>NC_134403.1:134635440-135000668 GCF_038048845.1 Mixophyes fleayi
TAACAGTTAAGATCTTGCATGTCTTGTCTCACATACAACATAAAACTATGCCATGTGCATTCTTAAGGAATGTTGTTCTTATACATTGTGGTTATAATACAGCACACATTGTATAATGTATGTGGAATACGCAGTATAAAATAGGAATTAGCAGGTTCTAAACACACAACATTTGTTAGAGCAGTGATAGTTACCTCATGGTACAATGTGTGACTGCCTCAGGGGAGGAATAGTGCATTGCGTACCCCATAGCAAAATTTGGGTAAGGGCTTAGAGATGCTGCTCTAGTCTCCCAGGCCCCCTCTTTGCTCTCAAAAGAGTGGAATGGGGGCCTCTTCTGTGAATTCCTGGTATGGCATCTGCGCAGTAAAGCCCCGCTCTCACTGCACATGTGTCGGCAGCGCATGATCAGCAGAGGAATCCGTTCTTCGCTTTTGAGAGTAGAGCAGGGGTCTCAAAAGGAGAGTGGGGGGCCGAGAGCTTGGGGTGGCATGACATTGCTGGGCCCACCTATTCTCAGGGTCCCACCTATTCTCAGGGTCCCACCAACTCCAGGCTCCGTAGTGATCACATTTCCTGCAGTGGCGGCACTTCTGCCACCAAATTGCCTGCTAATAAGGGTTGGGCATGGCTTTGTCACTCTAGACTTTATTGGTCTTAGTGTCCATATAGTAGTAAATTACCACCCCATTTTTACACATGTTTTGAGGGTAAGTTAAAATGTAAAAGAAAAAAGGCTGCAATACATTCCACCAGCAGGTAGCATCAGTTCTCCCATTCAATGCTTGTATATTGTTTGTACTGTACAGTCTGCAGACGTCCCTAGGACAAGTTTATATCAATGTACAGATGTGCATTGTTTGTGTATTATATGTATGCTAGTATATTTCAACAGGTTAATTTGATTATATTTGATTTAATCAAATTTGAATTTGTTTAAAGACAAGACATTCCATGCAAGAAAATGTCTGTTACTTAATGTAAGCTTTTTAAAATACATTTTACATTTGTAATTCTGAAATGTTCAAGTTTGGCTAGACATTACTGTAATAATTGTCCACTCCCATTTTGTCTTACGAGTCAGTAGTGGGAAGATACAAGGTTACAATTCCTCTCAGTTGAGAACTGACATTGCATGAGTTGGCATAGGCATACAGATTAAAGGCATAATATAAAACAAGGTGATTTGGGGTTAAAAGATCATAGGGCTATGAACACATTAGGAGTTACCTTTACTTGTTCTTCTTGGGTTTTTTCTTTCAAAATTCATATAGGTATCAGACAGTCTGGTTATGTGATATTCCAGGGTTTCACTTACTGATATCTCAATCTTTAGACATCCCCGTCCCATTTACATTTCTTGTCCTTGAATATTTTTTTCTATGTCCCATTTCCCTTTTTTTCCAAAATGTAAATTTCTGTTGTTATCAGTGCAGAATTGCTGAACCCTAAATCACAGTATAAATATAAATCTGCCCGGTATTTGTGCGCAAAACTGCATTTGTACCCCTTGCATTACATCTAGACTAGCCCATAATGTGAAAATCCTACTCAAGTGACCAATAACATTAAACTAAGGACATTTCTGTGGACATCCAATGATGTTACGGTGGTGATAGTGTCTGTGGACCTGCTTTGTTTGTTAGAATTTAGCACTCGCTTCTTCCAAATGAAAATCACAACTTTCTCTGTTTCATCCACTCTTATTAGAAGTGAGGGGTAGATTAAGCCCGAGGGAGATTAAAAGCTGAGGTTTGTGTACATAACTAGCTAGCCTCTCTAAGGGTTAGCAAAGCAGGGAAGGTGTGGTGATGCCTATATAATTGTCATAGGGGGTAGTATTAAGGGAGCAGTCTATAAAAGCATAGAGAGGAGTCATCAAGTTCTCTTGGATCCAAGAAAGCAGCAGGAAATCACAGAGCTAAGTGTCTATTGCTGTGATAGCTAGAATAGCTATTGTATTCCAGAGGGTAAATGTATCAAACTGAAAGAATCCGGTGGGTATGAAAAGTGGAGATGTTGCCTATAGCAACCAATCAGATTCTAGTTATCATTTATTTAGTACATTCTACAAAATGCTAGCTAGAATCTGATTGGTTGATATAGGCAAACCTGCCGGAAACTCACAGCTTGATACATTTACCCCCAGGAGTGCTTTCCTTTAGCTTGCCCATGTATATATCACCTTGTCCTCATCTTTCTTCTGAGCTTTTTCTGTTTTCTTTGTTTTTCTTCCCTCCCCTCTGCGAGCCATTGCAACGGTATATGGGCCGGTGGTTGTAGAATACATGTGTGATAAATCTTAAGACTAATTAAGATTTTTATGCAATATCAATCTTTTCAGTCATTATATAGCACTGTATCCTCTTCTTTAACCGCTTCAGATTATCCATGACTAGCCATATATAGTGACCTGGTAGTTTCTTTTGAACACATGTACTTATATTTTACTACATTTTGCATATTATTTATCCATCTTTGCAGACACCTAACTCATGGCTATAAGTGGGACATTTTTACTGTCTTATGTGTTTACTTTAGGCATCAATTGAAAAAAAATAGAAAAGGGGATAAGAAAAGAAGAGACCTGTGCTTATTAATGTGCTTCCTTACAGCTTGTACAAATTGTTTTTGCATTGCAATGGGGATACTTATTTTGCAACTACTTCATAAAGTTTCTTCCCCCCTCCCCCGCCCCCTCAGTAGCACCCACAGTTATAAGTGCGCCCACTACACACATACGGGAAGAGGGGTCTCCCCGCTGCACTGCCATGCAGGGTACTCCGCAGTCCCCCATCCAAAAGTACAGGTGTTCTTTTCCTATGACATCTACACCCCTGCTTTGGTGCCTGCAGCGTCAGGGCCCGTGATGCTGCATTTCAACTAACCAATTGTAGCCTCAACTATTCTCATTACCATATATTAATTTACATAAACCCAACTGCTTATATACAATATATGGACATGCCCATTATCGATTGTATCATTGAAACTGCTCATTACTGTTTTTGTAACAAGATTTGCATGTTGTGTGGCAGACTCTGCTGAACTTATTTGGCAAGTTTAATTGCTGGGTTTCATCCATTCTTATGGCTTGTCTGATTGTAACATTCTTCTCATTCTCACAAGCTGTTATTAATTTGTGGATTTACACGGGCCTTACATCTACAGAATCTAATTCGCTGCTTAGTACAGTATGGGTAAAGCAGCAAGTAATATAATTATACAAAAATGTTTACTAAATATATAAAATTACTTCTCTCTGCGTAACCTTGCAAAATGGTGTGTATTGCTCTCAAAAGCAGAGAAAATATAATCAGTGAGTACAGCAATCCAGGTCCTAGTTATCTATTTACATATCAAATAGACAATAAGAGCATTTCCATTGTCACAGACATTTCTTTAATCTCATCTTATACAACACCAGTTCACCCACTTGGAGAGAGTTAATCAAGGACATACCCAGTTAGCAAAAGCTGAGAGTGTAGAATGCACATAACTCACTATATATTAACCATACCTTGACAGAACATGAGATTTTGACATATTTCATAGACTTCCCAGTATTCCTTTTGGGAGACAGGGGTGAGACATACCAGAAAGGGGGCATAACATTGCAGGAAATTAGTTCCACCTGGGCAACATTTGCTGTGCAGCTGGATGAAAGCTATTGTTCTAGGTTATGATCAAAACAAAACATGTTTTTCGTTCTGATACGCTCCTAACACTTAATTACATATATGTTTGTAAATTTTAGTTGTAGCTCTTGTTTATAAACAAATTGTATTTTAGTTTTATCGTTTTTGTAAGTGTTTCCTATTTTGGGTTTAGTTTCATTTTAATTTTTTGCCTTGTGTAGCCCATCCATAGGTAGGATAGCCAAATCCTTTTCTCCTATGAAACTCTGGCTATGCTAAATGCTCGGATAAGCATAGTATCTGTCATTCTATTGGTATATGTCACATCCAATGTAAAGGGTAGGCATTTAACCAATGGCCACACCCTGCAAGATAAGGTTTGACCATTAGAGTGCGACTCCTTCAAATGAGAAAATGATTTGATTGTCGGCAGGAGCAGATTGACATTCTACAATCTGAGGATTTTAGAGGCTAGGTAAGCATCTGATATCTCAGGACCTTTATCCCCAATCCAGACCAAGAACTTTTAGGTCTATTTTGCACATTAAAATTCCCTTTAAAAATGTCCACACTGACTCATTCTTTAAAACAGTTCCTATAGCTGACTTAATCGTTCATTAAAATAACCATTTTCAAAAGGACAATGGACTTCTTCGCAACTTCATCTTGAGGGCAGCCCTTTGAGTCATTGCCCCACAAACTGGATTTTTAGAGCAAGACATAGGGGTAAATGTATCAAACGGCGATTGCTCAAAAAGCAGACTATCGGCAGCTTGCTCGGGCTTTGCCGTTAATAAAATTGCCTGTTTAATAAATGACGGTGAACTGCTGAGAATCAGCGGTTTTAGGTAACCACTGATTGACATTTACTTCATAGACTTGTGCTGAAATAGACCATCATCCATCAGTTTACTTGTCAGTTTTGAATTTGAGTCATTCATATATATAAATTGTTTTAGATTTTCCAGCTTTTGTATTTTCAGTAATGTTTTACATGAGCACACTTGAAGCTTTTCTCTCTTTTTCTGATCGAACCACCAGCTTCATTTATATGTCCTCTCTTGCTTAGTATAATAAGTAACTCTAGGCAATTCAAAACAGCATATCTTGTGTGGGAGCTGTGATTCTGTTTATAGGTGGTCTTTTCCACAGTTGTAATTACCCAAATAAATCAGGAGCTCGAAGAAAGCTACTTGTATGAAAATATGTTCAATGCATGCAGAATCATATACATGATAGAGACGAATAACGCTCTTTTCTGTTTAAGGTTTTGAATTTGGAATGGCTACCCAGTAGTTAAGGTTAAGGACTTGGAACTTAAACTATGAGACAAACCTACCATGTATGCAACATATAACCAATTTCCTGGCATATTTTGAAACACATGGCAGAGCATTAATAGCAAAGTTTCTGAGGAAAAGTTTTAGCAGGCTACCGTTAGACAAAATGACACAGGAGATTTGCCACCCAAGCCACATTGCCCCTTGGTTATTCAAAAATAAAACATTGTACTCCCATTTAAAAAAGATATAATGCACTAAGACAAGAACCTGTTCTTACTGTTAGAATGAAATCTGGTATCATGTTTTCGGCCATACTAAAGAGTTTTAAAAGCTAACAATTTGGTCGGAATTATGGAGACCATTGTTGGCAGACTTTAAAAAGGAGAGGAACTTGTGTAATGTTATAACGTTTCCAGTAAATCACCATGAGACAGTGTTGGCCTTCCTACTGTACCTTGTATGTAAGCTGAGTTACTTTAAATGGTGATAATGTTTGAGCGATTACCCATCCACGACTACATGAAGCAAATAGACCTCAATAGTCAAGAGAAAGAAGAGTTGTAGTTAATAGAGGAAACAAGTTTAATAAATTAGGACTATTATATAACAGTATATATTATATATCATCTGGTGAATTAGGCTATTTTTTATGTCAGCCACACAGAAGGATAGCTAATATCATTTATAACCACCAGTGGAACACAGATATTCAATCAAACCATGTATTATAATATATTATCTTGCTTTGAACTATCAAGAATCTTTGGTACCAAATAATTATGGCTATATTATCTCAGAGTTACAGACTGGTGCGTCAAAACATGGTCAACCTAAACTAAATACTACAACATAACTAAAATAATTGGTGCCCATATGGCCTGGCCAGCATAGGTTTGTCAAACAGGTAGTTACAGACTGATTTTAGACATCCAGGGATGGTTTAATGCAAATGTTCGGAAAAGATAATTATAATTTATTTTGTAGAGCATAAACCATACATTCGGGAAAACATAGAATTTGAATGAATTGTCAGAATTGATATGCAAACCTGAAAATTACCCAAAAATAGTTATTAAACAAAATAACTTGAGCGTAGTGTTTATGTGCCAGGTGAAGTTTAGCAAAACTGGGGTCCAATTAAGACATGAATGCAAATAGCAAACACATGTTACTCATTTGCAATGAATTTGGTAATATTTAAAAAACAACTAAGACATTATGAATTCTTTATAGTTACTTTAAAATGTATTCTGTATTAAAATAGATAGACAATGTCAGTCTCATGCAATGCTTTGAAAATGCATTCAACACTTTACATTTTGTTTTGGTATATTAAAAATAGATAGAGACACAACTTTTGACTTAGATCTACAAAGTATTGAGTATTATATTAAATCAAAAAATAAATATTCCAAGACCTCTCACAAAATACTAAAATACAAAAAAATGAAAAGCAGAAATTAGTATATGTGAGAAGTACTCATACCCCATATAATTGAGAGCTAAAAATTGCATGGATGCAAAACATTACATAAGTCACACAATTTGTTTCTTAACTACACCAAAGTTAGACATTGGTCGATCAACTTCTCAATCAATATCTTTTGTAAATATAAATATCAGACAAATACAAACCTACTACCCTCTGCCAAAAAGAATATACTAGGGAGGAAGTTTGTCGTCCAACACAATAATGATCCTAGGCACACTGTAAGAGCAACACTGTGGTTTAACATAAATAGATATCCTTGAGTGTCCCAGCCAGTGACCTGACCTTAAACACAATGAAAATCTGTGACTAGATTTCAAACTTCCTGAACATCCCCGCTTCCTAACTACTGTGACCCAAACTGAGGAACTTGCAAGGAAGAGCAGGCAATATTGCGCCATCTGGTGTTAAATGTTATAAGACATTCTAGAAACAGGTCCAAGAAGACTACTGGCTATAATAGTTGCCAGCTGTGACCAAGGAAGGTAATGACTTATATGATATTTCAGTTTTTCTATTTTTATTACTTTATGTTTTACTACTATTTTTTTTTTAAGGTTACCTTACTTTGAAGATGAATGTGTGATTCACAACAAAAGAAAATCACATTCTAAAACAATAAACCCAGGCTGGGAGGTTTTAAATGTGGACTGAATACTTTTTCTAGGCACTGTATATTAAAATGTATGGAATGGTCGATTCAATAAAAAAAGACATCCTTATATAACCAATCCCTAAGCTCATCTATATTTGATTTAACCAGAATTTTGATTTAAAACCGGAGAAAAAAAACAAGCCTGTGCTCGGTATATCCCACATTATATATGGTACCAGCTGCTTGGCAATAAGCCCGCATTCGGTATATCCATATTGTATGTGGTACCAGCTGCGTGGTAATATAAATGTATTCCCAAAGGGAAAAGCTGGGAAAATAGGGAAAGGGAGAAACCGCTCCGCACTAGACAACAACCAACCTCACTGCTTGGATAACTCAACTTAGTGAGGGGGTGCTAAGGTCATATATATCGCATATGAATTGGAAGAGAAAGAGAGTCTTGACCTAAGAAGCACTCCAGGTGTGAAGTAAATAAACATTTAATACTAATATTTTAATGGTATGCGTTAAAAAAGTGTATGTCAGTATACAACTGATTAAAAAAGCGAAGTATTTAAAAGTAATAGTGTTGAAAAAAATAGAATTAAAAATAGTGTAACCCTGTGGTGGAGCCAATCTTGAAAGTACTGATAATAGGGAAAGATCTGCCAAATAGAAATTCCTTCCACATGTATATACACAATAGGTAAGGTGAGAAATAGTCAGGGAGAATGATTATAAGGTCCTATAGTATGGTAACTATGTTACATTTACCAAAACCCTATTCCTATTGTGTTCATGTAGACTCTAGATGGCAGTAGAACGTAAAATTCCTCCCTATGATCTTAACTCACTGGAGAATGTCCCCCTGTTATTAATAAATCAGAGTCCTAACCATAGTCAGAATGGAATTCCATGACTAAGCCTCTAAGCGAAACGTACGTCGGGCCGGCGTCACAATAGGTGACGTCAAACCCGGAAGTGGGCGGAGCCAATCGCGGCGCTGTGCCTCTCTATCTAACTACTCACTACTAGGGGAAATTTTCTCTGTTTATGAAATAAATAACACAATTCTCAGTGCGGTGTCTCGCCGCTGAACCGAATTACTTACCTTTAAAGCAAATGCTTCTGCTTACAAGCGCATAGTAATAACAACTACGACGCTTTATCGCTGTAAGGAATAACTTACTTTTAGAGTAGACATCCTTCTCTCTACAAGTGTATACCAAATTTAAGTACAGTGACCTATTACTACACTCTATAACCTATTACCAGGGGAATCCCTTTGCCTGTAAACCCACAATAACAACACTGAATAAGGTACCTTGTCGCTGCACTGTGCAGCCTTGTGGCAAGGCAGTAATATAGGATGTATGAATGAGTGGTTTCACTGTATTACACTGTCTCCTATTAGGGTGAATCCCTTTGGTTATAAATTCTTTAGGTTATAAGTGCACTATTATAACACAAAATAAGGCGCTTTATCACTACACTGTACAGTTTATTGGTAAGGTAACAATACAAACCGCACATATGAGTGGTCTCCCTGAAGTTATGCTATTAGGGAATAAGTAAAGCCACGCTATATATGTTTTGTTTATCTGGGAATATCCAGTGATTTAGCTTCTGACTATGGTTAGGACTCTGATTTATTAATAACAGGGGGACATTCTCCAGTGAGTTAAGATCATAGGGAGGAATTTTACGTTCTACTGCCATCTAGAGTCTACATGAACACAATAGGAATAGGGTTTTGGTAAATGTAACATAGTTACCATACTATAGGACCTTATAATCATTCTCCCTGACTATTTCTCACCTTACCTATTGTGTATATACATGTGGAAGGAATTTCTATTTGGCAGATCTTTCCCTATTATCAGTACTTTCAAGATTGGCTCCACCACAGGGTTACACTATTTTTAATTCTATTTTTTTCAACACTATTACTTTTAAATACTTCGCTTTTTTAATCAGTTGTATACTGACATACACTTTTTTAACGCATACCATTAAAATATTAGTATTAAATGTTTATTTACTTCACACCTGGAGTGCTTCTTAGGTCAAGACTCTCTTTCTCTTCCAATTCATATGGTAATATAAATGCCCATATATGTATACAAAACAAAAAGACAGTTGTCAGCACTTATCCTTTACACTGCATATATGTTTGTGTCTTGCAAAATGAAAACATGAGGTATTAGTTCATATTTTGATCAAAACATTTAAGCCTGCATCCCAGCGTCAAGGGCACCTCATTATATGCAGGTCCTACACTGAATTATATGCTTTAAACACCATTAAAATGCAGTTAAAATCAGATGTACTCACCTCCCAGGATGCAGGCTTAAATGTTTTGATCAAAATATGAACTAATACCTCATGTTTGCATTTTGCTAGACACACACAGATATGCAGTGTAAAGAATTTCGATATGTTTTCTGTGTGTTTTCTATGATGGGATTCAGTCCTGCAAACTTCTCACTAAAGACCATAACTTCCCCAAAATTTGTCCTCAATCACTGTGAATTGTTTGATTCATATACATGTGCAGGGACAGTAATGTCACAGTAACTCAAATAACTGTATTCTCAGATTTTTGACATGTACGAAACCTCACTAGAATATTGTCCTAATGGTATGGGAGGAGTTTCAGCTGTCTGTGATGGAGTGGGGAGGTAGTATTTTGTGAGAGGTGCAGGGGAAAGTCAGGATAACACAATATTTGGGGTTTATATCTCATTTTTACTGCAGTATAGTGGGCCTTTAAGAAATCATTTATGGAAAATCACTGCACAGAACCATGTAAATGTAATTTCCGCTTTAAATTTTTCCAAACATAATTTAGGACAGACAAGTGGTTTTTATAGTGATTAGGAAGATTTAGGTTTAAGGTACTTCAGGTGCAGTCACATGAATCTCTCTCTCTGGAATAATGCTCACTTGGTCATAGTGGGCCAATGACTATCAGGATGTTGGTATGGATGCATTGAAAAGTATAGGACAGGGAGAATGTGACTCTGAATTATCCATTGTACTCCAAATCAGGGTCAAACACAGGCTTTCTAGAGGGGGTTTCAACAGCATGAAAACAAAACAGCGAACTGCGCAGATGGTATCAAATATATATCAAATCACATATGAAAATCTCAATCAAAATCTGTTTCCAAGGAGTCATTAAAAAAATTAAATCATTTATTATACAATTATAAACAATACTACCTAAAATCATAAGAAACATAAATTCACCCACATATATATGGCTTACCCAAATGGCAATCTAAAAAACAGCAGAAATTTCATAAGATCCTGGAAAATCAAACCACAGTGCGTCCACTGCGGATATAGGATCTAGTAACCCACGTATTAACTCTTAGTGGATGGGCAATTGATGCCTATTCTGGTAATATCTTAGTTCCTTTAAAATCCGAAGGTGCTTATTAGCAATGTTCATTTATTCCTCCGTATACAGCAATCAATTGGGGTGCTCATATAAACATCTAAAATTTTAAATATATGTGTATATTTTCCAGACCATTTAGCAAAAGACTCAGGAATGAGTTTAAATGTTATTAATGAACTCTCTCTGAACCTAAATCGCCCATGAATATTATCCGTTAGATGCTCCATAATGAAACTCACCCAAAGCGATACAAGCTGGACTACATAGTGTTGTACTTACAAGCTCATAATGTTCATACTTCACCGATAGTTTGCCTCCGAACAGAATAGCTGTGGTGCACACCCATGAATACTGTCCAGACAGAATCAGTTTCAGTTAATAGGTTCCTCTAATCACGGTGAACACTCATAAGGGATCCAGGAGAACAGCTTAACAACCACTCTGTTAATACATCCAATCCTCTTTAAACGGATCCAATGTTGTGTTCTTGATTTGAAAGCATAATATGAGAAAAAAGCGACGCATTTCGTCTAGACTTTCTCAAGCCAAATAACTTGCTCTCTAAATGTCCATCTTTAAATAGAGCCAGAACCCTCTCATTAAGCAATCAATCACAGGTGTATTAATTAACATAAATCTAAGTAATAGTGCCCCTATATTGGCACTAAAATTAATTAAATAAAACAGTCCCTCTAGAAGGAAACCTATCATATAAACCCAAATAAATAAGATATCTATGTATATTAATAATATAAAATATAAATGACATACAGAAAAAATTGTTTATATATATATATATATATGTATTTAGAAAAGGAAAGAGAAAGAAGTTATATTGTAGGTGCACTGACACTTTCTGATGATCGTATTGGATTGTAAATATAAGATATAACTTTTATTAAGTATTGGTTAAAATTAAGCAAAATATTGGTTAAAATAGATAAAAATACTCGCTATCTGTATATGTAATCTCTTATAATATTGGGACTTATGCTGGTAAGGAATTATAGTAGCGCTGTGGTAATAATTATATCAGATATTCCTATTGTTGGTAACCACATCAAGCTAACATTGAAACCTCCCCTTATGTTGAATTTGGCTATGGATTTACTGTTCAGTACCGAGGTTCGTGGTTAAAAAGGTATAACCTATTAGCCTGTAAAGTTGTAAAGTTTCTAAGTAATACGGGGAGTGAATTGCTATCTACCTAAAGAATACCACCGAACTGACTCTGGGTATATCGGGGTATTATATCAGCTGCCAAAGTGAGAGATATCAAGTTAACAGACAGCGAGGACGCCGATGCGCGTTTCGCTAAGGTCTGCTTTTTCCAAGGCAAACTATTTAAATTATAAGAGATTACATATACAGATAGCGAGTATTTTTATCTATTTTAACCAATATTTCGCTTAATTTTGACCAATACTTAATAAAAGTTATATCTTATATTTACAATCCAATACGATCATCAGAAAGTGTCAGTGCACCTACAATATAACTTCTTTCTCCTTCCTTTTCTAAATATTAGTATATAAAGTTAAGGTGGCACCCCCAGGTTGATATATATATGATAACGTATTCATTGGGGTTACAGTTTCAGATGATGAACTAGTGCGATAGAATCTCCTTCTTTTTGTCCATATATATATGTATATAATAAAAAAGTATACACATAAGATTCCTTGAAATTTTAAACATAAATAAAGTAACAACAATTACAAATGTAAATTGAGTTTAAAGGTTAAACCCTTATTAATTAATTTCTAATATGTACATACACATACACAAACATATAAGGGATTATATACAACACATATCAAATCAGGAAAAATCTAAACATATGTAATCCACAATGAACTTCAAAAATACCAATCGTTAAATTCCATGTCTGCAATTTAAACATCCAGGACAATTCTCCTCTACACAATCTTTTGTATCTCTTTCCCCTTTCATAGTTGGATCAAATCTCTCTACTTCCACAATGGTGAGACCCAAGGGGTCTGAATTATGCTTCTCTGAGAAGTGTCTAGAGATACTATGTGGCTGCGAACCTTTTATTATATTTAAACTATGTTACCAAAACCGTATTTTAAGGGAACGAGTGGTCCTACCTATGTCCTGGAGTCCACAAGGGCACTCCAGTACTTAGATTACATGATTTGTCTGGCAGTTATAAATTCCATAATATCATATTCTATTCAATCAACTAAGGACTTTATTCTACATATACCATTCTTAATAAACTTGCAAGTCAAACAGACGTTTTTATTACATCTAAAACACCCCAGTGGTCTGGTTACCCACAATGAATTCTGAAACAGATCATTTCCACAGCATGCACCCAGAGTGGGCATGACCAGCCTGCATGGGGTGTGGCTATCATTTTAGACAGTGCTAGACTGCTCTCTAACCCCTTGCAAGGTACACACAGTTCCCCCCTTCACGAGTAGAGCATTGTGTAACTGGTCATATCTTCCAACTGTCTCTGCAGTCGGGACAATGTACTGACTGAGCAGAACAGTAACACAAAATCAGGACTGCTCCACCAGAACCAGGACAGTTGCTTTCTACTACCTGTTATTGTAGCTTTCACTACCTGATGTTGCTCAAGTATCAAGCTCAGTTGCTGCTGGTCTGGATTCCGGAATGTTGGGGTCCTGTTTGGAAAAGGGTATAGGTACATTAAATATGGAAAGTCTAGCAATGAATGAACCCGCTAAGCCTCCCCTGCCCTAAACAGCCCCAGCATTACATTAATAGAATTCACATTTATTACATAGATCTATGTCCCCCAACATTAAATTGATAGCATTCACATTTTTTAAATAGATCTATATCCCCAACCATCCCCAACATTATATTATTAGCATTCACATTTAATAGACATATCCCCCCCCTATTTGCCCCAATATTAAATTAATAGTATCCATATTTAATAAATAATTTCCTCCCAAACAGACCAGCCTTTAAATAATTAGCATTCGCGTTTAATAAATGGCACTCCTTATCCCCAAACTCAAACCCATGTTCAATTAATAGCCACCAAAACATTCCAGCAGAGAATTAATAGTCCCATAACCACACTTACAATGAATAGGCCGCACCATAATCAAAATTAAAAATTAAAATTAAATTAAATAATCCCCACCATAAAATAAATAACCCCCACCATAAAATGAATAGCTCCTACCCTCCTTTATATATATGATTACCCACCCATCTTCACCCTACCATTAAACCTATAGCTCAAGCCCTCACCAGCACTACATTAAAAGCCCACCATACTTACACTTACTTTGAAAGCCCCTTTCCCATTTTGTCCTGAGGCTCTGTAGCTTTCTGTCATCTCTGAATCTTGCTTACTTCCCTAAAGCTGTCAGTGGGGGAGAGATGGGTGAGCACACACAGCGGAGAACAGGATCAAAACAATCAGCAGCTGCTGTAAGGTAGCTAGTCCTGGGTGAGGGACCATCACCTTCAAACTTTATATGCAACCCTCCTCTGCTTTATACCTGTTCATTGATCCAAACAGTCTCAACTTGTAAGTAGATCTATTCCTCATCATTCATCCTGGCAATGTCCAGAATTGCAGGTTGAACTGGTAATGTGTTCTGTCAACAGCTATCATTATTACATTACTGTGTTTGGAATTGTTTTACAGCCAAAACCTGCAGGGAATGTTTAAAATTATATTTCCAATTGTGTCCTCCATAAGTGATATATGGCCTGTTCAGCTAGTCCGGCATAAAAAGGGCATTGTTTATTAAATATCTGAGGGGACAATGAAAGAGGAAGGTGGCAATAGCTGGGAATGGAGGAAGGCAGCTGAGGCTGGTGGAAGAGTGACTTGATAAGGTCTACTTCATTTATCATGGGAACAACCTCACTACTTCTAGAAAAAGCAACATCTGCATTTTCAAACCCAGAGTACTTATAGAAATTCATGATTTATGCATATTTTAAAGATCGCTTTTACCACATTTAATTCCCTAATTCCAGGGACTCTCATATCTTTCTATAAAGGTTAATCAGTTGCGTCCTAAATTAATTATATTTCCATTTTCAGTTTCCTGGAGGGATTTTATACTTCACATCCGCAATGACTGAGCCATCTGAGTATTTCTTATTTTGAGAATCTCACTATCATTCAGTATGTTGGCGATCTTTAAACATTTCATTAGGGAACACTTCTGGTAGAAAAAGAATGTTCTCACAAATATCAAACCCAGGACAGATGTACTGTAGCCCTTGGAGAGAGCAATGTCTGCTGACACAAAACATCTGCTTTGTGAATGCTTAGGAACCCTCCCACACACTACTAGAAAACAATTGGTTTGGCAGAACCTCACTGTGAAATGTGTTTCTTCAAAACAGGTGTGAGATTTTCCGAGTATTACTACAGGGCTCCTGTGAAACTCAAATATTACTTTACTATATTTTTTAAAACATAAAATTGTATCATTAGCTTTTTACTAATACACTACCCATATGACAAGTATGATTACTAACCATGCAAAGGGTTTGTAAATATTAGCAAATGGATGTCTGAGACTAAAAACAATATATTGCACTTGTAAAGTATGACATTATTATTATTATTATTATTATTATTATTATTATTATTATTATTGTTATTAATATTATATCTTAACATAGTGCCAATTATATTACGCAACGCTGTACGGAGAATTTGTAATCATTCACATCAGTCCCTGCCCCATTTGAGCTTACAGTCTAAATTCCCTAACAGTCTAAATTACCAATATCTTTCCCGAATTACAGGGAATATACAAAGTTGTCTCATCACAATACCTAAGTATTATGTTTTTATCTTCATAGAGATTTATCTCTCTTAAGACTTATATTGCAGCTAACTCATTCTGTGATTTATAGCTGTATTACTATGTTGACATCCAACTATTGTTGTATCTTTTATTTACTAGACAGGTTTATATTGTGTAATTTTTGAATACTGTTTAATGAGACTGGTCTCCAATGTTGGTAACTGTATATATGTTTTAATTATCTATTATTTGTGATCCATTAAAAGGGTTTACAGGACATATCAGAGCTGTCAGGTGCTCTCTGTTGTTAGTCTAAATTCCCTAGCACACACACACACACACAGACAGACTAGGGTACATTTTGTCATAACTTAATTAATCTACTAGTATGTTTTTGGAGTGTGAGAGGAAACCAGAGCACCTGGAGGAAACCCACGCAAACACGGGGAGAACATACAAACTCTACACAAATAGGGTCCTTGTCGGAAACTCATGACCCCAGAGACAATATTGTTAACAACTGTGCATCACTGGTAGACAGCAATTTAGCATAATTTGTTGTATTGGTATCTGAAGTGCTTACCATTCAGAGGCAGTGAAATATCTAGCAGATAGAAATCACCCCTTTACAAGATGTAAAGGAACCGCTATGCTGAAGCAATGGTTTTCATCTGGCCGGAGGAGAAAAATATATTTGCCATTATTTTTAATTTCATAAAAGGTTTTCACTATTATATATAGATATAATCTTTTTAGTGACTTATTTAGTGTGTTTTCCTCTTGGAAAGAAAGGTGTGAAATAAAATAAAGTCCACTTAGCATTATAAGTAGAAAAAGTAGTCAATATAATTTTGTTTAGACCATTAGCTAGAATAGGTAGTGCAAACTCATTGCATAATAAATAAGCTGGTCTTTAAACATGACTTTGATAAATGCTTGTCAGTACTGAAAATAAACCATTACTAGACCAGACTAGATGGGCCTGTTGGTCTTTATCAGCTGTCAACACTCTATGTTTCTATGTATTACATTTTCTGTCCTTCACAAGCTCCTAATCTTATCTAGAGGGGTTTATTTTTGTTGACAATTAATAGCAGAGGTTCAGGCCGAATACTTTATACACATTCATTTCAGCACAGTAATGCTTCAGCGCTTCAGATTCTGGCTAGGCGCATATCAATGTAGATTTGATAGCGCTGTCAGTCAATACAAACGATGTACATGAATATGTGAGAGGTTCAATTCAGTACAAATTGGCTTTATATGAAGCATAAACAGCAAATATCAGCATTATCACGGAGCAGTTTGGTACAGCATACTTATGGCTTCTTGGCTGTATTAAGATGTTACTCCTCTGGGTATTGTGAAAGAATATGGCTTTAATTAGTAATTTTGCACCTTATATGCTCATGCCCACAAACCAACATCCCCGTAAACCAAAGTCGTCCTTAATTTCTACTAGGAATAAAGGCAGGTTGGTAAAATTCCAGTAGCAAAAGAAAAAAAAGGGGTAAAAGAGTATGTGTAAAAAAATGAAATAATTATTATTTTCTCCTCTGAATAGAATTGCCCCAGGCACATGCCTACTTTGCCCATCTAGTAAATACAGCCCTGATCGGTGTGCGGACAAGCTTAAGAATTTGGAAATTTGGGCTGGTAGATCAATTTGAATAATGCTAAATATTTTAATATTATCTCAACATTATAGAACATTATAATGACTTGTTAGTAACCAAGTGTAATCATTTGATTTGCCATATTTATTTACAAAATATATTTTATTTTCATTTATATATATTATTTTTTGATTTATGTTTATATGATTTGATTTATTTTTATTAGTATTGCACATTTTTGCTAAACCAGAATCACTGCATTGTTATGGGAACCATAAACTAGGTTAGTCATGATAAGATTTGTTGGATGCTGGGAAAAAACGTGCTGTTTTGAGATTTGGAAAAAGAATAAACCCTGTTTAGAATTACAGTTTCCTACTTGGAACGGCATAGCCTAACAATTGTGTAATTTCCTCGAGCTCCTAGTTAAAAATGTTTAGTACAAAGGAACACTGAACATTCTCAGATCTGTTAGAGTCCTGTTACATTTTAGAATATGACAGAGCAAATATTTCGAAATTACATTTATGTCTGAGTAGTAAACATGAGATCTAATAAACCTATCCAAATAACATAAATGATTTATTAAGGCTCACAAAATAAACATACTGTGCCTTTTTTTAAAGAACGCATGTAAAATCATCCACAGGCAGATCTATTGTTGAATACAGGTGCAAATACACTCTACACTTGCTGTATTGAGACAGGCACAGTACACTGCAAGATACATACAATACATAATGGAATATAAAGTCCCAGCAGAGCACAGAAAAAAAAATGATTCAATTATTCTCACCTGTTAATAATATAATTAATGGAGAAACATTAAAAAAAAAAAGTTTGTTTTTTGTTAGGTTTTTCCCCCATGAAATACAGTTATCAGAATGTTATTAAATGATTACTATGCATAAAATGTATTTGTACAGTTGCTTTTGATTGCAAACACATGTTATAGCATGCATACACGACTGTCATCACTATCACTCAGCACTGACACCTGACCTGTAGCTTGTGCAAAAGATACAACTGAGAAAGACGTACCTGAGAGATGCCCAAAGTTTTAATTGGGTGCTGTTTCATCATAACCCTTACATAGCCCTGCCATTAGTTCAAAAACTGAACTTTTAATTAATGCGATCTTTGCCCTTGGCTTTCTTACATCTTAAAGCATCCAGAGTGACATATGCTGCTGATATGAACCTTGGTTTATAACTCTTAAAATAGTTATATGAACAGTAGATAGATAGATTTTCCTACTTTATGGATACAGAGAATCTAAGTTACAACACATAAAATGGATAAGACACATTGCAAAATCAACCTTGGTTGTGCCATGAGCCTCATTTTACACAGGTATACTTAAATGTCAGACCAATCAAATACATTTACAGAAGAGCAGAAGTTTACACTGGCTATTGGGTAGAATTGGGCATTCCTTCAACCTACTTGCCATCACTGAAACATGGATCCCACTATCTGGCAGTGTCTCTGGTGCTGCCCTCTGTCCTTTACACACACTCTCCGCTCTGATGACCACCAAGGCATCCTTTTGTCTCCTAACTCCACAATTAGCATTGTTCTCCATGTCCCTCCCCTTTCCTTCACCTGTACTTTGAGACTCGCACCGTACACTCTTTTCTCCAACCTACTCACCCTCATCATTGGGGATATCAACATCACTATTTAGAACCCCAGTGGTATTTCTACCTCCAAATTCCTCTCGATCACCTCAGCACATGGTCTCGCCCACTGGACGTTTTTCCACACACCATGATGGGCATGCCCTTGACATTGTATTCATTCACCTCTGTGACTCCTCATCTCCCACTTCTCTAATTTATCATTCCTGCTTTCTAGCCATAAGCTCCTCTCTTTCCACCTTTCCCTTCCTTCCTCTCCCCCTCCCACACCAAAAACCCTGTGGACACTACGCAATGATGTTGACCTCTCCCTCTTCTCAGCCACCCTTGAACCACTCCCTCTCCCTCTTCGTCTTGCTCTAATGCAGCAGTCTCCGTTTACAACTCCACCTCCACCTTTATGTGAATGGCACACTAATCTATCTTTTCTTCCTTCACCTCTTTCCCTATCTCCTCTCCCATGTGTCCGACTGCCTCTCTGCCATCCACACTTGACTGGGCACTACTTCATCATCATCATCATTTATTTATATAGCGCCACTGATTCTGCAGCGCTGTACAGAGAACTCGTTTACATCAGTCCCTTCCCCATTGGAGCTTACAGTCTAAATTCCCTATCATACACACAGACAGAGAGAAAGAGAGAGAGAGAGACTAGGGTCAATTTTGATAGCAGGCAAATAACCTACTAGTATGTTTTTGGAGTGTGGGAGGAGACCGGCGCACCCGGAGGAAACCCACGCAAACATGGGGAGAACATACAAACTCCACACAGATAAGGCCATGGCATGGTCGGAAATTAAACTCATGACCCCAGTGCTGTGAGCAGAAGTGCTAACCACTGAGCCACTGTGCTGGCCTTCAAGCTCAACACATCCAAAACTGAGCTTATTGTTTTTCCACCGCCTTGCATCACATTCCCTCCTCCTTTCACGCTTAAGGTTCTTGTTTCCAGAGGCATCTCCCGGGAGTAGATGTACCTTTGATTTGTGCAGAGTGGATCATCTGGTTGCATCACAGAGATGATTGTCCCTAATTAGATCCAGAGTAGACATTTCAGTGGTCTATTGTTATTTATTATTCTCTATTAGTATTATATTTATATAATTGACATTTTCACACCATGTATTTAAGTGTATTTTTAAGGGATTTATGTCACTTTATAAAGAATTACAGTTTTAAAGTTGCTGTATATATTAGTTGTTATATCACTATGCCATCAATTTGTTTTTCCATGTCATGTAATTATGTTTCTTGAGTTACATTATACCTGACTACTTTAATTGTAAATCATGTACAAAAGACAATAACTGTTTTTCTTATTGTTGTATTGAAACTACTTGTTTTATTCTAATAAAAACATTTCCATAAAAACCTCAAAACAATTTCATAATTTAGTAAGCTATATAGGTAAACTTACAGTGAATTGGTATAGTTATGTCAGATCGCCACCTGTTGGAACAAAAGTACAACTGCAATAGGGTAGCACTTTTTCATGCAAGCAATGCTTTTTTCCTGATATTACAGTATTATTGTATGATAGAATGATACAGTTAACATAATTATATAAACACACGTTCATTGGATATACACATATCAATCAATAGATTCATCAAAGCACTGACATGTGGGCAGAAAAATCAAATGACCTGTTCATTCGGCACATAGGTCAATGGCGTAGCTAGAAATTACAGGACCACATAGAAACACCCTACACCACCAGCTGAACTGTCACTAAAGACATTAGTATTATAAATCACTGTTTATATAATGCCAACAGATTTTGCAACAGTGTGCAATCAGATCATTTTATTCACAATAACAATATCATTTCCCTGGTGCCACCATTCCTGCAAGACTTACTTCGAAAACCCTGCATGTGTAATTAACACATAACTCATATCATATGCGGCGGTAATAAATATCGACACCCACTATACCTACAAAAAAAAACAAAATAACAACCTAATTAATATGTACACTTTCCTTAATCCCAATGGCGGTGATTACGGAAACCACTGTTATGCGACTGCTGGTAAATGCAAAGATGCTGGATGCCGGCGCTTCAATCTGATGTGAACGAAGACAGCGACATCTACATTTAAAGTGGTATGTTCATGTTAGGGTTAGGGGTTAGGTTAGGGGTTAGGTTAAGGTTATGGGTTAAGGTTAAGGTTTAGAGTTAGGGATATGGGTTAGGGGTTACGGTTACGGATTACGGAGAGGGGTTAGGGTTAGGCATAGGGTTACGGTTACAGTGCGCCGAACGTCGGTAACTAACGTGACGTCAGAATGAACTGCTGCTATCCAGCATCTTCGCATTTAGCACCAGACTCATAGCAGAGGTTTTGGTAATCTCCGCCGTCGGGGTTAAAGGTAAGTGTACATTTTAATTAGGTGGTTATTTCACTGTTCGGTTTTTTTTGTAGGTATAATGGGTGTCAGTATCCCAAACGTTGGGATATTGTGCCTAACCCATCATATGTGTAGTGCAGACTTAGTCAACCTGTGGGTCTCAGCAGCTATGCAACTACATGTCCCAAGTTGCATATAGTCTCAGCATTGGTGCAAGGAGCCTGCCCATATCTCCACATATAGCACTATTTAATAACTCTGCGCTTCGTTTTCAATTTAATAAGCAGCATTTAGAGCAGCCTGGCACATGGCTTCAGGGAATAGAGGTGTTCCCAGGATAGTGGGCTTCGAATGTGCTCTACTTCCCCACTGTACGGTGCTGCAGATTTGTGTGGCCATTTATACATAAATGAGAAAAATAGTCATTTAGAAAGGGTTAATAAAAAGTGTATAGCCCCTTATATACCTCTCTGGGTTTGCCTTTGCTGTGATCACTAGTAAATAAATGTCCTGCCAGGGGAACATCTGTTTTATATTTGTTAACATAAAAGTTAATTCACAAGCCCAGTTTGCCCATTTCCAATGAAAGTAGAGAAGGTACCCTGGTCCCTATTATGTTCAGACTGAGACTCTTCCACTTATTGTCTATTATGACTCCTTAAAAAGTTGTATTTAGAAAACTTGGCAGGTGCTAATCATCAGTTACAGAATAACAAGTCCCAGCATGCCTTGCCAGCAATGTTCAGAGACTAGCAGTTCATGCTGGAATTTGTACTTCCACAACAGCTGGAGAGATATAACTTAGCCAGGCCTGATTTACAATGTTGTATGAACATGTGAAAAAAAAATGACTAAGCTATTCAAGGTATTCATGCCATCTGTGTATGGATGTCAAGTTAAGTATATGCGTAACAGTGTATTTACTTTTATTCATTCCTGTAGTCTTTTATGTTCATTCATTATAGCAGATTTAAAAGTTTACATTCTTTGTAGAGACCTTGGGCCTGATTCATTAAGGTTCTTAACTTGAGAAACTTCTTATTTCAGTCTCCAGGACAAAACCATGGTACAATGAAAGGGGTGCAAATTAGTATTCTGTTTTGCACATAAGTTAAATACTGACTGTTTTTTCATGTAGCACACAAATACTTGATAGCTTATTTGTACACTGAAATTTAAAGTTGATATTTGTGTGCTACATGAAAAAACAGTCAGTATCTAACTTATGTGCAAAACAGTTAACAGTTGCACCCCTTGCATTGTAACATGGTTTTGTTCAGGCTGCTTCATGTTTTTGCAAGCTATTGATAAATTAAGAGATATTTAAAACTGGACGTTCTGTATTATTATCACAATAACTTAAAGAAGATTTGCACAGTAGGACAATAAGTTGGGTAACAATTTGCCAAGCCAGACAGTCATCTATTTGATTAGAAATATTATTCTTACCCTATACATTTGTGTTTGGTTTTCTCTTCAGGGGCAACCAGGACAACTTGGAGATCAAGGTGACCAAGGGCCGCCAGGACTGGTTGGAATAACGGGGTTACCAGGGCGTAAGGGAGACAAGGGTGAAAGAGGTCACCCAGGCATCATTGGGCCACTTGGAGATAAGGTAAATATATGTTGTTTTTCTCCTTAAACACACCACCATGTTGTCACTATATATTATGGTCATTATGGGCCTGACTCATTTTGGAAGGCAGTGTGAACGCAATTTGTGTTTTTAAAATCGGACGGAAATTGAGCACAATTCAAGTGCAAGTGGATCTCAAGAAACATTTCCATTTGAATATGGCTACACGTACACTCTACCTATATGGAACACACTGCAGGATGCGCATAAGGTCCTATAAGAGTGCATGGAAAAATATGTAAATCCATTAACAACTCTTAATACTATAATCATTATTAAAAATACATAAAAAAAAAAATCTTTTTTTTTTACATGAAATATCCTACATAAATCAGGATATTCTTAAAGCTTACTGTACACAAAATGCGTTTTTATAGTTTCTCTTACTTGCAAGCACATGTTCTGGCATACATACGTGTAGTCATCACTATCGGTCGGCACTTACCTCTGCCCTGTAACTAGTGCAAGTGGTACAGCTAAAACACATGTACCTAAGAGATGCCCAGAGCTTGAATAGAATGAATGTGCATTAGCTCCACCTCAGCACGTCCTTACTGTATATGGTGCTTCCCTCCCCCGTTCCACCCTTTTAATAAAGGAAAGTGGAAGTGTCACTGCGTTTGGACCTGAATTGCAGGAAATTGTGTTCACTGGTGTAAAGTCCATTTCTGAGCAAGCGCAGAGAAAATTTCACACGAGATACGGCACTCAACAGGGCTTACTTTAGAAGATGAATCAGGGCGTATGTTTGTGGGACATTTGAATAATAAATTTTCTTTGTTTCTTTTTTTAAGGGCTTAAGTGGTGTCACCGGCTTTCCAGGAGCAAATGGTGTACCTGTAAGTATGACAGTGCTATAAACCTGATAAAAGTGACTTACACACAATGTAATGGGCTTTACTACACCTGAAGTAAAACATTTTAAACAAATTACTGAATACAGAGGCTATACATACAAATAGTACGCATGTATTCATGGAAAATGTGTATGCAACACTGGGGTAATGAATTATTCTAAGTAGAAGAGATAGTTGAGTGCACGTAAATGGAGACATTACAAAGTGATACACACCAGGTTTTGTGTTGCTTCATTTCAATTGTTGGTTTTCTGCACATTTTGAGCATTTAGAAAAGTTAAATAATCTGAAAGCCTGTGATAAATTGTGTTTAATGCTCACATTCAGGCCTTAATAAAGAGGGTAACATGAATATACATTCCACAAAGGTAACATTCGGTCAGCCGCGCTGTTTAAAATGATTGAGGGAGACCTCAAAGGTGGTACCCAGATGATATTAAACTGACACTATCGGGCACAGGTTAGATTTTCAGAAAAAACTAGAAGGATAAGAGACTGAAGAGGAGTTATGTCCATAAGGTGAGGTACAGCCCTGAAAAAGTCTACAAGTTTGGAAAAGTGTAGTGAGGGTGAAGAAGTCATAAGTAGGACAGACGGTATGATTTTGAGTTTATATGTTAATAAGGATACATTTGTTGGAAGGGGCAAAGAAAGAAAACTGAATATTGTAAATCAGAGTTTGTGTTTGCAAATCATTTTTTTTTTCAACCTTTCCTCATGGTGAAAAATATGAATGGTTTGTTAACCTATCTACTTCTCAGCAATATGCCCCAGTTAGGTAAGAATGGAGGGATCTGTACAAGTCCCAGCTACATTTTAGCAGATATATTTGATAAAGGTCTACTAGATTTCAGAGAAAAACTCATCAGTCGTAACTACTGTAATTCAACCTCAAGTATCAAAAAATGAACAATGATTTGCAAAACATCTGATCAGTTTTGTGATATGAGTTAATGAGTTAGAAGACCATGCAAAGACTGGCAAAGGAGCAGAAGAGGATGAGTATGTTGATATATTGATAAGGTAGCCGATTTCAATCTCTGTTATAGAGATGAATGCATTGCATACATGTTACTACGATGATGGTGGAAGAAATTAGAGTTAAAGACAGAATATAGTGATTAAAGACAGGTTAGAAGTTAGCAATGACTATAATGCAGTAACTATAAGGAGTAAGTATGAGTTACAACCTTACAACTGGTTGGTTATCTGTATGAGACCTGATGTCCATGTGACATTGGGCCACTCAAACCCCTCAGGAGTACAGTTTTTATGTTTTGTTTTTTAACTTTGTAGGGAGGTTTTAGTCCAGCCATTGAAAATCTGTTTTGAACACTTATGTTATGCAACATTACCTTTTCCATGATGCTTTTCAGAATGTCAATAAATAAGAATGGATGGCAGAGAGAGAGAGAGATTATCCAGTGACTTTTAAACCACAGTGACATAAGTAGTGAGCTAACGTGTCTCTGATTCTGTTTCTAATGTGTTCCTCTGTTATTGCACAAAACCTTCTACTGAAACTGAAACACAGACCTCAGTATAGATAGTGTATAAATAGTACTGGCTCCTCTATTTTTCAATGTTACTTCCAGTTACCTAACTTAAGTGTAAAATGATAGTTAGTCCAATCTCTTTATTAAGGCCTTATAGCCCTCCGCCTAACCCATCCACCACTGCCTCCCTCACTCCTGCTCACCCACTCCATGTCACTCTCTTTATCCCAGCACTCACCTCTAGATTGTAAGCTCTCATGAGCAAGGCCTGCTTTCCTCGTGTTTTCCTCCCTTCACTGCCATAGCCTACTGTGGGCCCTTGTTAACCAGCTCCTACCTGATCTCTACGTCTTCTTCAGCACCTTAGTCCCCATTAGTTGTTACCATGCTCCTGGGCCCTGGCTCCCTTCATGTTGATATGTTCCCGTTCTCTCCGATGCAACTAGTTCTGTCTGTTCTCTGTGTCACTGTTGGTTGTCCTGCCCCACTACCTTACTTTATTATTCTTTTCTGCGGAACTGTAGAACCTGTTTGTTGTAGGCACAGTTGGTGAGCAATTCATGTTCCACCTCATTATACAGCACTGTAGACCCTTTCTGGCACCTTAAATAGAGAATAATAATAATAATAATAATAATAATAATAATAATAATAATGTAAAAGTTAAGAGATGTAAACTTTTTATCGATATACATGCAACTATTGTCCCCTGTGATCACTCATTAATGTTCAGGCAAGACAACTGTAATTAATTACAGTGGACAACCTGACGACATGTCTAGTGTGCAATGGAGACATTTGTAGTTTTCCAAATGTTTTGTTTATATACTTGTGGATGTAATTTTATCATTTTTATAAAGCAACATCAATTAGGTTAGTGGCCTTTTCTTGCACAGCACTACTAAAAAGTGGTGGACCTTGTCAAAGTCTCCCAACAGTTAATGTTGCTTCTTCATGTTGTTTTGTAGTGTTGTGTAAGATTTGGGTCTGTTAGTGTTATATTACTCTTGTTATATTTATCACCTTTATATTTGCTATAATATGAATGATAATATTCTGCAAACATGACCAATATAAACAAGACCATATTTTTTGATTATTAACACCACATTGTTAAGTAGTTTTGGTCAGGTTTTCAGAACAATATTATTGATAGTATAGCATATTCCACCCATTAATTTTAACGTTTTAGTCTCAGTGAATTGGAGTGACAGGAAGCCAGTGTAATCACTTAGGGGTATATTTACTAAACTGCGGGTTTGAAAATGTAGAGTTGTTGCCTATAGCAACCAATCAGATTCTACTTATCATTTATTTAGTACATTCTACAAAATGAGAGCTAGAATCTGATTGGTTGCTATAGGCAACATCTCCACTTTTTCAATCCCGCAGTTTAGTAAATATACCCCTTAGAGTCATTACTGGAGAGAAACTGGGTAAACTGTTATTTAAAAAGGTAGCTCTAAAAGTTTATAGAAAAGGATAAGTAAATATAGGGGTCAGTGGATAACTAGAGACTTGGGGACAAGATTTCTAACCATCTGCAAGACATATTTTAGAGAAGCAAAATGCAACAGTGTTAAAGAAAAGATTAAGTCAGTAGATTAAGGATGTAATCAGCATGGGAGATGGACTGCAAAGAGGTTCTGTGTGGAAGATGTCATCAAAGGGCATAAAATAAAAAGAATTGCAGTAACTTAACCATCTGGGAAATATTGCATTTGGTAAGAGGTATGGGTCAGGTGTGGAGTGCAATATGTAGCAATGTCATTAGATATTGGATGCAATTTAATATTATAGTGTATTGATAGCTAGTGGCAAGAATGAGTATGAAGTTTGCTAACTGAAGTTTCCCGTTTTGTAATCATGCTTGTAAATTATACTATGGATAGGGTCATGTGGGACAAGGTGGTCCAAGAGGAAAGCCAGGACATGATGGTTGCAATGGAACGAAAGGTGACGCCGGTGACGCAGGGCCACAGGGTCCAAGTGGTCACTCAGGTTATTCTGTAAGTACCCCATATGTTGTGTAATATATTTATGAATGTAATTTATAGTGATAACAATAATAAGGAGCATCTATCCCCTTTTGGACTTTTGTGTCTGGACAAGCTCCATGTCACATAGGCGCGTACCCACAGTATAAATAAATTTGCCATGATTATTCCGCTTTGGAAGAGGGATTAGTGTTACTTTTTGTATTCTAAACGTATTATGTTAGAAATAAAGAGAATGTGTATCATCTATGCATCTGGTTTGTACCGAAAAAGTGATTTTCTTCATCCTCAAATCCTGGTTACAAATCCTGCCTAATTACACTCAGAACAAGGTTTGTCACCCCACAAGGGAAAGGTACAGCTCCATGTTTGCCCAATCAGCTTTTCTTTTACTCATTTAAATATACGACTCATAAAGGTATCATTATCTATTTGTAGTTTGGTCCTGCTCCAGGCACACAAAATGCATCTACCTATTCAGTCCAGAGTCCTGGTGAATTCCAGGCATGGTAGATGTAGGCACAGTGATAACACAAACACACTAAAGCAACTATTGAAACACATCACTCTTTAGATTGCCTAATGAGCCTTCATTTCATGAAGTACTATTAAATTGGAGATTATGGTTTGTTTAGATAAAACTCAAAATACAAAAATACAATATCTTGGCTCTTCTCTTCAACCACTCACTGCTGAATATATTTCTAAATCTGACAGCTTTTACCCACCCCCATGTTTGTGTGAGATTTGCACTGCATTTATTTTGAAATTATTTTTATGCTGTGAAATATTTTGTATTTATTGATCACTCAAATAATTTAGCAGGAAGTATTTATGAAGTATAACTGAGCTGTTCCTGCCTCAATCAGTTCCCTGATCATCCATAGTAAATTTAGCCCATGAATAAGCTATTTATATTCAAGATGTATAATAAACAAATGCGTAATCAAGCATTGCATCTTGGTACTGTCATGTGTTTAGATTGCAATTCAGTGGGCAATTAAGCCCAGTGTGGCAAATCAATGAAAATAATTGTACCTATGCTCACTAGTATAATATCTTGCACCCAAGCTGAAACATCAGTATTATATCATCAATGCTATTTACATATTAATTAAATACATTCATTGTACTTTAAAATTGTACATTTATTTTTTAACATAAATGGCTCTAGATTAAAACACTATAGTATATTTCTCTAAAAAAATTGCATTATGTCTGCTAGCAGTATATAGTACATGAACTTTGTATATTTTATTTGCATTACAGGGCGATCCAGGTGTCAAGGGTCAAAAAGGCGAACCTTTTTACATATCACTGGACCTGAAAAATAAATTGAGGGTAAGTGTATCATTTACAAAGCGTTAGCAGTTATGGGTTTAATTACAAGGTTTATGAGCCATATTCTTTGTTTAGAAGGATATATACTGTACATGACATTTATTTGGATGGCTATACTTTAGCACACAAGGGGCCTGATTCATGTTCGGATGTCTGTCCGTTTGTGTAGTGTATCTTTTGCATGAATTCCTGTTTGATGGAACGCAAAAAAAAAAGGAGTAACCTTGCTCCAGGACAAACCATGTTACGATGTAAGGGGTGCAAATTTT
The DNA here is from genome assembly GCF_038048845.1 of Mixophyes fleayi. Lineage (NCBI taxonomy): Eukaryota > Metazoa > Chordata > Amphibia > Anura > Limnodynastidae > Mixophyes > Mixophyes fleayi. The sequence continues at coordinate 134,663,843 of NC_134403.1, forward strand.
ATTATTTTGCAGATAAGTTAAATTCTGACTGCTTTTTCATGTAGCACACATATACTTGATAGCTTTATCTTTACGCTGAAATTTAAAGTTGATCTAGGACATGCCCTATCCCAGCTATAAATCTGTCCCCACATTTTAAATTGACCTCCCTCTGTAATGCAACATGGTTTCGCCCAGGTGCAAAGTTACTCCTGTTTTATGCTTTGCTCTCCTTAATGACTTAGGCCCTCTAGGTCCAGAAATGTGACTCAGCTATGGGGGCAAGTTATCCCTTTCCGATGAGAACTTCTTCATGATTTTATGGGAATTCCATCACATTTTTGGGTGGAAAAATTTCCCATCGTGGATGTATTATTTCTTATAGATTACCTAATTTGGTCATTTGGTTCATGTGCTCTGACTCTTTTACTGATTTTTAGTTAAAAGTTATCATTTCAAATTCACTATCAAATATGATAAGGATAACACAGATTTTCTTGACATCAGTTTAAGAGGATGGTTCTATACAAATGGACATCTGGAAAAATGTATATGGGTAATGTTCAGGGAAGATAGCTGTCAACCAATGAGTTTATTTGGTGACTTTATAGTGGGACTGTTTACAAGGTTAAGTAGAATTTGCACAGATAAGAATGTAGGAGCAGTGGGAACTATTTATGACCCTCACATTTTTGTTACGTTAATTATCATAGTGATAAGAAATTATCATATCTATTTATTAAAATTATTCAGCTGGGACAGTGTCTCCAATAGATGTCTAGAATATCTGCTGCGATCCTCTAATAATAAATAGGCACAGTACTTTATAATGGGGTAATCCTCTGAAAACTGTTTTTGGAGGATTTACCAGGATAAATAGGTTCATATACAGTCTCCTATATTACTAACCACTTATTTCCACATGAGTATTGATGACACTCTTCTATTATAAAAATATACACATTGGTAACATTTTTTTATGTTAATTATTTTAGGGGGAACCTGGTGAACCTGGATATATTGGATACCCAGTAAGTGTTTCCATATATTGTACTGAGTTTTCATTCATTCATTGTGGTGAACACATGCAACACTTTTATTATCTAATGACATTCGCAGGGTCCAAGTGGTCCACCTGGAAGAGTGGGATTCATTGGCCCCATGGGTCAACCTGGATTTCCTGTAAGTACATTTCCCCATTTCTAACATATAAGGCTGTAGTGTAATTTCAAAAGGGAAGTACAGAGAAGAATAGTTTAAAGCCTTGTCTCTCAAATCCGGTCCTAAAGGCCTGCTAACAGTGCATGTTTTCCATAAAACCTACCTGGAGAACAGATGATTCCATTACTGACTGGCACGAATGGTTCAAATTGTGAATCTGTGAGGAGACCTGAAAAACATGTCCTGTTACTGGACTGTGGACCAGATTGAGGAACACTGGCTTAAAGTACTGCAAAACTGAACTACCAAATATGTGGCCATATCCAATTAACTTTGATATTTTCATTTGCAAGTATTCTACTCTCTGTTTGTTCTGCAACTAACATGGTAACAGCCTCTATCTAAATACTCCCTGCAGACCCACCTCTTTAAAGAAGACTGTCTCAATAAGTTGTCTTCAATATTCCTATTTGCCCTATTATATTTACTACTGCCACTTCCCCAACATGTGGCCAGGGTTGATGGAACACAGTAAGCCCGGTAAGCATGTCAGGAGGGTGGCAGTCCATCTGGATCGGGGAAAAAACATTTTTTTCCATAGCAAGCAGGTTGAAGGGTGCTGTTCCCCCTTTAGAGTTAGAGAACATAACTAGGGCATTGAAGGAAGAGTATAAGTATTGGGAAGTGGACCATGTGTAGTGGCACCTGTTCCCCACATGTGCACTGAAACCCTGAATGGTGCTTCATGGTGCACATGCCAACCCTGAGCCCTGAGCAGGGAAGTGTCCAAGAAGAACCCAGCACTGGCCCTGTCTGCAGCTGCCATTGTCACTTCACTACTACTTTATGTCCAAAATGTTCCCATTAGTTTTATATTGGCAGCCCACAGATACCTCTACCTTCTGTTCCATCTCATATGTAATCAGATTTGTAACATGATCCTCTGTGTACAGCACTATGTAATATGTTAGTGCTTCAAAAATAAGGAATACAAACACTAAACATAATAAAGACAAAATTGATAACAATAAATAATCATTGTTTAGAAGATAACTGTAAATTATATCTCATTAAAGCAGTAAATGTTCATATATTTCCATGCAAACATTTGATTCTCAAAAGTGACAGTTTTACATTTAATGCTGACTTTTTTTTTCAAAATAATAAATTGAAGACCTATACTGAAAATGTTCAACTATGTCTTAATGGACATGGTAGTAAAATCACTCACCTTTTCAAATTTATTTAACCATTTTCTCTTATCCCCGGTACTACTAAGAAGTGAGGTGGACCATTCTGCTCATTTGAAAAGATAAATTAGGGCTTATTTACTAACAATGCATTTAGGTGTAAAATTTGAACTGAACCACAGCAACTAATTATTGTCGAATTATCAGATTGTTCACCTGTAAGTGTCAGTCTATCAGTTATGAGCTCATCAGCTGGAGAGAATTAAATACACTGCATGGTTTGAGTGTACAATAAACTCTGCTTTATTAGCTACAAGTCCCTATCTATATAGCAAAAATTACGTATTACAGAAAACTACGCCCCAAAAGGTTTTAACCACTCATGTTCCCTTCACACAGATGTTAGTATATTCTCTTCACACAGATGTTAGTATATTCTCCCCCCAGGGGGGGCTGGCTTATCTCCTGTCTGGTATGTCCAAGGTTATAAGCATAGCCTTGCAAATAATGAATTACTCCTACAAAACAGGTGCATCTAATTGTATTTAAGCTATAACAGAACAAAATGGCTATAAGGCAACAAGATGGCGTCAGCTTAGCAAAATCACATTTCTCATTATCTATTAGCTTTTATCTGTCTAGTGCAGGTTAGGGAATGAAAGCAAGTGACTGATTAGTTGTTGTTGTTCAGTGAATATGATGTGCTTACATGCAATGTTAATAAATGATCCCTTTTATATTTTGCATGCATATTCCAATTGGCAATATGTGACATAATTTTTACAAATCAAGTTTCAGGAAAAATTGTTGCAAACTAAATGTAATGTAGGCTTTAATGTGACTAGAAAATTTTGTCTTTAAATTACGCTGCTTATTTCAAATATTTGTTAAAGGACCACTAAGCCTATATTCAGGTTGCCTTATAAAAATATAGACATGAGTAATGCGCTGAATGTAAATCAATTAAAACTATACTGTAAATAAAACTAACATACATTCATTAATACAATTATTGGTACAATAAACATACATCTCAATAAAAGTGAATCATAATCACAGTATAGTTAATCTAAAAATATATAGAAAGCAATCCACTTATATTCACTTTTGAGATAATTACAACTCATGGGGGTAAATGTATCAAGCTGAGAGTTTTCTGGCGGGTTTGAAAAGTGGAGATGTTGCCTATAGCAACCAATCAGATTCTAGCTGTCATTTTGTAGAATGTACTAAATAAATGATAGCTAGAATCTGATTGGTTTTTCAAACCCGCCGGAAAACTCTCAGCTTGATACATTTACCCCCTGATGTGTTTCATCACCTAAGGTGATTTCTTCAAAAGCATATAAATTTAATGGTCATTAATCTAGGTTTAAATGCATCTAACGACCACTCAAAAACAGACCACAGTTTGAGTTCTAATTAATTTCCCAAGAAACCCATCTGACCATTACATATTCACACAAACAAATGAATCACAGTACAAGACAATAAAAATAGTTAAATAATTGGTAAATACACATAATGCATGTCTCTTATTGCATTTAAACCAAAACAGATAACCAGTGTCAGTGTTTGTAATCAGTATATAGCAGATACGTAAGTAGCTTCAAATACCTAATATTAGGGTGTGAGAAAATGTATACAATATACTTAACAGCTCCCATATTAGATTACAAAAGTCAAACAAAATAATATACATAGATTTTTAAATTGATTTTCTTAAAGATAAATATTAAACATTTAATTCCCAGGAATCTAACCAGTATCTTAGAGCAGAAACCTACTACTAACCAAACTGGCTGCAGTTAATACACCATTGGCAAAAGAAACATATAACATACACAACTCCTGTTTAACATACAAAATAATTAAAAACAACTATGACACAGAATGCAAACCCAGATCACTCCCATTACAGACACTATATGGTATTGAAAAGTGTTAACAGAAAGTAAACTGATGAGATTAACGCTTGAAGTACAGCATCAGTATATTAATATGTTTACCATAAGATAATATATAACTAAAAACTAAATTGTGACCAAGTGCATATATTACATGAAAAAAGAAGAAATACCTTACATCTCCTCCCTATAATTTAGTGCACAATATATATCCTAAAGTGAAAGTGGCTAAAAAAAAAAGCCCAAATAAGCCTAATTAATTACAAATGATTGCATTCAATAGAATTGTTGAGCCCAACTCTTGGTAATTTCCATAATGTCTCCAAGGTAAAAGGGTTATTAGATAGATCCTTAACTTTTTTGGATTAAAAAAACTATGTTTTAGTTGGTTTCTCAATGTGTTTTCCTACTTAAACACTACCTTTAGTTTGACCAGCAAATCACTCCTGACTACCTTTGCCTGTCACAAACCGCTCTGCGCACTCGTGACTTGGAAGCTTGTAAGGGGACACACAGAATTCCAGCCTAAATCTCACACTAACCTCTCTGTAAGGTTACAGATTTAACTGGTCCCTCCCCAACACAGACTCACACTTCTACAACTCTCCACACTGAAAGCAGCTACATATAAGGCCATAGCAAACCTATGACTTAATTACCCAATTACACACGCTCTGATAGCTAAAGGCAGAGTCGTAACTTAGAATTCTAGTGCCTGGGGCTATAAAGACAAATGCCGCCCCCCTAGCCCTCAATTTTAACCAAGTGAACCTAAAATATTCCTAAATTGCGCCCCCCTTCAGCATTGCGCCCTGGGTGGTCGCCCCTGTCGCACAGCCCTAGTTACGGCCCTGGCTAAAAGAGTTATTACTTCCCACACTGGTATACTATGCTCCTTATTACACACAGGTTAGCCCTGCACATAGCAGCAATCAAAGGGTTAATACGTAACACCTCAAGGCTCTGTGACACAAATGTACATGCAGGCACACACTAGGCTTGGTACACAATATATTAAACCATTCGCACATCAGCATTCAAAGTGTTGGCATGGTCAAGAAATCTTCATCATAAAAGGCTGTGAATTTGTTCGCAATAAGGACAGCATTTATTAAATATTCAATTTAATATACAAAAAGTACAATTAATAAAAGATGGCATAGCACACATAGCAAAACAGATTTAAAAACAAAGAGGACAAAGTTTCAGAATATAAACTTACATATGAGTTGTATAATCTGCGCCAAGGGAAATTGGCTTGGAAGATGGACAGCTTATCAATGTGCTTCCCCAAAAGTCAAACCATTTCTTGTAATCGGTCCAATCTTTTTAAATACACTTTCACATCTTTCTCCTCCACGGGTTGCGGTCTCCAGAGCGTGCAGGTGACAATGTTGTATGTGTTCTAAAATGTGACCTAACTTTACTGTGGAGTGTCACACAGACCCAATCTTATTATTAATAAATCCATTACAAATTTATGCATTTATAGATACCAAACAGCATAGGCCCAGTGTATCAGCTGAGCTGATACTGATTTCCTAATCTTCTCTGCATGGCAGACAGCTTTATTTGAAGTATGGGCTGCCCTTCATTATGCTATGAATATGAGGCTGATCACTAATTATATTTATTGTAATTTGCATTTTGGAAACTGAATTATATTTGTCCATATAAAATATAGCAAGCTATTATCCTTGTGTAAGACAACATGCTGAGTGGTTCCTAAAAGTCTATTCAGGTATCAAACCCCATCCTTTACCTCTATACCAGGAAATAAGCTCACCCCAGGAGGTCTTTGGAGTTGCTTAGCTTCCCCTAAAGGTGACGCTGTTATCCTTTAACACAGAAGTTGGCAGAGCCACCAAATAAGCACACACCACCTCTTATGGTTTCACATTTTGCACCTTAGTCTACAGAGTAGCTCAAATTATCAACGGATTAATTTAATATGCAATATTTACACTGCAGTCATGATTAGGCCTTATTCCCCACAATTATATTATTTGTTAATCCTTATAGCTGTGATTCCTCCATATTCACTACAAGGCCCTATATTTATTTTTTCTTTACTTAATAAAGTATTAATAAATGTATGTCACTTTTATTTATTGTACAGCTTTTATTGATCTATATTCTGTACAGTATTCGGGTCTCTATTTCATGGTTAGGGGTGACCCTAGTTTTTTTATGCAGCAAATATTGATCAAACTAAACAGTTTGGTATTTTGTCTAAACTGGTTGTTATTTAGTTTAATAACCCACTTTCTAGTGCCAGGTACCTTTCTTTTATTAGTCTGCCTTATATAAATGCTACTGATACCGTAAATATATGTAAAACTTAGCACAGCTTGACGAAACTTGATCTTTTTGATATGATGCTTCTATTTGCTATGTTGTTTGCAGTGTGTGCAATAAATAACTCCCTCATGATCACAATTATAGATTAAGTAGTTTTAATTATGGTTACATACATATTTGTGAATGATAGTGGTAGCTCTTTTATGTAAACCAAGTATTCTAGGTTTTAATGGCCTTTTGCTTGTAGGACTGATTAATATCATAGAGAATAAAACTTTATCTCTCTATGGTAGGACGATAACATCTCATACTATGACATTGTTTTTACAGGGGCCACCAGGACCTCCAGGAGAATCAGGACCACAAGTAAGTGCTATAGTCACATATCTCATATGTGGAGATTTTAATAATGTCAATAGCAAAAACATGTGTAAGAAATACTATATAACAATTAATATGTGAAACCAGTGGTTGAAGTGGAAATTTAGAAGTAGCGGTATGAAAAATAAAATGGAAATGTATAGTTTATAATGAAGGCAGTTGGAGAAGTGGCGGTATGGCATACTGCTGTATACAGACCGTGGTATAGTTCCGACCACGGTCTGAAACTATACCAGAAAATGCAGTGTTCATATTACGCTACTTCTAGCTTTTTCTTTCTTCCAATGATGAAAGAAATGAGGACTAAATATTTTATTGACACAGTTCAAAATGAGTACAACACTTTGTCAATGGTTTTTGTAGAGTTTAAAAAAGAAGTCGCACCACCCACAATGTGACCGATTTTCCAGGGACAGTCCCAGTTCTTGACCATAGAAATCTGTAACTGTAAAAAGGATTATTTTCACAACATTCAGACCTGTGATGCATATAGACTCATAGGGCTAGTGGGAATATGTTTCTGTAACATGTTTTCCTTATTTGGAAGCAAAAAGGTAGCAAGTGGTGACATGTATGGAGTGAGTAACCTTCTTGTTATTGTGCTTCATAAGCATGGTAGTTGTACACATGTGTGACCTAATGATTCCAAAGAAATCTCCACTGTACCATACAATGTTGTAGGGGATTTTTGTGGTGATGAAGAATGAACAGTAGAAGAGATGTGTATGTGGAGAAATAGAAGGAATGGCAGAAGGGATGTATCCGTGGAGAAGTAGAAGTGATAGCGGAAGGGATGTATCCGTGGAGAAGTAGAAATGATAGGGGAAGGGATGTATCCGTGGAAAAGTCAATGTGATAGCATAAGGGATGTATGCGTGGAGAAGTAGAAGTGATAGCGGAAGTGATGTATGCATGGAGAAGTAGAAGTGATAGCGGAAGAGATGTATGCGTGGAGAAGTAGAAGTGATAGCGGAAGGGATGTATGCGTGGAGAAGTCAAAGTAATAGCGGAAGGGATGTATGAGTGGAGAAGTAGAAGTGATAGCGGAAGAGATGTATGCGTGGAGAAGTAGAAGTGATAGCGGAAGGGATGTATGCGTGGAGAAGTCAAAGTAATAGCGGAAGGGATGTATGAGTGGAGAAGTAGAAGTGATAGCTAAAGGGATGTATGTGTGGAGAAGTCAAAGTGATAGCAGAAGAGATGTATGTGTGGAGAAGTAGAAGTGATAGAAGGAATGTATGCGTGGAGAAGTAGAAGTGACAGAAGGAATGTATGCATGGAGAAGTAGAAGTGATAGCAGAAGGGATGTATGCGTGGAGAAGTAGAAGTGATAGCGGAAGGGATGTATGCGTGGAGAAATAGAAGTGATAGCGGAAGGAATGTATGCATGGAGAAGTAGAAGTGATAGCGGAAGGGATGTATGCGTGGAGAAGTAGAAGTGATAGCGGAAGGGATGTATGTGTGGAGAAGTAGAAGTGATAGCGGAAGGGATGTATGCGTGGAGAAGTAGAAGTGATAGCAGAATGGATGTATACGTGGAGAAGTAGAAGTGATTGCGGAAGGGATGTATGTGTGGAGAAGTCAAAGTAATAGCGGAAGGGATGTATGCGTGGAGAAGTAGAAGTGATAGCTAAAGGGATGTATGTGTGGAGAAGTCAAAGTGATAGCAGAAGAGATGTATGTGTGGAGAAGTAGAAGTGAAAGAAGGAATGTATGCGTGGAGAAGTAGAAGTGACAGAAAGAATGTATGCATGGAGAAGTAGAAGTGATAGCGGAAGGGATGTATGCGTGGAGAAGTAGAAGTGATAGCGGAAGGGATGTATGCGTGGAGAAATAGAAGTGATAGCGGAAGGAATGTATGCATGGAGAAGTAGAAGTGATAGCGGAAGGGATGTATGTATCGTGGAGAAGTAGAAGTGATAGCGGAAGGGATGTATGTGTGGAGAAGTAGAAGTGATAGCGGAAGGGATGTATGCGTGGAGAAGTAGAAGTGATAGCGGAAGGGATGTATGCGTGGAGAATTAGAAGTGATAGCGGAAGTGATGTACGCGTGGAGAAGTCAAAGTGATAGCAGAAGAGATGTATGTGTGGAGAAGTAGAAGTGACAGAAGGAATGTATGAATAGAGAAGTAGAAGTGACAGAAGGAATGTATGCATGGAGAAGTAGAAGTGACAGAGGGAATGTATGCATGTAGAAGTGACAGACGGAATGTATGTGTGGAGAAGTAGAAGTGACAGAAGGAATGTATGTGTGGAGAAGTAGAAGTGATAGCGAAAGGGATGTATGTGTGGAGAAGTCAAAGTGATAGCGAAAGGGATGTATGTGTGGAGAAGTAGAAGTGATAGAAGGAATGTATGCATGGAGAAGTAGAAGTGACAGAAGGAATGTATGCGTGGAGAAGTAGAAGTGACAGAAGGAATGTATGCATGGAGAAGTAGAAGTGATAGCGGAAGGGATGTATGCGTGGAGAAGTAGAAGTGATAGCGGAAGGGATGTATGCGTGGAGAAGTAGAAGTGATAGCGGAAGGGATGTATGCGTGGAGAAGTAGAAGTGATAGCGGAAGGGATGTATGCGTGGAGAAGTAGAAGTGATAGCGGAAGGGATGTATGCGTGGAGAAGTAGAAGTGATAGCAAAAGTGATAGCAGAAGAGATGTATGTGTGGAGAAGTAGAAGTGACAGAAGGAATGTATTTATGGAGAAGTAGAAGTGATAGTAGAAGGGATGGATGTGTGAAGAACTAAATAAATGTTAATGATGATTATTATGATGATGTATGGAGAAATAGAAGAGATAATGGAAGGAATGTATATGTGGATAAGAAAATGGGATGGCAATAGGGACATATTTGTGGTGTAATATCAAATTATCAGTCAAATTATTTATTTGAACATAGCCTTCAAACAATCAATATCTAGAGAAGGAACCAGCTAATAACTGGGTCATTACCATGTTACTGTGGCACTGCAAATACTCAGAATCTGGTACAGTTACTTAACACTGTTCAAAAATAAAAACAACGCTATCTGCAACTTTTCATCACATTGCTATATACTGCTGTATATTAATTAATCTCTGTGAACATCTCTATTTGTAGATTTAAACCAAGTCAATTACATGTTTACCTGTCTTTTTATAGGGCAGTAAAGGCATTGGCTTTTATGGTCAGAAGGGAGAACAGGTAAAGAATACGCACAATTTCTTCTTCTTCTAGAAAATGTTTCAATGCAATCACAAATTAAATATGGTCAACAAACTTATAATAATTGGATATCCATGGTCTGTTCTGTGTTACATATTATGGTATAGATCAGTGCTGACAATAGAGGAACATGGTAGGAACTTTCTACGTACTCACACAAATATAAGACAAACCAAAGAGAATTGTAACAAGCATGTTCCATATTGTGTGTTGGAACATGGCTATGATTGTGCTCATATTAATTATTGTGAAAGGGGATCTGCTTGCTTTCATTGTGGTTTTAACAGTGAAGTAAATAAAATAAGTACATAAACTACTGTTTAATATTTTGTGCATTTATTTGTTAACAGTAAAATACATAAACCAATTTAGGCTGTGGACATCTATGTAAGGCACCTAGTTATAATATATACGTGTTCCATTCAGCTTGTGTCCATGTTATGAAAAATAGATTTCATAGGAATGTACATTGCTTTCATTATTATGCACATGTTTAATTTAAACAGTCATTTTTATGTAAGATGTAGTAATGATCACACACTACACATTGGGAGTCATATGTGACATTGAAGCAATGTGGGAGACCTAATGCGTATAGATTGCTAGTGATCCCTTCACTAGGAACTAATGATATCACAGAGGCACTGGATGCTGAATATTCATGAGGTATCAGTGACTAGTGAATTGATAGGCTGCAATATTTTAATTATTGGTCAATAAAATTGCTGTTTCCGAAATTGCTCTTTGACCTTTGCCCTCATATGTGATTAAACAACAAGGGGACAATGGCACTTGTTCTCATTAATGTGTTAGGTTTGTCTGTTGTAATCTTTTAGCTGCAGAAAATATATGAAGAAAAAAGATCTACAGGCGCGCCGAATGAAAAAACTATACATATATTTTGTATCCAGGTTCTAGATACACATTTTGTGCTTTCCTGTATATTGGGCTAAGTATAAGCATAATCCGCCTAACAGTTGATAGTTATACCTTTTACAATATTTCACTTAGGATTGCTGTAGCATAAAAATAAAGACACAAGACACTTGTTTGGCGTATGAAAGGTCCCAAAACTTTTATTGAAAATATAATATTTAATCAAAAAGAATGGTGGCCAATAAATAGCAGGACCAATCAGTCATATCCAATAAACCATAAACTTCTTGAGTTAAAATGTAAGACACTTCTCAGCAGTGGAGCCCAACCCAACCCTGTTTGGCTAATTAGCTGAGGCCCACCGGACCAAGCGGTGCCCCCAACTACTCCGAGGGTAGTAAACTAATTGAATATCCCTGCTAGGGGAAAGTGCCCAACACGCCACCCGAATGTGTTATTATGGCCATTGATTGGACTGCTTTCCGCCACAGCTAGTTTCCCCCACCCAAGGAACCTAAGTCCACCACCAAATGGAATTCTCAACACCCAACAAGAAAGCGAAAAATATGCACAACAAAAATATGCAATGCCAACATCTGACAAATGCACCCCATCTGCCCTATAAAATTGAGTGAATTTGGCCTTAGTTTCAGGGTAACTAATCACTCCACCCCCTAGACCAATAAATAACTTTCTAACTGCTCTATTAACTTTAGAATGGGCCCTGTCCATGCGGATCAGATTAACAACCCCTCTCCACTTTATCCTGGATATAATATCAGACCAAATTAAGATAACAGAGGGCCAATGGTATTTAATGATCTCCATGTCTGACTTAATGTTGCCAATGAGATATAGGCCCATCATTTTACCCAAATCATTCCCACCCAAATGAATAACCAAAGTCTGCAGGCACCCAAACTTATACTGTAAAAAAGGATATTTAATAATGAAGAACAGCGAAGCCCCCTAAACCCCAGCCAGCGAACAGCTCTAGGGGCCTGATTCATTAAGGATCTTAACTTGAGAAACTTCTTATTTCAGTCTCCTGGACAAAACCATGTTACAATGCAAGGAGTGCAAATTAGTATTCTGTTTTGCACATAAGTTAAATACAGCCTGTTTTCTCATGTAGCACACAAATATCAACTTTAAATTTCAGTGTACAAATAAGCTACCAAGTATTTGTGTGCTACATGAAAAAACAGTCAGTATTTAACTTATGTGCAAAACAGAATACTAATTTGCACCCCTTGCATTGTAACATGGTTTTGACCAGGAGACTGAAATAAGAAGTTTCTCAAGTTAAGATCCTTAATGAATCAGGCCCTAGATTTGGAAAAAAAATGCTTGGCTTGAATCCCAAGCAGGACCACTTTTACTGGCCCCAAAAAATAAATGAATGGCCCACCGACCAAATGAACTTGACATTCCGCTGGGCACCTAGAAACATAGAGGTGAAAAAATACATGAAACACACATCAATATATAACAATTAACAATTAAGTAAGGAACACAGAAAATGCACATGTCGGGCATGAAAAAAACGGTTGAACCATATGGAGGTAAAACCGAAAACCTCAGGAGACCACCAGCCAATCAGGCCCCCTTTTTGAGAAAAAATAATGGAAAATCCCTCCATGCATCCGTTTAACAAGACAAGAGACGTACGTCATTGGTCAACCACGCTAGGAATATGCTAATCTCTATTGTCGTCAACAACACCACCATCTCCTTTGTCACCCAACTTCGCTGCCTGGGTATCACCCTCGACTCCTCTCTCTCTTTTGCCCCCCACATTCATTCCCTTGCCCAAGCCTGTTGCTTCCAACTACGCAACATCGCCCGCATCCGTCCTTTTCTCTCTCAGGATGCCACCAAAACTATCATCCACGCACTCATCATCTCCCGCCTTGATTATTGTAACCTCCTCCTCACTGGCCTCCCCCACTCCCGTCTCTCCCCCCTCCGGTCTATACTCAATGCGGCCGTAAGACTCATCTTCCTCTCACGCCGCTCCTCCTCTGCCTCCCCTCTCTGCCTTGCCTTACACTGGCTCCCCTTCCCCTACAGAATCCTTTTCAAACTCCTCACCACCACTTACAAGGCTCTCTCCAACTCTACTGCCCCTTATATCTCTAACCTCTCCATTCACACTCCTGCCCGCTCCCTGCGCTCGGCCAACGACCGCCGCCTTTCCTCCACCCTTATCACCTCTTCCCACTCCAGAATCCAAGACTTTTCCCGTGCAGCCCCCCATCTCTGGAGTGACCTCCCTCGTTCCATCCGTCTCTCTCCTACTCTGTGCTCCTTCAAACGTGCACTCAAAACTCACCTCTTCCTCAAAGCCTACCAACCATCTACTTAACCCCCATCTCCTCCCTTTGCTCATCCTCCCTTCTCTCCTCTTGCCTCAACTGGCTCCTCTTGTGCCTGGTCTGTTTACCCTCCCTTAGGATGTAAGCTTGTATGAGCAGGGCCCCCTCCCCTCCTGTCTCCATACCTGTTCTTCCGCTCTGTCTTTGCTGCTTATGACTAGCCGGAGTTTTTGAAGTATTGGTACTTTTTGTTCATTGTTCTGTATGGTTTCACCCTGTATAGGCTACTGTTATTACGGTGTGCGGCGCTGCGGATACCTTGTGGCGCCTAACAAATAAATGATAATAATAATAATAATAAGCACTTCTGGCGCCACTACAGGCCTGATATACTTCTTAAAACATCCTGACTTCCACTTACCTAAAGCTATAATACTTTGTGTCAAACTACCATCAGAAGCCGCTACAGTTGCCACGCCAATTCTAAAAGAATGAGACCCATAATCCGCAACACTTAAACCAAGGCTAACTTTATGTTTTTTAAAGACTGGAACTTTGTTAACGGAGATCCATTGCAATGCCTAAGCCAATGACTGCCATGAGCCGGCTCCATAACCCGATACAATGAAGCCAAGCTAGCCGGGCATAAAGTTGTTTTTGAAATTCTTTTCAAAGTAATCCAACGCCATTTTCCAAGACGGTCCGTCTTAGACCTATGGATCTTACCTAATCACTACATTTTTATACAACAGTCCAGAGGAAAATGAACACTTACTAGAAGCCACCATCTCACTGATATGAAAAGCTCCGAAAAGAGCCATAGAGAAAGCTAAGTGAAAAAGGGCAACCTCAAATCCATCACTAGCTATATCCGAAAGAACAACCAATAAACGTCCTAACAATTCCTTGTCAATAGGCCTCCTTCTATCATCCTGAACCTGGGAAATCCTAGCCCAACCCTTTAAAGCCTTTCGCACTAAAAAAGATTTAGTCACATCGCAAAGACCCCTCATCTGCAAGAAAAAAAGAAATGCCTGCAAGGGCCGCTAAGATAAAAGCTTTTGACTTACCACGAGAAAACCCATTCCATAGAAACGCAATAATACGCTGCTCATCTGTCTTACCTATAGCCTCCTGTGATGAACACAAAGACTCCCATGAGTGTGAATGTGGAAGGGGCAACTGAATGTTCAACTAGATCCTCTATACCGGCCTGATAATCTGGTAAAGATAATCGGTACAAGGGACCCAAACAATTATGTTCCTATCATGCAAACATTCACCCCACAGATCTACTGCCACGATGATCGGAAATAATTCCAACAGCAAAAGATTTTTTGTGAAACTCTCATGATGTCATGAAGGAGGTCACAGTGCAGCAAACCATTCACCGTCCGGATAAGCCCCCGAACCCAGCAGACCCAGCCGTATCAGTAAATAGCTGAATCTCCTCATTATTGGCAGGAGGAGGGATCCACAAATAAATACCATTGAATTGCTGCACAAAAAGACTCCACATCACTAAATCCTCCCTAATTTCTTTGTGTAGCCTAATGAAGTGATGACTTTTAACTCCGCCCGCCGTAGCCCTCTCCAATTTCCAGAAAAAAAACCTACCCATTGGAATCACCCGGCAGGCGAAATTAAGCAAACCAAGGGGTAAATGTATGAAAGGCCGGTTTTTTGAACTCCCCGGAAATTGGCAACTTTGCAGCTAAAATTTAAAGCGGCGATGGCTTGTAAAGGCAAACTTGCCTTTACAAGCCATCGCCGCTTTAAATTTTAGCTGCAAAGTCGTCGATTTCCGGCGAGTTGAAAAAACCGGACTTTCATACATTTACCCCCAACAAGGGACTGAACTTGTTTCAACCTAACTTTGCAGGGCCCTAAAAACAAATTCAACATAGCTCTCAACTCAATGCTTTATCCTTAGGTAACCTACAACAACCTGCTGGAGTATCGATTTCAATGCCCAAATAAGACAGTCATATAGCCAGGCTCTGCGTCTTCTTTGACACTACCGGAACACCCATAATCTGGAATAGCGATCTAGCCAAAAACAATAGCTCTTTACATACTTCAGAACCCTGCGGACCAATGAACAAAAAATCATCTAAATAATGAGCAGCTTCCTGCTGCCTCGAACCCGCAACAATACACCAGTGAAGAAAAGAGCTAAAACATTTGAAAAAAGCACATGACACAGCACAACCCATAGGCAAACATTTGTCAACATAATACTCACTGGGCAAAAGCAAACCCATATATTTGAATGAAAAAGGATACAAAGGCAGAAGTGTAAATGCAGACTCTATATCAAGCTTTGCCAGCAACGCACCCAACCCACACTGCTGCAAAGCCTCAAAGCATCCTCAAATGATTGATAAACCACTCTGCATACATCATCTGCAATTGCATCATGCACAGACATCCCAGGAGAGTGTGACAAGTGCTGTATTAGTCTGAACTTAATTTGTTCCTTCTTGGGAACTACCCCCACAGGTGAAACAACCAAACCCTGCAAAGGGGGGGAAGAACAAGAGTCGCACATTCTGCCTGAGCTGACTTCTTTATCCACTTTTTCTTGAACTACTATCAGCATTTCCCTGGCAGATTGCCATAAAAATGTGGCTGCTCTTCTATTGGGATACCAACCAG
Source organism: Mixophyes fleayi (assembly GCF_038048845.1). Taxonomy (NCBI): domain Eukaryota; kingdom Metazoa; phylum Chordata; class Amphibia; order Anura; family Limnodynastidae; genus Mixophyes; species Mixophyes fleayi. The sequence continues at coordinate 134,679,816 of NC_134403.1, forward strand.
ACCACTTGCGCAATTCATGCAAAACAACTGGGGAAAAGGCCCTAGCGAGCAGGTGCCCCTGCACTGGGTTAGTCTGTGGCACTAGCGGCTGACGTCTTAGCGCACTCTCTTTTGGGATGCCCTCCACCACAGGACAAACAGACATGCTTAAATCTAGAGGACTGTCCCCTGTCACAATGTCCTCCGTTATAGGCAAAACATCTGCCACGGCCTTGAAAGCACGAACCATGTCTCACCTGAGGTTGCCGCTCTCTCACCTCAGGCACATCAGCCATTCCCGCTCTAGGCTGAGTCACTTCTAGCCAGACTTCCACATCCTTACAACCTAAATCCATTACCTGCAGCCTGTCTGGCTTTTTATGAAAAGCCTTGTCATACATCCTCCACATGCTACCTTTGTATTAGGTATAAATATTTAACCACATTCATGTGCTCCTCTGGGCTGGTCTCCATATAGCATGCTGCAAACACAAGCATACCTTCCAACCAATTCGAGAAATTGCGATATGCTTGCTCACCAATGCCATACCGAGACTTTGCAGCAGCCAAGGCAAACTGAGTCTTACTAGTAATGGTGAACATGTCAACAAATTTACCGCTGCAGATTCTTTTCTGCACCTTTCTTCTAATGTCCCAAAGGACTGCGTATTACCACGGCGCACCACATGCTGCACCTGTCATAATCCGGGGTCTTAGTCCTGTTTACACCGCTCGGCAGTACCATATCACCGTACATCTCCCTTTTGGTCCAAGGCAGCATTCTATCCTGGGACGGGTATAACTTCTGTCTGCAGTACTGGAGGCTGCCATCTTGGGTGAGACATTTGCTTAACATCCTACTGAGTCTGAACACCTGATCTCATCCACCAATTGGCTTCCAGGACTCCCACAGTTGCTGTTGGTTGCTGATTCAATCCTGTCTGCTGTATACAGATCTCAACCATCATCCTTCGTGTGAATTCAGCTTCACCCTGTTTGCTGTTCTATGGATTTCTACCATTAACTCTGAGTGAGTTTAGATTCATTGTGTATGCTGTTATATGGACTTTTACCATTAACCCTCTGTGTGAATTCAGCTTCATCCTTTGGCTGTTATGAACTGCAACCATTAACCCTTTGTGTAAATTCAGCTTCATCTTGTTGCTGTTATATGAACTGCAAACCATTAACCCTTTGTGTGAATTCAGCTTCATTCTGCCTGCTGAAATAAATACTTTGGTTATTTATTCCTTGTGGGAATTCACCTTCATTCTATCAGCTTGTGCACAGATTCCAGCTATTATCTTCTGTGTGAATCCTCCTCTCATCAATCTATTCCTGTCTCTCCTACTGGCTATCTGGGCTAGTAGGTTGTTGTTCTGAGTCATTCACCTTCTGGAGCCATTTTTGTGTCTTGGGGTACCGACTTCCAGTTCCAGAACTAAACCAGGTTATGAGTTCTGAGTTGTCCAGGGACCAGTTGTTGTACTATATTTGCCTGAGTCTCTGAGTTCTTGGAAGTACTGAGTCTCTGGTCGTGGGTTCAGGTTCCTCCTGTTCCTTTGTCCAGGTTCCAGTCCATCAGCTCAAGATTCCAGGCATTTATTTCAGTACGGAGTCCAGTCCAGCATTCCTCCTCCTAACTTCCAGTATATGGGATTAGAGCAAGCTCTATGACCAAGACATTCATCCGGCCTCCAAGTTTCCACTACAATCTTGCCACAGCTAGCCCCAGGGGTCCCGAAACGGATCCCAGAAACCCTATTGCCATGACAGCACCACATCATGGCAGTGGGGACCGCCCAAATTTCTCTCAAGAAGCCGAATCAGTCTCTCATTGCTGCTCCGTGATTGAACAGTAATATCACTGTCTGAAGAAGAGCCCAGTCCCAGGCTATCACCAGAAACCAAATTACAGACATGCTCACATCCCTAGCCGTCTGCGACGAAGTCCCTTGAGCAGACATGGATGCTACCTCGACACCAGCTTTACAATGCCTCCGATGCCTTGAAGATAAATGACCAGAGGAACCTGTAGCAGAACAAGCAGAAACACAGCACCCCAATCCAGGAGCAACACTCAACGACACTGCTGGGTTAGTTGAAGTTGCCATTAGCGTAGAGGGCTCTATTCCAGGCATACCAGCCATTACACCCTGACTGGCTTGTCAACTTATAATGGGGAGTGTAGATGTAACCGTGTGGGAAACCAACAGAGAAGCCGCCAAGGTGAACGCTCAACCCAGCCCAGGACCTACTTCATCAGTGGCCAACGACACTGTGCCATTAGCCATATTCTAAGATGGCTCTCTACTATGAACCTGTGATTGATCAGACATCACTTGGACGTAATTAGAAATTGCAGAAAATATAACACTATGTTACCAGTAGGAACACCGCTGCCTGACAAATTTGAACCTTGAATTTGACTAGAGCCTGGGCCCAGATCTCTAACTGATTTTGTAAAATGCCAGAACCCCACATAAGATTGGGTAAAACAGGATAGTTAGGAAAATATGGAACATAGGCGCTAATGGGTTCGGAAAGAAGTAAATCCAAATGATTGACCCGGATAACTAAAATGAACAGGAGCAATACTCAATCCAAATGGAAACCCATTAGAACCAAAATCCTGAAAAGGAAAATTGTGTTGAGCAAGCGCAGGCAAAGCGGGCTGCGAGTCAACTGGTCAGCGGATTAGGGAAAAGCACTGCGCTGAACACTTGTAAAAGATGCCATGGAAGGGGAAGAGGAGCATGTGCTGACGTGTTGAAAAGTAGGGCCGGGTGTAGCTGTGGCAATAATGCCAGTGGGAGAATGATAAATAAATTAATGTGGAAGAAACTGGAAAAGTATCACAGAAAAAGAAACCACCTGTCGGAGCAATAGAACTAGAAACTTGCACAGGCAGGGGAGCTGGCATCGCCAAATTGGGGGCAGCAGTAGATACCGTAACTATGCCATTGCCTAACAATGCGGGGGAGGTTGCAGCTACACTGGTCTGTGACAAAGGAGCAATGCTTTGTGCTATAATATGTTCATTAAAAACATTAACAGTTGACGATGTAATGTTATTCCAATGTGCAATTTGAAATGTCAAGAACAAATCCTTCAGCATAGGAGGAGGTACTCTACATACTACCATATGATTTCCCACTGCCACCACTGAGGAAATGGGAGGAGGCACTGTTGGGTGTAATATCACCTGTGCAGCAGCTATTGTTAATATCTCCCCCTGGTACCTGTGTCAAGCGTAACACCAGGGGGGACACTGAAAGCCAGAAACTCATTGGTGGTAGTGAAAGAATCAGCGAGCACTCCAGGAGAGCCCGCTTCCAAATTGGCCGCCAGAACCTGTGACTGTGACCACGCATGCACGATGACCATGTTCGGTGCATGCACTCGCGAACAACGCCATGCATGAGAGCCAAGCCGAGGCGCACAGGAGTACCCTCTCGCTTGTCCGAATCCCGGCAAGCGAGGGGAGCAGGGGCAAGATCTGCGGTGAGTCCGTTGACTGGACCTGCCACATAGCAACATTGGAGGGACTCCAGGCAGCCTCTAGGAGGCGATGAGGGGGAACCCGGGGTCTCTTGGGCCGCAGCATAGAAGACATGGCTGGGGGGGCACAGCTAAATTCAATGACAAGCGCCCACAGCAAAAAACAGAAAGAGACAGGGGGAAATTTAACAAAATTATGAACAACACAGGAGAGAAAATAAATAATAATGGGGAGAAACGAGGAAAAAATTAAAGATTAGAGAAGAAAAATAAAACAATAAATAAGAAATAACAAAAAAAAACAGTGCAGAAAAAGACAAAAAAGAATTTAATATGAAGAGAGGGAGAAAATTTCACAAGTGAAATCACTATCCACCAATAATTACCAACCAGGTCAGTCAGGTTATACTTACCAGAAACCTTCCAGAAGGCAAGAGAAATCTAACTGCCACTTGCCACCCTTATAAGCCTTCCCCCACGAAGCATCTCCCTGAACTCTAACACTGATTGGCTAGTACCTTCCCAACCCCTTATATGTTAACTTAACGCTTGGTAAGCTCAACATTTTTTCTTTAATATAAACAACCTTAGTGTTTATGCTACTTCGGGCCAATTCCTGCCCTCTGTTACCTTTATCTAGAATACTTGTGATATGGGGATAGAGTATTTACCATTGATTGAAATACAGTGCCTAAATTTTATTTCTGGATAAAGAGTTTCCAGATAAAGGATCCCATACCTATATTGTTTTATAATGTGTACAACTGTGTGTCATATGCTTTAGGAGCCCATCTTCTTATTAAAAACCCAACTTTATACCACATCTAAACTGGTGGAAGAGTTACTAATATTTCAGACAGAGAGAACCACAAGACTGTAGCATATAAAGAGCATGCCTCCAAGTTTGCCCAGGCAATTCCCATTTAGTGATTTTTTTGTTTATGATATATCTGATCCATCAATAATTCTCCTAAATAGCTGCCATCTTGCTCTATATAATGCAAACCCTGACTCAATAATGTCACAGACACCAATGGTCTAGTGTTTATTTTAATTCTATTTACCCTTTGTTTTTCAATACATGAAACATCTCTATATGATTGTGCTCTTTTCCTCCAGATTATTATATGAGATTATTTCACTGCTTATTATAGCAAATCATAATTGCTCAGTTATATAATTTGAGGCATGAAAGTGATATACTGGATACCTGGCCTAGTGCACCCTGATCAGATGGGCTTCGTCACGGGGCACCAGGCCTCGGACAACATGAGAAGAGTCTTAAATATTGTGGAGTATATATCTAGGTCTCGAGATGAACTGTTGATGCTTTCTCTGGACGCAGAGAAGGCATTTGACAGACTCCATTGGGGTATATGCGGCAAGTCTTGCTAATATTTGGCTTTTCTGGTGGTATTTTGAGGGCGATTTTGGCACTGTATAATGGTCCTTCTGCCAAAGTGTTCAGCAATGGGTTCCTCTCTGATAAATTCCCCATATCTAATGGTACAAAACAGGGTTGCCCTTTGCCCCCCCTCACATATTGGCTATTGAACCTTTGGCGGAACGTATACGTCACTCAGATGCCTACAAAGGTTTTAATTTCCGGGGAACCAAACTCGGTCTTTGTTTGTTTGCGGAGGATGTGCTGCTTCTTATGTCTAGCCCGGAGGCCTCATTATCGAATTTACACAAAGTACTAATGAATATAGCCGGGCGTCCTATTATAAACTAAACATCACAAAAACGTAAGCTCTCCCTCTTGATCTCCCCCCAGAATCCTTGACACACCTAAAGGCTCGTTTTGAATGTACTTGGAAGGAAAACTCACTCTCCTATCTTGGGATTCACATCCCGGCCAATATTTCTAACGTATTTGATTTGAATTACCCGCCTTTGATTGCCCAACTCACTAAATTATCAACTAGGTGGATGGGCTATGAGGTCTCTTGGCTGGGCAGGGTAGCGGCGTTCAAAATGATGCTGCTCCCCAAACTCATGTATATCTTTAGAACAATCCCATATCTGCTCCCTAAGAAATACCTAGATATGCTACACTCTCTTATACTTAAATACGTTTGGAGGGGTAAGCCCTCCCGTTTGTCGTTTACTCGATTGGCTTTACCCAGAAGGCAAGGTGGGCTTGCATTACCCAACCTAGTAAAATATCAAGAGCCATGTATTGTTTCTCACATTCGAGACTGAGCCTTTCCAGGTCGACACAAGCCCTGGGTAGACTTGGAGCGTGTCCTTTACCCCTCATTTCCTATAGCTGAATTAATCTGGCCCCCTGCCTCACTGAGACCTCACCCCTCCCAGCCACTCTCCTCTATTCGGGATGCTCTTAAAGTGTTGGATAGGACAGTGGGATCTTCTTCATACTTTGTACCCTTCACCAGTAATATCTCGCTCTCCAGTGTCGCTGCACTCATCCCCGACCTGGATCTCTCTAATTGGATCTCTGAGAGATTCTGCTCCCTGACACATTTATTTGGTGCAGAAAGTCTTTGCCCCTTTGCCTCCCCACTAGAGATTTCTATAAGTACCTGCGGCTGCAACATTGGATCACTGACCTTTTGCGCAGGTCCGGCCCGGTGAGTTCCCCTCTACCCATTATCTATTGTAAACTGACTAGAGGCAACAACAAAGGAGACATTACATTTTGGTACACCTACCTTACCACTCTCCCTGTTATGACTAAACATACTTCCCAAATAAAATGGGAATCCGATTTAGATACATCTCTTTCTCCGACTCAATGTTGGGATTACATTTATAGTAATTTAGCCAAAATGTCTAAATGCACAAACCATCTGGAAATGTTTATGAAACTGTTATATAGGACCTACCTAACCACAGCCCGCCTGTACAAAATTTGGCCCTCTCACTCACAGCTTTCCTGGCATGATTGTGGGGAGGTTGGAGATATCTTCCATGTGCTTTGGTCTTGCCCGGTAATTCAACCAATGTGAAGTTAAGTTTTTCAACTTGCAAAAAAAGTCACAATGGTAAAACTAACCACACCTCCACTTATTGCCCTTCTCCAGCTATACCGCGAACAACTACCGCAATATCATAGATACGTATGAGGTCATATTATGATTGCTGTTAGAGTGGCCATTGGATAGCAGTAGAAACAATCCTCCCCTCCCTCCATTGCCAAAACTGAAACTAAAATCCAATTCCGCATCGTGATGGAGACGTACAAGGTCCCTTATTTCATGGCCCCATCCTCACCCTTTGTCAAGTGGATGTCTTGGCATGAGTTTGCTACTGAGGATGAGGGGCTAAGATGCTTAGCCCACCAGACAGGTTGAACATTGCCAGTCTGGAACCCATGCAATAGTTTGGTTCTAGAGTATGTAACGCATTTATTTGCCGTAAGTTTGCCTTATACTTTAACTCTTTTCTGCTAATGTCATTTGCAATTCTGAGTGTAAATATCTTGTGATATGTATGCTCCCCGCTATGTAACCCTTCCTATTTCCCTTCCTTTTTCGGTACCCAATCCCTTACCATTTAAATATCCCAATAAAAATAATTATGTTAAAAGAAAGTGATATACTGAATAATTCCATTACCATTTTCTTAATACTGTATATTTTTACAGGGTGAACGAGGCAAACCTGGACCCCCAGGCCTTCCATGCCAGTTACAGGTAATCCAATGATCTATTTATTTTGACACAAATTCCTCACCGCACTTAATAAAACAGTCGATCATATAACAAAACAAAATATATTAATTGTCATATCAAATGTTCATCTCTATTTAATACAGGCATGATTGTATTTATGTACTGTGTGTACTGTCAGTGACTTTGACATTATTATTCACTATTGAAATAGTAAGGAGTAGTTACAATATGTACTATATACAGTAGGCATGCGACAAAAGTCTGCCACCAATATATTTTACACACATGGAAGTAGAGTTATCAAACCTAAAAAGAAAAAGTGGATGTATTGCCCACGGCAACCAATCAGATTCTAGTTATCATTTTCCTGAATGTTCTAGATAAATGATAGCTAGAATCTGATTGGATACTATAAACCACTTTTCCTTTTTAGAAGATTTGCTAAACCTACCGCAAGGTAAACTAATCAAATTATATGTATAACCAAACAAAATAGACTTTGAAATAAAAGACACTTCTTAATCTATATAAACTGGCAGAAATGTGGTAACCTGACAACTTGAATGGGGCACATGACCCTTGTGTATGTTTGAGGTTACATAATGAATTAAATATTTGGATTACTTTCTATGAAGGTACATAATAGATAAAGATTAGAAAACATGGTCCCAAAAGTCTTCAAACATTTACAAAAAAAGACACCTCTTTCGGTTTAAAGTTATTTCATTGAGCATATTTATCATTGTAAAATAAATCACCCTTTTCTTGAGGTGTATATACAGTATGTCTGTTTTTACTTTCAGCCAGTCTCAGGATATTATTACTGGAGTTTAGTGTAGCTGTTTAATGACACGTAATAATCCATCTCGTTATTATTTTTTTAAAGTAAGTAGAGCTGTTACACACTTTAAAATAATAATCACCAGAGGTGTTTTTCTCTAAACAAGGCTGACTCCTCGCCTCATGTGATAATAGGCTTAATGTTTTACTTGTATTTATTTAAACTGTATCACAAATGAAAACCAGGCCTTCTTATTGTCAGTTCAATATGTAAATTTGTGTTTTTAGAGTTAGAGATCTTATTTTGTTTATAGAATTTTTAAATTGTAAGATCTTATGAGCAGAGCCCTCCTTCCTCTTGTAGCCTCCCCCGTTCCTCTTTCTCACTTGCTTTCTACACCTCCCTTGCACCTACGGCTACCCTTGCAGGGGCGCACGCAACAAAAACCACCCGCAGCAGCTCCGTTTTGGCAGCTCTGTCCTATACAGCAGCCGTGGCACTGTTAAAGAAGCGTCCGCGGCGGTGCTGTATACAATACAGCACCACCGCGGATGCTTCTTTGATAGCGCCGCGGCTGCTGTATAGGACAGTGCCACTATGGTGGGCACTTAGTTAGCGCGGGGGAGGGGTTTCTGGAGACCCAGAAACCCCCCCTGCGTGCACCACTGCCTTGCCATTCTTGTATTTGCCTGGGAATTGCGCTTTTTACTATGACTTGATTTGTGTTACCCATCTTGTATTACTACTTGTATATGTTACCCGTGCTTTTCAGTTCTACTTGTGCAATGTACAGTTTTGTGAACCTTTGTTCGTTTACCAGTCTGCTTTGTTTCTACTACCACCACTTTGTGGTGTCCTATTAGTAAACACTAATAATAAATAATAATAATAATAATAAGTCATGAGAATCTGGCATAGTATTTCTTTTATTTTGCCTGAAAAATAATAAAATGTTTTCTTTTATATGAAAAGAATTGTATGCAGGCTGATCACAAAACAACTATGCCAAAGTGTAATGACCAATTCATGTCTAGACTGAGAGTGACAGAGAGTAAAAAAGTAATTCTGTTCTGTTTCCCCACTTCTGCAGGGGGAACCGGGAGGAACAGGACCCACCGGTGCACCTTGCCACCTAGAGTTGGTACAGCCATCGGATATAGTTCTAATAGATTATCTGGTAAGAATCTCTGTTCATATTATTGTACTGATGGAATAATTCTGCTGCTGTAAGCTATATGTTATTTCCATGTGTCACGTAATTTGTTCTATCAACTGAAGTACCATATACAATTAAGTACAAGCAGAATGTACATACATATAGCTGTATATACAGAGCTGTAAGTATGGATGAGAAATAAGTTAAAATATACCTACCATTTACACACATTGGAAGCAGCCATTGCTTGAGCTGAACTTACATTAATGACATTGCAGTTTTAGTGCTGTCACTGAGGCATCAGGCATGTAGTGATGTCATCAGTTACTAGTGACTTGATAGGCTGAATTCATCCCACAATATAATTGCCTTCACTATGTGACTATGGTGGAGATTTAATTAGCCAAATAGTGTTTTGAATCTCCCCCTATGTGTTGGTGATTTGTACAAATGTTAATGTGTATGAAACTTGGAGGTGTTTTACATAGATCTACATCTTCTGAGTGCAGTAATATATACACATTTTTTTTAACCTCCTAACATCTGGAATGGTCAAAGAGGAACACATAAGATTTACTGCAAGAAGAGTCATATTTCATACAAATATAGACCCTATCAGGAGCGACTGCAAACATTTGGATACAAATGACTATTAAACCACACAGTATGCTCATGGAAACATAGCAGTATACTAAATCACATTGGGGTAGATTTACCAAACATGGGAAAAGTGGAGATGTAGCTCATAGCAGCCAATCACATTCTACCCATCAGTTATCTGAAAGTGCATGGATTTGAAAGCCAAGATGGAGGCATTTTTCAGCTTCCTTTTAAAGAAGTGGGGTGGACTCGTGAATACGTGTGCTTTATTATGCACCCACATATAAAAAATAAATTTCAGTTTGCAGTATGAGATTATTTAAATGCCATGCATGGGGAGAAGAAGGTACATTTAGGCTACATTCCTTGTTTAATCAAGAGCACAAAATATTTTCCTTCTTGCAAAAGGACTTTCATTTTCAGGTAACTAGTCGGTAATTGGAAAACATCATTTACTTTCAATAAGACACCTTTTGCACCTTCCTGGGGCTCTTATAAAAGTGAGCATATTTTTAAGCTTGAGCCATGTAATAATATTCTATTGCACAAAAGGGATACGTAAGAAAGACATTCCTACTGTCACATATTAATATAAAGCATGAATAGGGTAATCCGAGCAGTTGCTTAGGAGGAAAGCTTAATATAGTTATTATACTTATTGAGCTTCACATAGTGAAGGTAGTCATATTGTTTAGGAGAAACTCTTCAATAATGTTAAATTAATGAAGAGTTTAGTCTGAAAGTGAGTAGAATGGATCTCATAAAAGAATACTCAAATTGATATTCCAGGGCTAATTCCCAAATTTAAATTGTGGCTGTGCGTCTGTGAATGCGCTAGTCGAACAATTAGGCACATTCGCACAATGGTCAGAATGCTTTGTTCTTTTGTAATTGGTGTTTACAATAGTCATATATAGTATAAGATAAACACATTTTATCCATCTGCCTGACAGCACTGGTGTCATGAGTTTGAATCCCGACCACAACCTTATCTGTGTGGAGTTTGTATGTTCTCCCCGTGTTTGCGTGGGTTTCTGCTGGGTGCTCCGGTTTCCTCCCACACTCCAAAAACATACTAGTTGGTTAATTGGCTGCTATCATATTTCACACTAGTCTGTGTGTGTGTTAGGGAATTTGGACTGTAAGCTCTAAGGGGGCAGGGACTGATGTGAGTGCGTTCTCTGCACTGCGCTGCGGAATTAGTGGCGCTATATAAATAAATGATGATGATGATGATGAAAATGGCTTTCTTATTAATGATTAAATGTAATAATTATGATTTCTAGGGAGACAACGGTGACAAGGGAGAAAAAGGAAATCCTGGGCCTCAGGTAAGAACATTTTTACAAATAGTTTTGTTATGGAGATATCTACATTATCATGTTGATTTTAGATTTTTTTCTTGACTGTTTTATTTTATTTATATATTTTTCTGATCATCTTTTCTTATGTAACTATTTTATGATTTATTTACTTTTACTATAAATGTGTAATTCAATTGATATGCTAGTTTATGAAGAGCTAGCATAGACAATAGATGGGATGATCTATTACATTGTCTTATCTAAAAAAAAACTTCCTCCAAATTTGGCTATGGGGCTCTGTGATGCCACATTCCACCCTTGTGTATAAGTATAGATATATCTAATGTACATGTTTTATAACTAGCCTGCATGGAAACATATAAAGAAGGAATATAAAAAAATCTATTTTATGTTTTTTGGTTTTTTTTTTATATGACTTTTATGTGATTAGAAATCTATGCTCTCCAGTTCTGACTGACACAATTTGAATTATGCTATTGTCTAACATCAAAATCTTTTTTATTTTCTTATTTTCAATTCTACTTTCATTTTAAGGGTGAAGCAACTTTACCAGAACAGGCAGAAGAAGGTGTTATGGGCTTCCCAGGACCAAGGGTAAATTACATGTAGCAAAGTACAAGAAAAACACTGGGCACGCCGGAGATTGTTGACAATATATAGTAATAAATGCAAAATCAGTAAAAAACATAGAAAAGATTGTAAATATCTAGGACCCAGGGGCAGGCTGGGCTGGGCGGCAGGGGGGCGTCTGCCAGTGCAGTGCATTGGTTCTCAATGATCATATGACCACAGTTTCACAAGAATTTCTGCTGTCATCAATAAATAACTTAATTAATGCGTAAGACTTTTAGGGCACAGTGAGGGAGGGGCACAATTTTATGGCTGATTTTTCCAAAATATGATATGGTGTGTGTTAGAGGTGTTTTTCACTTATTTTCCATTTTATTTAAAACCTCTTCCTTCCCAGTAATAGTACTTTGGTAGGGATCCCTGTATTTAGCAAGGACTTGGCACTTACTATAGCTAGGACCTCTGCTGATAACCTTTGGTGCTGCTCAGCTCTCTCCATAGCAGTGGATATAGAGCACAATGGCTCTAATTGAGAGCCATAGAGCCGTTATTTCGGATCTCACCTGCAATGGAGATAGCCAAGCAACACTAAGGGTGATCAGCAGAGGTGCCAGCTATGTTCTAGAGACTCCCACCTAGGAAGAAAAGAGACACCCTATTTCAGATTTTATTTCAGAGGGGAGTCTGCTCTTTCAAATAAGTTAATTACCGAGGTGATCATGGCCCACCAGGGTCAGAGTATAGAAAATCAACAAACAAGCATTCTAGATACTCCTGAATAATATGCTTAAGGAGACTATTACTCCACCATTGATACCATCTATTTATCAAGATCTGATGGTTGTGAAGATTTCCCATAGCGATAGTTTTCTCACAGCGATAGAAAATCTTTGACCACATAAAAGTTTAGTAGGGCAGCTGGCTGGCAGCGCTAAAAGGAGACTTATCACTCATCAGATCACAGGGAGTCTATTCACATGCACACTTTAGCGGGAAGGTCGGACTTGGACTTCCAGCTCCAGGTTTGAAAAAATAAATAAAGTTTAAAAAAAAATAATAGAAAAAATATATAACATTGTTTAAAAAAAGAAAAAAATGAAATGCTTTATTTTAATATTTTTTCTTCTCTGGTGGTAGCCCTCAGTTATCACCATCCTGAGATAGCAATCAGAGGACAGCAGAGGTACTTGTGGTACAGATGTCCTTGTTAAATAACCTTCCCCATGCTTTCCCGTTTAGACCCGGTGATGCCATGTAAAGCTATATCTGGCAGGGAAGACTTGTTAAATAAATCTGGATTTAGGGCTTTTCCCTATTTGTAATCAGACCCCTCAGTGAAATATAAATCCTATGTAGCACCACAAACAATTCACTCGATTTAATGATAGATGAGAAAGTTGTATGACTGTATGTCTTACTTAAGTTGTTGAAGTTAATCTGTAGTTCTGTGGCAAGCAAGTGTCTAGTGCGGCGGTTCCCAAAGTGTGCGCCGCGGCTCCCAGGGGTGCCGCGGCGCTGTCACTGGGGTGCCGCGGGCCAGCCCTAGAAAAAAGAGAGCAAACAGAAACTTACCAATCCGCCGGCGCCGGGACCCAGCAGCCTCCTCTCTCCCGCAGCTGTCACTGAATATCGACGTCAGTGACAGCTGCGCGAGAGAGCAGGCTGCAGGGTCCTAGCGCCGCGCGGATTGGTAAGTTTCTGTTTGCTCTCTTTTGTTCTATAGCTGGCGCCTGGCGTGGGGCAGAGGAGGGGGACAGATGGCAGAGGAGGGGGACAGATGGCAGAGGAGGGGGACAGATGGCAGAGGAGGGGGACAGGTGGCAGAGGAGGAGGGCAGATGGCAGAGGAGGGGGACAGATGGCAGAGGAGGAGGGCAGATGGCAGAGGAAGGGGACAGAGAGCAGAGGAGGGGGGCAGAGAGCAGAGGAGGGGGACAGATGGCAAAGGAGGGGGACAGAGAGCAGAGGAGGGGGACAGAGGGCAGAGGAGGGGGACAGAGAGCAGAGGAGGAGGACAGATGGCAGAGGAGGGGGACAGATGGCAGAGGAGGGGGACAGATAGCAGAGGAGGAGGGCAGATGGCAGAGGAGGGTGACAGTGTGAGAGAGGGCAGAGGAGTTTGACAGCGTGAGAAAGGGCAGAGGAGGATGACAGCATGAGAGAGGGCAGAGGAGGGTGACAGCGTGAGAGAGGGTAGAGGAGGGTGACAGCGTGAGAGAGGGCAGAGGAGGGTGACAGCGTGAAAGAGGGCATAGGAGGGTGACAGCGTGAGAGAGGGCAGAGGAGGGTGACAGCGTGAGAGAGGGCAGAGGAGGGGGACAGCGTGAGAGAGGCCAGAGGAGGGGGACAGCGTGACAGAGGGCAGAGGAGGGGGCAGAGGGGGCAACGTGAGAGAGGGCAGTGTGCCTGGATGCAGAGGGGGCAGTGTGCCTGGATGCAGAGGGGGCAGAGTGTCTGGATGCAGATGGGCATTTTTGCATACAACTAAATAAGTATTTCTGTCGTGACCTAAATACTTCTTACAATTTTTTGACCCAACTACTTCTAAAACAGGACTGCTCAGTAATTATTTTGGAGGGGTGCCTTGAAAAAATTTGGAGACTCTAAGGGTGCCGCTAACTGCAAAAAGTTGGGAACCACTGGTCTAGTGTGTTCCATAAGTGAAATAATTAATGCTGTAGCAGTTTATTTATACTTACCTAGCAATTTTGAGTTAGGGAATGTAAAGGAAAGCACATTCTGACCTGGGGTTAGGAGGCACATGATTGGCTAATTGTAGCATTGGTCCAATCACGTGTGGCCTCACCCATCTGATTGGAAACTCTTTTAAAAATAAAATACTATCTCTGATTTAACATTTTCAAGCTCATCAAATACATAGATTTATAACAATGTAAGTATACTGTATCCGGGGATATTAGAGGACAATGTAAAAACCACATCTAGGTTGTTCTATTATCCTGCAAGTAACATGTTAATAATATTAGATCCATTGCAGAATGGAAAGGGCATTACTTTAGATAAACGTTCATCTAACAGATAAGCTGAGAATACTCATAGTCTCCCAGCAAGTAAAATAGAAAGAAAAAGGTAGCTAGGCAATGGTATAAGAACTGTCTTTTTGTGGCTATTGATTGTAAATAAATAAATACCTCCCCCTAATGCTCATCTAACTGGCATTTGCAGAGGAAATAAAATAATGACGTACTTCTTATATGTAAAAATAATTTGATTCAATTTCCAGGGGGCTGCTGGCAATAACGGTCTGCGCGGAGAAACAGGAAGAGACGTAAGTTGAAACAATCCTTCTGTCGCACTGTGCCCAAGGATGTCTCCATTTGTTGAGTAATAAATGGGCAATATTAAATTAATATTATGTGGCACACTTGGCTAACAAGAAGAAAGTGTCCCTCCCATTTTACGTATTATTAAACTCATTTCACCAATTTTGTCACTATTGTTTATCAACATGACACGATCTCTTGCTTGTTTATCACCCTCTGTGCAACTGTCATGGCTATATATCCACTCAGTTCTTTGTACCTTCAGACTGACTTTTACTGCATTTTGTCATCTACGTTATTAAAAATACAAATTATTTACAATTTTAACAGGGATTGCCTGGGGCCAGTGGTAATCCTGGACCACCTGGAATAAAAGGAACAAAGGTAACTATGTATATTAACGGTGATAGTATATATTAATGCTTTCTTTTATCTCTTCCTTGGCATCATGTTACTCCTCTGTTCAGTTCTGAAATGTTTTTCAGTCTCCTGTACTTGCCCTTAATTAACTTATATAACTAAAACATTTAGCTTCATCGGAGATCCACGGTACCCAGTAAGAAATATTCTTAGTAGGAGTTCTTTTTATATTTACAGTACAATGTATGGTTTCAGATACAACGTAATAAGACTTGCTTTCAAACCACTTCATCATTTTTCTGAAATACTTGTTTTGGTTTAGCTCAGGTCCAGATATTCACTATGGCAGATTTGAGACTGAGGTGTTAATGTATAAGCACATATTGTTCCGGCACAGCTACTTGATTTGTATGAAATATACTCTATTCTGGCTTTGTATTGAAAAGTGGCCTCAGTTCACATGATTTATACCACTTTCATACTGCCGCCCCTGCAATATCCCGGGTTTTTGAAGCCGGGTTTTTGCAGGGTCTCGGAGCGTTCCCAGCTCAGAAACACCATTCATACTGCACCTCGGACCCGGGAATTTCCCGGGTTGACCCCATTCATACTGCACAAGTCTGTGCCCTGGCAATTTTTTGGGGAGTCATCACCAGAGCACTTTTCATTGGCTGAAAGCTGGAATATGGGGGAAAAAAAAAACTCTCTATCTCTATCTCTCTCTCTCTCTCTCTCCCCTATGCAACTATCCCAAAACCCGGGTTGCACCATTCATAGTGCAGGCAACCCGGGTCCGACCCGGGAATTACCCCTCGATAAATCCCGGGTTGAAGACCCGGGTTTTTAGACCCGGGATTTTTCACTTGTACCATTCATACTGCACCAAGACCCGGGTCGTTTGAGCTCGCCCCGGGAAAAACCCGGGATTTTGGAGCAGTATGAATGGGGTATTAGTGAAAAGTATGTATTTTTTTAAAACATTGGTACCTATATTTTAATATACACATTCACTGGAGAAATTAAATGTTACTCATTTACATCATGAAATCATGACACTTAAGATAATACATTTATGGTAATTAAGAAAGAACCATTTTTTCTGTCTGCTAGTAAATTGAGGGTTTCTAACCATGATTCCAAGAAGGTACAAACCAGGGACCTGATTCATTAAGGATCTTAACTTGAGAAACTTCTTATTTCCGTCTCCTGGAAAAAAACATGTTACAATGCAAGGGGTGCAAAGTAGTATTCTGTTTTGCACATAAGTTAAATACTGACTGTTTTTCATGTAGCACACAAATATCAACTTTAAATTTCAGTGTACAAATAAGCTATCAAGTATTTGTGTGCTACATGAAAAAACAGTCAGTATTTAACTTATGTGCAAAACAGAATACTACTTTGCACCCCTTGCATTGTAACATGGTTTTGTCCAGGAGACTGAAATAAGAAGTTTCTCAAGTTAAGATCCTTAATGAATCAGGCCCCAGAATACTAGGTACTGAAAACACAACTAGGGCCTGGCTATACAACATTTCTATTTTCTACTGACTCTATCAACTGCCAGTAAACTTACTGATATTGAATAAAATTAGGTCAGTTGTTTATCTGTCAGTGAGAAAAAAATCTCAGTAAGAATTATACAGCTGCCAGACACTACAATAATGCATATATATGATTTTCATATACTGTGGGTTTGCAACATTCAGTTGTCAGTAAAAATATAATCAAAGTGTTTGCAAGGCTGGTGTGTTAACAATTCAATGAATGGAGAGTAGCTGGGATGCATTAGTCCTGCAGTGCATCCACCTGGAGCCATTTCTGCTAAGTAATAGCCTGTACACTATGGTATCTAACTGTGAAGTGTATCGATCATTAAATGTATCCAGTAATCATGGCAAAAGAATGAGACATGAGGGGGATAATAGTGAATGGAAACAGACAGATAGTAATAAAAATGAAACAAGGACTCTCAGATCTTCCCACACAACCTCCAGTGTTTCTGTATGAGTTACTGTCAGGATAAACCACATCCTCTAAAACACCAATCAAAGTTTATTGTTATTTTGGGGAACATTTCAAAGTAAACTTTATTTTGTGGGAATCTCCTTATATGTTGCAGACAAAACATAAACCCTCCTGGGTAGAAAACATGATGAAAGCATCAGACATGGGTTTATTATCTGCTGCTTAAAGATACAGAGTCCAGGTTCACTACTGTAAGCTGACGGAAAATATAATCTTAGTGTAAGCTACTGTACAGTGAGATTTTCTAACTGTTATTTGTTATAAAATCCTAAATTTCTGTAAAGATCACGTGGTTTACAGCCTGATCGGCAAGGAAGGATGTCCACCAGTCATGCAGAACACGTTCCTACTGTATGAAATGAAAGTCAATGTATTTCTTCCCTATTGGCCACTGACATGATAAATAAACATTATGTAGGTTACATAATTTTTTTAACAATTATTTGAACATAAATGTTTTTTTCTTTTTTACTAAGGGAGATCAAGGAGAAATAGGTCCTCAAGGGCCAGTAACCTATGTTACGATGCCTGCAAAACAAAAAGGTAACTAGAGATGTTTTTTTTGAAAATGCGCTTATATATAATACAATCCGCTCACATGCTTATACTCCTGAACTCAGTGTCTGTTAAACACATATATTTAGTAGAAAATTTACAATGTAGCATAGCAAAATGTACATTGATCTTTTGCATGGAGTGGTCCCTGTCCCCCGCCCTCCTATTATTGGAGTGGCTTCTGCCGTAATTAGCCTCTGCTGACCCGGCCCCAGGTTCAGAGTTACCACTTGTTTAGGGAAGTTGTACATAGTCATAGGCAAACCGAGGGAGGTTTGCTAGTGCCTGGAAATCCACCTCCAAGCCTGGGGCACTGTATTATTAAGGTGGCTGGACCCTGCCCCCGCTTCACACGCTCTGCTTGAAAAGGGAGAGCTGTGTGCACCTAACAGTAGTGCATGCAGCATTGCCAAGGTATATTATAGGGATAGGAAGAGTTGGAGAACAGCCAAGCACTGTCTAATATTATAGCTATGCCCCCATGCATGCTGGTCATGCCCACTGGTGGCGTGGTGTGGAAACCCCCCTTTACAAATCGTGCGTTTGCCCCTGATAGTTCCAACCCCTGCTCCTGTCTGTGCCAATGATGGGAGCAGATTTTATTTTATATATATTATAACTTACAAAGAGTAGTGCCAAAATAAAAAGGAAGAATTATTATTATTATTATTATTATTAATATTTATTTATAAGGCGCCACAAGGCATCCGCAGCGCCGTACAGAGACAAACAAAATTACAATACAATGGGAGACAGCACAGTACAGTAAACACAGCAACTCAGTAAGCTCAATGCACAGCTAGAGAGGGCAGGGAAGGGGGAGGGAGGATCCGCAAACAACGGGGCCCAAGAAGGAGGGAGCGGAAGACAGGGAGACCCCCAGGGGGGAGGAGGGAGCGAGAGTGGACGTGGGGTGGAGGACCCTCGAGGAGGAGGGCTAAGTAGCTGGAGAGCAGAGTTAGAAGTGGTGGAAACAGGAGGAGAGATGGCCCTGCTCAGAGGAGCGTACAATCTAAGGGGAGGGGTGGACAGACAGAGAGACGCAATGGAGAGAGGGAGAGTAGGGGGACAGAGGCAGAAGATAAGGTAGGAAGTTAAGTGGGAGACAAAAAGGCTTTAAGAAAAAGGTGGGTTTTTAGGGCCCGTTTGAAACTGGACAGATTAGGGGAAGTTCTGATGGAGGGAGGGAGCTTGTTCCAGTGGAGGGGGGCAGCGCGGGCGAAGTCTTGGATACGCGCGTGGGAGGAGGTTATAAGGGGGGAAGAGAGGCGACGGTCAGAGGCAGAACGGAGAGGGCAGGATGGAGCATGAATAGAGAGGAGGGTGGAGATGTAGGGTGCAGTGGAGTTGGTGAGGGCCTTGTAGGTGAGTGTGAGGAGCTTAAAGAGGATTCTAAAGGGGAATGGGAGCCAGTGAAGGGCTAGGTAGAGGGGGGAGACAAAAGAGTAGCGGCGAGAGAGGAAAATAAGCCTAGCTGCAGCGCTAAGGACGGATCGAAGGGGATCGAGATGAGAGTGGGGGAGGCCAGTGAGGAGGAGGTTGCAGTAGTCCAGGCGGGAGATGATCAGAGAGTGGATAAGGCATTTGGTGGCATCTTGGGAGAGGAAGGGCCGGATGCGAGCGATGTTGCGGAGCTGGAAGCGGCAGGATTTAGCAAGAGAGAGGATGTGGGGGCCAAAGGAGAGAGAGGAGTCGAGGATGACACCAAGGCAGAATTGGAGTCTGAACACGAATTTGTATACATGCAATACAGGGAGGATATTACCTGGGTTTCCCTCCAATGTGATAGCTGCTGCCTTGCCCACAATGTGGGAAGTAGGTGAATATATGGTCCTCTTGTCAAAGAAAAACTATCTTTGGCCTATTCTGGAAAGTGGAATCATTATCCAGGCCTCCTAAAAGACAGGAATATGCTTTTGGCCCTGTGCTAGAGAGAGAGTTGCTAGTATGTGAGTATGGTTGCCTTACCAATTAGGGCCCCATTTTATAAGCGTCCAATGGACTTCATCCTGCCCTGCCTTATGGAGAGGGTCCGAAGCCAATTATTAATTATTGGAGCTTCTTCCTTGCTGTGATCCAAGGTGGGGAATCTCCCTTTTGTGTGTGGTTGAATTATCCTCAGTTTTATGCTTGTAGGAATAAAAGAGCAATGGGGTAATTGTTCTATTGTCTAGTTGTGAGCTGCTCACAGCCAACTATATGCCATCCCTATATGGCAATGAATGCCTCCTCCTCCTTTCAAACATCTCCAAGTCCATTGTTGTCAAAAGCAGTGATCAGCATTTATAGCAATATTAATGTGCAACACATTTAAGTATAATAGCTGGTGACTTTGGCCACTTCAGGAGCAAGGTACTAAGCTACAGTAAAGTGCATCAAAATGTAACCTTTTTCGTTCTGATGATTTTATGTAGTTTTTCAAGAAGTCTGCTATGTATCAGCAAAAATATAGTATGCAAGACTGCAACTACATGTGAAAGCACCCACATATATCCATAACCACATGTCACAGCACCCATATGTATCAATACTCACATGTCACAGTATCTATACTCATATGTGGCCATACCCACATATCACAGCAGCGGTACTTTTATACAACAGTAATATAAGAAACCAATGTTCCATGATTCTGGATCTATTGTACCAGTCCAAGGTCACGGCCTCATCGAGCTGCATTTTGTATGGTTTATGCCCCTTACACACTGGCATTGGCAAAAACGCAAGTGCAAGCTACATATGAAGCGGCATATAAATTATAAGCATTTAATATGTGGTTCATATACGGTTCATATGCACTTAATGCAATCATATGCATTTGCATCTGTTTGAAGAACATATGATGTTGAATGCTTTGCTGCTGTAACATCATTCAGCCAACAAAGAATGATCAGGATACTCATGGAACTCTTACCAGGCTCTGGAACTTAGGTACTAGCTACAGAACTATGATACTGCCAATATTCCCATAATTAAAAGGAGGTTTATATGAAGCAAATACAGATTTAAACTTAACACGCAGTGTGAACATTTCTCCAGGGACTAATTTATTTTTGTAGAGATACATTAAACTGGTTTTTATTAGCTTCCTGTCTATATGACATACCAATGCCATTATCTGTGCTTTTCAGGATATCACTAGCAGGGGAGGGCTGGCAGATTTCAGCCCGGGGGGCAAGCACACAGCAGCGGCCCATCCTTAAAGGGTGGTTTTTGGTACAATATATATTTATCTATATAAAAAGAGGCTATTGTAGTGTTGCTTAATCCATATATATATTTGTATGCCCAGGCCCAGAGCTGGATTAAGGCTCTGTGGGGCCTGGGCACTTTAGGCAGGGTAACCCCCTATGATGTATCATGGTTATCATTTTAGACAAATACACAGGCAATACTGTGTGCACTACTGTTAGATGCACACAGTTCTGCCTTCACGAGCAGTACACGGTGAAGCGAGACATACCTCCCAACTGTCCTAAGCGAAACAGTCACCCAAATTCGGGACTGTCCCACCAGATTCAGGACAGTTGGCAGACTGTCCTGCTCTCTCCTACCTGTTCTTGTCACTGTCACCACTTGTGGCTGCTGGTTACTTTAGCTCATTTGCTGGTTGTCTAGATCCTGAAATGTTGGAGGCCCTATTTGAAAAAAAAATGGGTACATGAAATTTAGAAAACTCCAACCAGTCCCGATGTTAAATCAATAGCACTCACGTTTTATAATTAGGCCTTCCTCCAGCCACAACATTAAAATAATAATATTTACATTTGCTAAATATATCTCTTTCTTTCCAACCAACCTGACATTAGATAGCAAACACATTTAATATATAAACCTATTTCCCTCCCTCCAAACAGCCCCAGGAATAATTTAAATAGCATTTACATTTAACAAATATAACCATTTCCCACAACAATCACAGGCATTAAATAAAACATAATCACATATTAATAAACAAGTTAACCCGTGCATGATACTCATGCATTCTAGTCAAATAAAGCTACTTAAGGTGTTAAAAAGGTTCTTGTCATGCATTTGGGCCATAGCCCAGGCCTCAACCACCAACCACTCCCCACTGTCACCCCCGGCAACCACCAACCACTCCCAACTGTCACTTCTCCTTCAAGAAATATATATTTTTTTTTTAAAAATCTTTATAAACACTTTTAACAATTAACAAATTAAATTAACAAATTAAAAGCATCTTAGTATACCAAATTTCAGCCCTTTCTGAATTTTTTTTTCCACACACACTAAGAATTTAGTAGGTCAGTGTATAACTCCGCCCAGCAGGTGGCGCTGCAGCTTGGTTTTATTTTTTCCACACACAGACAGACTAACACACGCCACTAGACATTTATATATTAGATAGATCTAATTTTCCACAAACAGACCACAATCAATAAATAGCTCCCAAAACATACCAGTGTTAAATTAAAGGTCCAATTACACCATCTTAAATTCATAGGACCCACTATTAAATTAAATAGCCCCACCGTCACCCCACAAATAAAATTTCACCCAATAATTAGCCCCCACCTGCACTCCTCGATTAAATTAATATCCTACCCCCCACATGATATTAAGACCCCACTCCCTCTCACACACACATACATACATTCATATACTAGCCCCTTCTCACACATACATACATACATACATACATACATACATACATACATATACTGGCCCCTTCTCACACATACATACATACATACATACATACATACATTCATATACTGGCTCCTTCTCACACAGACATACACACATACATATACTGGCCCCTTCTCACACATACATACATACATACATACATACATACATACATATACTGGCTCCTTCTCACACATACATACATACATATATACACTGGCCCCTTCTCCTTCTCCCCCCGCGGCGCACACCTGGTTCATCGGCGCGATGTCTTCATCTCTTCGCCCAATGTGATGGTTGAAGGGACGGAGACCCGTGCCGCAGATAGAATGGAGGAGGTGGCTTGCTCGGGGGAGTCACCGGCCCGAATGCATCTTTTTTGGCCCAGCCCGGGTGCCATGTGCCCCCCTGCCCCTGATCACTAGTAGTAAATGGTGTCAGTTTATGGCCTGAAATACCTATATGATGTCAGGTCAGCTTAACATTCAATCTAAGTAGAGCTTTGTTGGGGCACAAATTTTGGGGGCCATTAGACTTCATTCCACATTAAAGTTAAGAATTCTTGAAAACTATAAGTGGTTTTTTTTCAGAGAAGTTTGAATTTGGGTAAAGAGTAAAGGATGAATATATTAGAAAGAAATTTGCCTCAGGGATCAATATTGGTTTAAATCAACCTTTTAAATATTTACTGATGAATCACTCATCTTAATATTCTGTCTACTTATAGGGGCGACAGGAGACTTTGGATTCCCTGGAAACGCTGGTCTTGATGGGAAAAGTGGAGAAAAAGGAAATCCTGGCCTTCCAGGTTTAATGGGACTGCCTAGTCCATTCCCAGGTAAATTTTATTTGTATCATTATATTACTTTCATAGTCTTATTAAATTGTTGGGTCCAGTTTCATCATTCCTTTCATTTGTACAGGACCACCTGGATATCCAGGTTTGAAAGGTGAAAGAGGTCACAAAGGATACCCAGGTGAACCAGGCTTCACTGCTTTTCAACCTGGAAATGATGGACAACAAGGAGAACCTGGACAACGAGGACCTCCTGGTTTACCCGGATATCCAGGTATGTAGCAATTACATAAAAGTGTATCTCAGTAGTACTGATTTAAGACTTGTATACATAATCATTATTCAAATCCATCCCTCTTCTGTTCCAAAGCACATGATGTGGGACATGTTACACTTTCCCCTGGCTCTGTGTAGTCATCTGTCTCGGTAAGACGGCAGTGTGCGATTCACTGGTATTTCCCCATAGAGATGAGTCATTTCTATGTGAACTTGTAAATCTCCTCTATTGATCTGGCAAAAATGGGATAGAGGAGAGACAGATTTAAATAATGCTTGTATGTACCGATTCCTTGCATTATTTAGGAGAAACAGCTTAAAAGCATAAGACACAGCCTTATGGCTCTGGACTGCCTTGTCACTTCAGGAGTTGATCTACTTGTTAATTAACAAAAGGCAGCCTCCATTGCACCTAGCCCTCTTAAAGTTCCATCAGAGTATCAAGAGTCTACGTTTAATAGAATGGCTCTCTAAGCCATGATTCAGTAAGGACATTATCCACTCAACTTGATTAAGACAATGCTGCTGACTAGGTTTAGTACTTGAAAATATTTTCACTGTTACTTTTAGACAGATATTAAGCTAAATTACAATAATATGAAGACCTATAGGCGCTTATAAATATTCTTTCTAAATAAATAATAAAGATGATACTTAAATTTGGTGATGACCACCCTCCGATTCTTATTTCTCACAAGTATTCATGTGATCATGGAACAGAGAAAAAAAGGACAATATAGTGTAATACAGTCCAATTAATATATATAACAAAAAATAAAAAATAAAAAAATAAATAAATAGTTCAATAGACACAGAAGATCTTCTCTTATATGTAGACACCCCCTATGGTGGGGTACTCACAAGAGTCAGATGAAATATGAGCTCATCAAAAGATAACTTGTCTTTTCTTTTCATATAGTCTCCATCCATGGGATATTTCCATTGACACGAATTTTAGATGTTTCACCAGCATAAAAAAGGAAATAAAATATCTCTAGTGTGATATTGCTTGGATAAAAATTTATTCATATAATCACAGAGATATATAGTATAAAAACAAAGTATATCTACTCATACCAGATAGATGAAATATTCAGGCAGTTGGTAAAGGTTCCACAAAGTTTCCAAACTGGTTCCCATGCAGAGTACACCAAAACATAAACATCCATTCAGTGTAAGAGATATTAAAATCAGCAATAAACAAGCTCCAACATGTTTCGACCTGAACTGGTCTTTTTCAAGGTGCATAGTTAACTGATCTTTCCTATAGGCTATTTATAGTCAAACCCTCCAATAAGGGCATTCTTTCAATTAGTTTGGTGAAACATCATAATTTACATATATCAGCAATTCCAAATCCAGTTATTAATATCACATAAAAGCAATAAATGAATATAATTATTCTTACTTTCCCTTTCATTAAGACAAGAAAAGAAAAAAACAAAAAAACAAACAAACAAACAAAAAAAAAAAAACTTTTCTAGCTATAACAGCGCTATGTCACTTCCGGTTTTTGGACATAGTGACATCATATCCGGTTTAGCGATATTCTAAAAAATACAAATATGGTACACAGAAAATCCTTGCAATTAGATATTCTAAGTGAGAGATGCATACAAATACCAACCACATATGAGAGTAAAACGAAAATGTGCTTGGGCAGGATATTGAAAATAGCGCTACATCACTTCCGGTTATGGGGACTTCCGTTTTCGTGACATAGATATATTTCCATGTAAAACACTATTCTATGATTCCTGCTTAGTATTTCTCAACCACAGTGATATATACAGGGGTAAGTATACACATAACTCACAGAAATAAATAAATATCAATCATGTGACATCACTTCCGTTTTTTCGATTTGTCAATATCATACAGGATTCTAATTACATATATATCAAATGGGCCCCCATCGCTCAAGCATAATACAGACATAATGACATATTATATAACATTTTACAAACATCAATGAAGTGACATATATAACAATATTGAGATCCTTTCTTATTGTTTAGGATGCTGGCGTCACTTCCGGTTTTGTAGTATAATGCAGGGTCTTTCAAAGATGTATTGTTTACATAGGTTGCCATGGAAACAAAAGAAAGAAAAAATACACATAATCAGAAGCACAGAAAATGACTTGACAATATCAAGTAACATTGAGACATCTCAGATGAATAATAGTTCAAGTCAGAAAACACTTTAACTCAAAGTCCCTGTTTAACCCTTTAGGGATTAGACTATCAAGTTTATAAATCCAAGACATTTCTGTTCTTGCTAATAAGTTGTCTATGTTTCTGATTTTCCAATTACTCTGTATGGAGTCAATGGCCATAAAAAAGTCAGTTCAGAAGGTGAGCAATTGTGTTTGTTTTTAAAATGTTGGGAAACAGAATGTGTAATTACACCTTTTTTAATGTTTCTCACATGTTCACTTATGCAAGTTTTTAGGGGTCTTGATGTTCTACCTACATATATGAGACCACATTTGCACCCCAAAATATATACTACATTTCTAGAGTTGCAGGTGAGAAAATGATTAATAGAATATTCTTTTTCATTTACAACAAATTTCTCAAATTTGCTAATCTTAGACATTATTACCCTACAGCCTTGACACATTCCACATCTATGGAAACCTTTGCTGACAATTCTACCACTAGGCTTAGTGCTTCCACAGGTGCCCCTTACTAATTTGTCTTTGATATTGGGGGCTCTTCTGTATATAAAAGACGGCTGTTCAGGAAGCAATTCATTCAGAATCTCGTCTTTTCGTAGTATATACCAATGTTTCCGAACTAATTTTTCTATTAAGCTAATAATTGGTAACACATAAGCACTACCAAATATAAAATAATGACATCTTGGATATTAAGTTTATATAAGTAATATGAATAAGCCTATGATCTGCGGCTCCTTCAGTTTGGTCACCTTATAATTAACGTTGAATCTATCACAGATCCAGTAGTACACCTTAACATATGGTGAAATAATCAGCAATCAGAATGGAGGTCCCTGGACAAGGAAGGTAGAACCTTCCAATAGATCAAGTGTAGTTTATTAAAATTCAGTCTGATATGCAAAAAACGCACTTATAAAGGAGTGTAGAACATTTACAAGAACACCACTATAGTATGGAATCCTGATTAACCAGAAATCAAGTGAGCCTTATTGAATATCAGTGAACCTTAGCCTGCGTTAGAGGAAATGCTTATTAATGCTTTGTCCGTGCATTGTTTACATATCAGTCTGAATTTTCATTAAAAAGTTTCTGTCTTTCCTATCCAGTGGACTCCATTCTGATTACTGATCATTTTAGAACACTTTATTGAAGTCCATAAATCTTTTCTGACACACTATTTTTATAATATGAAAACTAACAAGATTATGTGCAATCCCTGTCATATTAGCTCAAAAATTTGGAATATGAGACAACCCTACTTAATCCCAAAACATTTCCGTGCATTATTTTTTTGTGCTATTGATGAACAAAAAGTTGATTTAGTTTTTAATGACAACAAATGCACTGATGGTTGGAATGATGCTATTGGTGCATAAACCAATTTCCTCAGAATGAACCAGATCTGGATGATGTATACCGAATGGAGACAATCGTATAATATTTTGTTAGATTGTTTCCCCAATCCTTGTCCTATAGTTACTTTAGGAGTTTCAAGACAAAGTTTTTCTCCACAATTCATTGAAGATTCTGCTATTGTTTTTTTCCTCTGATAAGACTTGTCCTCTCTTCCAGAAGACACAGATCTTCTGCAGGAGTGTCCCACTTTCACCCACTTTTCTAGCAGCCTTCGCCTTCAGGGAAAACTTAGTTTGCGTCTATTTTTTGGAAGTTCAACTTTTCCTGGTTTTCACCTCAGTTTAGAGCAATTTCTTACCTCTCACCCTTTTTTTATTAGAAATAGGCAATGCTTACCTCAGTACCAACATCCTGCCTTTGGTGGAAAATTGCTTTAATGTTAATGAAGATTGCTCTACCTCTGTCAGCCTCATTCCTTCCAGTGATATGTAACCTAAGTTCTGTAGCCTGTATTTGATCCAGGCTTTGAAGGCCTGTGTGGAGGAAACAACTTATTTTCACCATTTAGAGTCTATTCTAGTTTTGTGCAAAGTTCCATGGAAGGATAGACCAGATTCCGTGTATCTATATATAAAATAATGTTGCTCAACTCAATCAGCAACTTGTAAATATGAACATATACTATGGACCTTATTCATTAAGAAAAGTAAAGCAAAAAAATAAAAAAATAGTAAATTTGTTCCTGGACAAACCATGTTACAATGCAAGGGGTGCAAATTAGTTTATTATTTTGCACATAAGGAAAATACTGGCTGTTTTCTTATGTAGCACGCAAATACTTGATAGCTTTATTTTTACACTAAAATTTAAAGTTGAGCTTGGACATGCCCTATCCCAACTATGAATCTGTCCCCACATTTTAAATTTACCGCCCCCTCCAAAGCAACATGGTTTTGTCAAGGTGCAAAGTTATTCTTTTTTTTTTTATTAACTTTCCTTAATGAATCAGGCCTTATATATGTCTATGGGCTTTTAAGTCAATTGAATTTTCTGTAACTAATATCTATACAATATATGTGTGTTTTCACTAGTGAGATAATCCTCTCACAATTGTTTGTTGGCATGGTATGAATCTTTGGAGGTGTGACAGATCTAGAAAGCTTGTACAGATTTGGCAGCAGATAAAGGGGAGGCTTATAGCCTGTACAGAGACAGAGATAACATATATGTATATTTACCAAATGCAATGCCTGTACACAGTACAATTAGACAAATATATTTTAGAGGGTTAGAGAGCCTGTGTGCTCCCGATTTTCCATAGGGATTGAGAAACTGTGCCTGAGAATAAATTAGGGATTTTTATTTTTTTTATAATATGGATTTAGTCATCCGTACTCTATCGTAGGTGACCTGATATAGCTCAGAGATGCCTGTTAAAATTCTCCCTAAGCTTTTCACTTTTTCAGTGAAGTTCTCTCTGTAGCACATCCCATGTTGAGCAGGGGGACCTATTTAAGTTGATGACCCCAACAAGGTGAAACAATGTCTGTTGGTGAGATCTGTATCTGCTTTGCTCCATATCAAATAGCCAGTAGATAAAACAGTGATTTAAAGGCTTTCAAATAAAAATGGTGTTCTCACAAGTGATAGCTCCTGAACTGGGCACAACATTTTAGCTATAGGTAGCCTTTAATAGTCATATTAGCCTTATTCACTACTCGGTCAGGTTGTAATTTTACATCCCAATTCTTGTCCACCTAGGTAGGGTTTTGGTTCTATTTGTAGTTTAAGATGCACAAAGAATTGAACTTCATTCATTCAACATAACCTGTTTTCCTCTAAAACTTCCGGGTTGAATATAGGGCACAGTATATTGCAACAATACATAATCTACATAATTTAATGACAATTTCTGTTGAAATGCTTATTATATTATCAAGTTATTTCTTCTGTATTCTATATGATTTACAGAACCAAACTAGTGTTCATGTTGTAATTGTAGGTGGACGCATTGGACAAAAAGGTTCACAGGGGGCTCCAGGAAAAGGAGGACAAAGCGGATTTCCTGGTTTTGCCGGTTCAAAAGGAATCAAAGGTGATTTTATTTTTTATCAAGCTTCAAATTAGAAGAAACACCTTGAGATAATTTTAACCATGTTTCATTAACTATCAGCAAAATAAAACTCCCTATACCTTATACCCTGCTCCTTGGGCACATCTATGGTCACAATTATTATCACAGAAGCAATGAGCCACTCTTCCCCCAGTCAGGTCCGGTGTTGGCATCTCTAGCGCCCTACTGTCGGAGATTGCGCATGCGCAGTGAAGTCGATATGGTGCACTTCTGCCGTCCTTACCGGGATTACTGTGCTCCATCAGCCCTGCCTCCAGTCCTCCGACTGGGATCTGTAATGAAGAAACACTGGCATCACTTTGTGCTCCACATCAAGAGCACCTTACTCCATCAAAATTGATATACAGTGGATTTTAAAAGTATACAAACAAGCATACACTCCCTTTGGATCATTTCACATTTTATTTTCTTACATCTTGGAATCAAAATGTATTTATTTGTGAATTCCAACCTAAATGTGGCATAATGTAAAATAAAAAAATAAAAATTAATAAAAAAGCAGACAATACTTGATTATATAAATATTCACACCCCTTGATGTAATACTTGCTAGTTGCTTTATCTATTATCACCAGAACTGAAAACTGCAGTTTTTAGCCATTCGTTTCAAATCATTAAGTCAGTTCTCAATGGGATTAAGTTCTGAACTGTGACTAAACCCCTAAAGGGTATTGCCATTTTTTGTTTTTAAGCCACTTCAATATAGCTTTTGCTATATGCTTTGGGGTCAAAATATAAATCTTCTCCTAAGTCCTAAGTCTCTTGCAGGTCTTCCTCCAAGATTTGCCTATATCTTTCTGCATCCATTTTGCCCTTTATTTTCACAAGTTCCTGAAATAGAGAACCATCCTCATAAAATTATGCTCCTGCCGCCTTGGTTCATGGTAGGCATAGTGTTGTAAGGATGAAGTACATTTCTTGGCTTAGGCAAAACATAGTCACAGGTTTGAGGACAAAAAGTTCACATACAGTCAAGTCAAGTCCATAAATATTGGGGCATTGACACAATTCTCATATTTTGGGCTCTATAAACCACCACAATGGATTTGAAATGAAGCTAACATGATGTGCTTTAACTACAGACTTTCAGCTTTAATTTGAGGGAATTTACATCCAAATCAGGTGAACAGTGTAGGAAGTACAACGGTTTCTATATGTGCCTCCCACTTTTAAGGGACCAAAAGTAATGGGACAATCGACTCAAAAGCTATTTCATGGACATGTGTGGGCTATTCCCTCGTTATTTCATCATCAATAAAGCAGGTAAAAGGTTTGGAGTTGATTCTAGGTGTAACATTTGCATTTGGAATTTGTTGCTGTCCACTCTCAATATGAGATCCAAAGAGCTGTCACTATCAGTGAAGCAAGCCATCATTAGGCTGAAAAATCAAAACAAACCCATCAGAGAGATAACAAAAACATTAGGTGTGGCCACATCTTGTTAGTTTCATTTCAAATCCATTGTGGTGGTGTATAGAGCCCAAAATATGAGAATTGTGTTGATGTCCCAATATTTATGGACTTGACTGTAAGACCACATAATCATCCTCCACTTGGTATGATGGTCTGGTAAACTCTAGGGGAGATTTCATGTTTCTCCAACAATAATTTATTTTTCCCGATCTCCCATGAAATGTTGTTGTCCCATGGACAGATTCTCCCATCCCAGCCATGGAAGATAGTAACTCTGCCACAGTTCCCATTGGCCTATTGGAGGCCCATCTAACAATTCCACAATTGTGTCATATTCACTCTGTTTCTCTATGATGGCCTTGTCTAATATTCCCCTATTTTGAGGTTTTCAATAATCTTTATCTGGATTTGCTTAGAATAATCTTTGATCTTTATGATGATCTTCTTGTTTGGAAATATACCAGCCTATATAGGAATTAGAGAAATGCCAGATCTCCGTCAAAAATGTGTGTTTTCACTGGAGATAGGACCTATCACCCTATCTATCAAACTCTCCCTGGTGGTGATAGCTTTCGCTGGGTATTGCCAGTGATCTCCTTCACCGGGACTCTTCCTGTCATACATGTACAGATTCTCTCCACTTGTTGCTATCACCATCTCAGGATGGTGACAGCAGGAGTAAATAATAGGGAAAACATTTTATTTTATTTAAATAAAGCATTTTTAACAATAGGAAACAATTTAAAATAAAAATTTTCTTTAAATATTTTTTTAGATATTTTTCTTCTATTTTGTTTTTTAAGTGGAACTGGAAGACTGAGTTACATTGCATGTGCGAAGTATTATAAATGACCCTTTAGTCTCCTTAATAAGTATTATAATTCATTTATTATGATTTGTTTTTGAATGAGGAGGACACTAGATGAAAGCCTTTTTCTAATTTGTATTTTCTGCTACTCACTTCTGCAGGTGAACAGGGAGAATGCAAATGCTCCGCCGGTGATGAAGCAGCAAAAGGACCTGCTGGAGATCCTGGTCCAGTAGGTTTCTCAGGTTCTCCTGGAGCACCTGGCAATACAGGAGAAAAGGGAGATAGAGGAGGTCCTGGGCTGCCAGGTACCCCCGGTACTGAGGTGAGACATTTCATATGATATTGTGTTAAAGGAGAGTATTCGAAAATTGGGGAGGTCAGGTAAGAAAATTGACATGTGTATTTGGCAGTCTATCTCACTGTAGCTGTTGTTAAGCTAATACTTGTAGTTAGAGAAGAGTATTACAATTCATCATAATTTGGAATTCGTCAACTTTTGGCTGGTACAGTAGTCAGTAGCCAAACCACAGGAAATTTGTAGGGAATTATTTGATAAGTTGAGTTGCAAGAATTGTGGTATATGTCATTTTTGAACAGCAAATTCTATTAAATAGTGCAAACTAACAAATTGGACACAATCTTCTTTTTAAATGATGTGTTCTAATTCGATTTTCAAGTTCATTAATTAAGAGAAACTATTGGCCCATATGACACAAAATGTGGTTAACCAAACTATAAAATTAATTAATTTTTTTTGTAGTTCAAGTTTTACATCACTATTTACAAAGTGTACTGGCCACACACTTTGTTCCATTTACTGTTGTGTCAGTCTCTATATTGAAGATTTCACCAATAGACATTTATTATTTGAACTGAGTTTGCTTCTGCTCAAATCAGACACGCATACTGTCATCCTTTTATGCAGTCAGTTTTTTATACATTATTTTGAATGTAATCATTCGGAGATATAGATATTTGTTATATTTGTTGTTTTCATAATATTAATATTTTTTATAACAACACATAATTTTTAGTATTGGTCTTTCCTTCTTTTTTATATATATATCAAATATTTTTTATATTATTCAATTACTATTGTGGTTTGTTCCCCGGGCGCTCCTTACTTTGTATTTGTTCGGTATCTTTTCACAAGGGGTGGCGCCCTTGAGTAGGTTTGTGACAGGGATCATTTAGTTTATATTATACATATCTCCATTTGGGTTTTGAGCGCTCCAGATTATGTTATTGCTTCCCCTAATAAATCTGTTTGGGCCCAGGGCTGGTCGGGCCCCATTCTGCTGTCAGGTCCTATACTGCTGCTCCTTGTACCCCCCTGATGGCAGCCCTACCTGTAATTCTCCATGCGCCTGTCTATGGGATAATGGACTCTGCTATAATAAATCCTCCTGTTATTAATTTCATTAAAAGGGACTTCCAGGCATCATCGGTCTACCTGGTCCTGTTGGAGAAAAAGGAGACACAGTGTTTGCCACAGAGAAAGGTAATTGTACACAAGCCGTGGATTCCCTCACTGTTCTTTACTAAGTACCTAAAAATCCCAAATAAGCACAAGACAGAACAGACCACATATATTATTTGTTCATCTTTTTGTTGCTCTCACAACTTACTATTAATATAAAAAAAGCTAAAACTTATACCGAAAAATTTATCAAGCAAAGCGTATTACCAGGCCCAGATTCAAACCCACAACTCCTACTCCAGCCATTTTTTTTTGTGATAGTGACTGCACACTCCATTGTGATACCATAGCTCTCTAATAAGAATAATATGATGTTCCTATGTGTGAAGTGCATAAAACTGTTTGTGATACATTGTGGTAACTCGGCTGATCCAACATTTGAATGGCAAAAACTGTGAGCAATAGGGAGAAGTCCTAGTTTGTATTTTGTTTACTTCTGAATCTGTGATGAAATTTGTGAATATGAACAAGTGTATTAGGAGCACCTTTATAGAAAAAAAGATACTTAGAAAGAGACATAGTTAGTTCTGTATATGTGTTTTTCCAACTCTCTACTACACATACTAAGGGGATAGTGAAACTATACATGTAGTTAACAAAACAAAGAACAATACATTTGTATACAAAACATTGCATGATAATGTATGGAGTTCCGTTTGTGCTCTGTTTATAACTGAAATATACAACATGATTTCCCATTTGATTTATTGCAATTAAAATTGAACCACACCAAACAGCTAATCTAGGCTTAGCAGCATTGTATTAATATTTCCTTTATTCTGTCACCATTCATTCTTTTCATATTCAAAAGGAAATAGCTTTCAGGATTCTAAAATATAATTGTTTCCTGTTGAAGCTGCAACAGCTAATTAGCAACCTTCAAATCATCATCAAAAAAGCCATAACACAACTGATTTGATTCACGTATTCTCAACGTTATAGCTTAGTATATCTCATTCATTGAAATGTATTGTGTTTGTCTGACACTGTCTTAATGTACTAGTAAATTCCCACTTTTCCTTCGCATGGAACAGACATTTTGAGGATTAGCAATTAAAATCTGCCTTTCTGGATTTACTATTCAAGCATAGAGCTGGCAACATGTCTATTCTGTGTATGTCATGTTTAATATGGAATACCTGATGGACCTTCAATTATATATATACTTTATAAAGAGAACAAGACTAATTTAGCATAATGCTCAAAATGAAATATGAATATACAAGATGTTTCCTCTAAGTTTTATGTATTATATCAATGGGAAGCATGGAAAGGGTAAAGGTTCAGAAGTGAGGGGGGTCGGGAAATTGGAAAGGCACTTAGCCATCAGAAATTTAGCTACAAACAATATGTGCAACACGTCTGGGGTCAAAGTGGCTCACAGAATTAAAAATCAAACATGAGCAAGGACAAGATTCTTACTCACCATGCACCGCACCCAGCCTGTGGTATCGGGGGGCGGACCGAACATTATGGTCCAATTGCGGAAAGCGGAGCCAAAGCGGATAGGCAACTACGGCTTGCTTGCAAGAGCCACAGGACCCACACCTTATCGAATTGATGGGGTTTGTCATGGAGATAGTATGTAATACTCTCCAT
Organism: Mixophyes fleayi; assembly: GCF_038048845.1. Taxonomy (NCBI): domain Eukaryota; kingdom Metazoa; phylum Chordata; class Amphibia; order Anura; family Limnodynastidae; genus Mixophyes; species Mixophyes fleayi. The sequence goes on from NC_134403.1 coordinate 134,714,294, forward strand.
GCTTGCGACATGCCCAATGTAATTCTGTAATTCCTGCATAGAGGGAGGATTAGGGTCTTTCCAATGCTATTAGGGATTTGGCAGCTGTCAGTATGTGAGAAATAAGCTTGGTGGAAGGGGCGCTCTCATCAAGTATGGGGTGAGAGAGGAGAAATTTCAACCTGCTGTTCTGACATGGAATTTATAAGAACAGGGACCATGTTCCAGTAAGGAACTACACGAGAGCAGGTCCACCATATATGTAGCATTGTACCCCTCTGGCCGCAGCCCCGCCAGCAGCCCAGAGTGGCTACAGGAAACATTCTAGACAGCTTGTCTGGTGTGTAGTACCACCTATAGTACAATTTGTAGGCCGCCTCCATGATTAGCGTAGAGATTGAGCTCTTGGCAATTTCCTTCCTTACCGCCTCCCAACAAGAGTCATCTGGGGGGGCTCAGATCCTTCTCTCATTCCCATGCATGCCTGCCTGGTTTGGTGAAAGTGGTCTCTATAAGGCCTTTGTAGATCCCAGAAATCGACCCTTTAGTTAATGGGGTATGTAAACACATACGCTCAAAAGAGGTAAGGGTCCTGAGAGCTTCAGGGGGGGCAAAGACATAGCAAAGTGCCAAACCTGGAATTATTCAAAGAAAAGCGAGCGAAAAGGTTCAAACTTACATCAAAGGTCTCACATAGAGGCCCAGCTTCCATTGACACCACTTGTATTCCCGTTTGTAGCCAATGCTTTAATTGCTGTGAGGAGTTACCAGGAGGGAAGTGTGGATTACCCCAGAGGGGAGTCAGAGGTCAAATGAGGGAGGACAATTTGTTCTTAACCCGACAGGAGTCCCATAGGAACAGGCAAAATTTAAGAGACTGGAGGGAGGAGGCCTCTGGTGGTCTGTCTATTTTAGGGAGGCCCCAAAGAGATGCCAATGAAGGGACCCCGGTTAAGTGGGTTTCCAAGTCTACCCAGGCTATAGTCTGGTGGGGAACATAGGTAACCACAACCTGAGATAAATGGGATACCAAGTAATAGAGTTTGAAATCTGGAAACCCCCTACCTCCCATAGACGTGGGTTTCTTAAGCACAGCTACAGAGATTCTAGGGGGCTTGCCATGCCATACAAATTTAAGGAAAGAGGAATGCAAGTCCCGAAAAACAGGTACTTTTGCTGGGAGAGTCTGAAAAAGGTACAGAAGTTTAGGGATCAGGTTCATCTTAACAGCAATGATCCTTCCCAGCCACAATATGATATAGCTCCTCCAAGTCCCTATGTCTTGTTTAATTTTAGTCAGGAGAGGGGGGGAAATTTTCCTGATATTATCTATCAGATGAAGAGGTAATGTAGATTTCCAGATATTTGATCTTGTTTGCCTGCCAGCGTAAAGCAAAGGCAGCCTGTAGGTTGGTCCTGAGGCATGGAGGAGCATGGTCTCTGATTTAGTAAAGTTAATTTTATAACCGGACAGGAGGCCATACTCATCCATGAGTCTATAGAGAGCAGGCAGAGACTCCTGAGGATTCGTGAGGGAGAGAAGTATGTTGTCTGCAAATAGGAAGACCTTAAATTCCCGGGGGCACACCTCCACACCCATTATTATAGCTGTCTGCCGGATCATTGCCACTAAGATCTCCATAACCAGCGCAAAGACTAGGGGCGACAAAGGGCAGCCCTGTCTCGTCCCGTTAGAGATGGAGAGGGCCTCAGATAAAGAGCTGTTGACTAAAACCCTAGCTGTGGGAGAATCGTAAAGGGCAGATCCCCCCGTCAGGAATTCAGTCGAGAAGCCATATGCCTTCAAGACATGATAATTTACATTTTTTTAACACATTGAGTACTGGTTATCTCCACTTTACGGTGAGGTAGAAATCTGTCCATTCTGTGCAGTAAGTAGCACTGTGGAGTACAGTTAAATTAGAGACATCTTCAGATATGCATAGTCTACATCCCTTGCAGCTTAGCTGAGTATCCAATCCAACAACATAAAATCTTTTCTTTGCATATGTAATCAGGCACACTACTTTATGTACCCCACATTCTGTGTGGAACTCCAAATCCGTCCATCCTTTATACTTACTCATACCCCAATCAATGTCATCTTGCAGAGCTAAGTTGTGCTGATCTGTGTGTAAAGAGTAACTCTGGCAAAAAAATAGATGTACGACAAAACAGAAAGGTACAATACTCCTCCGTCATTTTACAGCTTAATGCTTCATCCCATTGTCACAAGAGTGTTGGTACCGGTAATAACTAACCTTTACTGTTTCTAAAGGTGCAAAGGGTGCCCACGGAGACCCTGGTAATCCTGGTGCTGTGGGGTTTGAAGGACTTGCAGGAAAAGATGGAGCACATGGTATTCCTGGCCTTCCCGGTCCTCCTGTGAGTAAACCAAATATTGTAAAACATAGTTAATCACAAAATCTAAACTATGCACTTCAATAGATTACACTCAACGGTGTGTTTGTATTATATATGTGGAAGAAATATTTTATTGTATATGTGGAGGAGATTGGGACAGGTCTCCTAAAACAGAATGGGGATTTGTTTAATTATTTGTGAATACTGTTCATACAGTCACTTATGAAAACACCAAGTATATGCAGCTTATTAGGCTTCGATGTGGTTTGTTCTAAGTAAACACATGATTTTCACTTAGTTGGTTTAATTAGTAGGCTTTTATGTATCAAAAACAAGTCTTTAACTATTAATTCAGACTTTTCATAACAGACTTCTCTTACCGTACTTAAAACACTCCTACAATACAGTGCTAATATTTCTGAAAATAGTGCAAGTAAAAGGTGTTAACTGCCAACAGAAAAAAATCAAATTCTACCTTTTGTCTTTTTAGTTTTTTTTAGTTCAATTTAGAAAATGAAGGTAAATATCAGCGCCACCTATTCCTTTGCAATAGTTTTCGTAAATGCCCTTTGGAAATGCAATTCTTGTGAGTCAGTGCAAGTACATTTTTAAATGCTTATTTAATGCGTACAATCTGTTTGATATAGGGTGACGGTGTTAAAGGAGTAATTGGTGACGCTGGGTTTCCAGGCCCTCCTGGTAATGAAGGACCTAGAGGAGAGACTGGCCGACCAGGTTTAGGGCTTCCAGGTCCAAAGGGTGTACATGGAGCACCCGGGAAGCCAGGACTGAATGGTTTACCAGGAATTCCTGGATTACAAGGTTTACCAGGTATGAACTATACTCATTAACTAATTCATGTGTGGATCAAGGGCATGATTACCATTGGTGTCAACCTTAGGGGTGTGAACCTGTGTGTTTTCCGTGTACTATAACAAGCAGAACCTGTGGCTATAGGAGATAATACAACCTGACTATAATTAGCAATACGTTACCCTATTCAATTATAGGAGATGTTTTGTAATCTCATAATTTTGAAATAAGCAACCAGGACACATACTGTATGTGTCTTGAAATTTAGCTAGAGACAAACACAGGATATCTAGATGGGGGTTTTCAAATGCTTAATTTTGTGACAAAGCAAAAAAAAAATCCCACAATTAGCCTGCAACTCACCAAGCAGCATAGAGGAAACACAATCATCTGTTCAGGCCCCCTCCATAACTCCAATTCCACCAGGGCACCTGTTCCAATGAACCCTGCACCCTCTGATGGTGGACCTGGATAATACTATATATTCATACTATGATTAAATGATAGCACAGACAGCAAATAAGGGCAGAACAGAACTAGATACATACAGGGAAGACCAAATTTACTTTTATGGCCCCCTGGCCCTTGTTTTTGTGCCATATCCGACCCCTTCATGATCACCCAGACTCCTGCAAAATAATAACATTGTAAATGTTCACTATATGTAAATAATATATTATTATTGCAGACATTATACCCTTATTAACATATTATACATTATTACATTATTGCTCTGTCACAGATAATCCCTCTGGGCAGCTGGCTATGAATGCGAGATACTGATCGTGTTGTAATTTACAGGCTTTAATAGAGGGAGATGTTCAACACAGACTCTGGCCACTGGCCAATTAATATTTGGAACTCCACACCATGTCTGTGAATGTCTGCGACTGCAGGCATGACTGGCCAGGGATCATAATAACCAGATCTTATATCCTGCTCAACTTAAACATCCATGTCACTTACAGTCATGACCAAAAGTTTTGAGAATGACACAAGTATTGGTTTTCACAAAGTTTGCTGCTTCAGTGCTTTTAGACCTTTTTGTCAGATGTTGCTTTGGTATACTGAAGTAACATTACAAACATTTCATAAATGTCAAAGGCTTTTATTGACAATAACATTAAGTTTATGCAAAGAGTCAATATTTGCAGTGTTGACCCTTCTTTTTGAAGACCTCTGCAATTCGCCCTGGCATGCTGTCAATCTACGTCTGGGCCACATACTGACTGATGGTCACCCATTCTTGCCTAATCAATGCTTGGAGTTTCTCAGAATTTGTGGGTTTTTGTTTGTCCACCCGTCTCTTGAGGATTGACCACAAGTTCTTAATGGGGTAAAGGTCTGGGGAGTTTCCTAGCCATGGACCCAAAATTTCAAAGTTTTTGTAACCGAGTCACTTACTTATCACTTTTCCCTTATGGCAAGGTGCTCCATCATGCTGGAAAAAACATTGTTCGTCACCCTACTTGGATGGTTGGGAGAAGTTGCTCTTGGAGGATGTTTTGGTACCATTCTTTATTCATGGTTGTGTTCTTGGGCAAAATTGTAAGTGAGCCCACTCCCTTGGCTGAGAAGAATCCCCACACATGAATGGTCTCAGGATGCTTTACTGTTGGGATGACACAGGATTGATGGTAGTGCTCACCTTTCCTTTCCAGATGTCCCAAACAATCTAAAAGGGGATTCAACAGAGAAAATTACTTTACCACAGTCCTCAGCAGTCCAGTCCATGTACCTTTTGCAAAATATCAGTCTGTCCCTGATGTTTTTCCTGGACAGAAGTGGCTTCTTTGCTGGTCTTCTTGATACCAGGCCATCCTCTAAAAGTCTTTGCTTCACAGTGCATGCAGATGCACTTACACCTGCCAGCTGCCATTCCTGATCAATCTCTGCACTGGTGGTGCCTCGATCCCTCAGCTGAATCAACTTCAGGAGACGGTCCTGGCCCTTGCTGGAAGTTTTTGGGCGCCCTGAAGCCTTCTTCACAACTATTGAACCTCTCTCCTTAAAGTTCTTGATGATCTGATAAATGGTTGATTTAGGTGCAATCTTACTAGCAGCAATATCCTTGCCTGTGAAGCCTTTTTTTTGTGCAAAGCAATTATGACTGCACCCAGTGTCGGACTGGGGCATGAAGGGCCCACCGGGGGAATGCAGTGATAGGGGCCCACTACATTGGGGTGTGCCCAACTGTAAGAGTGGGTGTGGTCAGTCAAGGGGGTGGGGTCAGCCCATGGAGGGCAACTTATAGCACTATAGTGTGGTCCTTAAAGAACAAAGTGGACATTGCAAATTAGTGTTTCACATGTATCATGTACAAAAAACTATAGATAAAATATGTATCAATCAATATAAAATATTCTGGAAAGCATTATTATTCGTTGTGTGTCTGTCAATGTGGAATGAGCTGAGTAACGCTGAATTAGTAATACTAAAAGAGTATTTTTGGGAAGGGAGGGAATTTAGTAAGACAGGTATAAAAAAAGCGTTTAATTTGCTATAGGGTGTTGAAAGCTACAACATATTATATATATATATATATATATATATATATATATATATATATATATATATATATATGGTAAATAAGTCTTTATTTTTACTTGTGATCCATCTTATAAGGCTTTAGTGTGTTTAAGCTACATAAGTAAAAATTGCTGTTAAACAAAAAGCTATCATTCCCTACATTTTTTGTAAAAAAATTTATTTTATGCTGCAGTATTATTTTGAAGGACAAGTTTCATTATAAGTGACAGGGAAATGAGGCCTATAAACTTTGTCCAGCTTGTACCATTCTCTCATAACAACAGACTCTGTTATAGCTGTATTGATGAAAGAGACATTAGAGAGAGAAATTAAGTTAATTAAAGTGTGTCAGGATAAATGGGATTGCTGTATTTACTACACTGAAACTTGCCATCTACATTCCAAAATGAAACAGTGAAAGGATTTTTTTTTAATGCTGACAAACACTGACTGATGTTCTCCATATGCAGCCAATGTGTGGAGGACCTGGCCGGGAGGCAGAGATTCTGGAATTGCATTTTCATTTTGTCATTTCCACAATGTAATATTAGCTTTTTAGTCAAGTTTTCTATTTAAAAGATTTGGCAACTGAAAGGAAACACAAACGGGTGTTTTCCCACAGTAACTTAGAAATAAGGGGCCTATTTGTTATGGAGAGCCCCATGTCCTCAATAAATCTGATTTTTTCTTATTGCTTTGATATCAGTTTTTGATATCAGCCTACAGAGGAAGCTTCAGCGCTATAATGTGTAAAATAGTTTCATACCTTAAATATTTTATTTCAAGTAATCTTATAGTTTGGTGATCATTATTATGAAGAAAACAGATGCAATTGATATAAGGGAACAGAGAACCTATTTTTAAAAGTCAGCTTTATTAGAGCAGCTGTGGAAAATGAATTTGCTATGGAACAGAAGGGAAAAGGACCTTCACTTGGCTCTGTGCTTATAATAGTATCTCCTGCTGCTTAAAAATGTTTGTGAGATAAAAAAAAAAATAGCACTGGCAACCTGTGTGGCCGATGAGCTCTTTAATGACATCTATCACATCTGTAGAAGAATCTTGTAAAATATTTTTTTTCGTTTTCAAAAGGGTTTGCTATCTTAGAAAAGTGTATAATGGCAGTGCTACATGATGGCGCATTAAATAAATGTTATTTCCACGTTCATGTCTGTTTCTTTGAGACATATAGCACTATAATCTGTATCACAGGATGATCATAGTATATGCAGCAGAAAATAATACAAGCTGTCTTGTATTGTGTGCCTTCATAATAATTAGCTTTACATTATGCTGCATTACATAGCATTAGAATGTAATTTATGGGCACTCACTTACCTGAAAGCTCCGGCATCCTGCTCCTCTGGGCGGCCGTGATAACAGGAAGACAGCACACTCCTCCTCCCCTGCTGAAGTGTAAAACACACTACCGCACAGGTGCAGAGAGCCCAGACACAGCTCTCTGCACCTGCGCGGTAGTGTGTTTGTTACACTGGAGTCGCAGACGTCTGGGACCGTCGGTGCAGGGCCGTAACTAGAGATTTTAGTGCCCTGGGCGAGAAAGAGCAATGGCGCCCCCCCCCCCCAACCCGATCTTGTTAGGTGTAGGTTGCCTTTCCTAGCCGTGAAAAAAACTCTATATTGCGCCCTCGGAGGTCACACTGCTATCAAATTTACCATAGTCTCTCTCTCTCTCTGTGTGTGTGGGTATGTTAGGGAATACTGTAAGCTCCAATGGGGCCGAGACAGATGTTAGTGAGTTCTCTGTACAGGGCTGCGGAATTAGTGGCCCTGTATAAATAAATGGTGATGATGATGAATTGTAGATAGAACTCTTATTTTATTCAAGTGTATGAACAGAAAATACTTATATAGGTTACTTAAGTAATTCATTTCTTAGAACCCCTCATCTGTTTGGAGAAAGAGCAACACTTTGCAGACATGACACAGTAAATAAGTTTTAGTGACTGCTGCTGTACAGGATGTTTTGATGAAGAGACTGGCCATATCCTAGTTTGTAAGTGGGACAGACTGCTCCATTTCACATGGTCTTCCCATACTGACTGCAGAGGTCAGGTCACAGTGTCATGAATCTCCAGAGTTACAGAGCTATATATCTGCCTAGAACAAAGTAAAGGTATTTAACAGTGACCTCTCTTCCACGCTTCATAAGTCAGACACTGGCATTCTCTGCTTGCATTATAGCGTTATTGGTCTAATCAGAAACATGATAATGGATGGGTTACCTCTCACTGCTAACCTTGTCTAATGAAGAAGCTGGAAGATACGAGTCCATGTAAGAAGTGAATTAACTAAGAAAAGTACAGATACACACAGAAAAGGAGGGGGGAGAGGAAAGAGGGAGAAGAGACATGGTGATAGATAAAGACAGACAGGCAGACACACGGTGAGGGAGGAGTGGAATCAGCAGAAAAGCAGGGGAAGGAGCCGTGCACAATGTAGAGGAGGAGCTGAGAGGTCAGGGGGCGCCTGTGTGATGAGTGGTCGGATGCTGCTTCTATACAGAAGCAGGCAGCATGCGGCCACATATATAGAGATACGGGGGCAATCCTGATTGTGAACGATCCTGCTGGTGTCTCCAGCAAGCTGTACAGCTGGGTATGTTTCACATAGTTGTGCACAGCAAAGAGCGGGCGGCCGTTGCGCCCCCTCGTTACGGCCCTGCGTCGGTGAGGTGCTCCCTGTAAGCTCCGCCCCAAAGCCGGAGGGGCGGGGCTTAATCACAGCCGGGCCTACCGGTGTATAGCCCGGCTGGACGGCAGGCCAGTCTGAGGCTGACTGCACCTGTTTCCTTGCAGGCAACCATGGCTAACAGAGGAAGAACAATGATTTCAAGTGACACCCTCCTTTTAAAGCTATCAGTCTGTTATTGTAACTCAGCATAACAGAGTGATCTCCAGCCTTGTCCTCGTCAACACTCTCACCTGTGTTAACGAGAGAATCAATGACCTGATGTCAGCTGGTCCTTTTGTGGCAGGGTTGAAATGCAGTGGAAATGTTGTTTTAGGGATAAAGTTCATTGTCATGGCAAAGAGGGACTTTAAAATTAATTGCAATTCATTTGATCACTCTTCATGACATTCTGGAGTATATGCAAGTTGCCATCATAAAAACTGAGGCAGCAGACTTTGTGAAAAATAATATTTGTGTCATTCTCAAAACTTTTGGCCATGACTGTACACATGTATTCATGTGGGAGAAAAGCAGTGCATATTGTGGTGTATGGCCAAAAGAGAGGTACAAAAGTAAAAACATTCCATCTACAGCAGAGTGCCTCCACTGCCACTCGTTATTGAGCTCAGACAGGGGTGGGAAACCAAGTGCATGTCTGACGTCATTGTTTCTTTTGTATGCCTGTTATAATAAACCAGTTATATATTCCTATTCTCAGGTACCCTTTTGCTCTGGGTACATAAGGTTTCTGAATTACGGGAAAATAAGTTTTATGAGATGAAGACTTCTAATGGAGAAAAGAATACCAAAATAAATAAATTTAAAAGTAGAAATAAAAAGAAAATTATTCACACTGGCCATCAACCATATTAATGAATTTTAAAGACATGTGTACTTAATTAATTAATATATAGTACACAAATATAGCTACCAAATTGCTTCCCAAATACAGTTTTATTTTAATATTCTGTATATAGTGACAGGAATAGTCTCAAATGTAACAGGCTTTGGTAAGTGACACAGCATTTAGGTGTGACATATGGGTTACCACCAGGTAACTCATAGCTGTTGACATAAATGATCCTCCATTAGCTTCAATAATACTTGCACAAATTAACTTCTACCACCTCACTTCTTGGCCCCTGTCTAAATGTAAAATACAGTCCACATACATCGCATTGCTGAATGCCCTCCTCAGCCAGTCACTGTGATCATTCTGCATGGTTCCAGCCACCTAGGGACAGGTTTCCTTTCTGTTACCATCTAGCCACTGTAGATGTTTTACTTCTCTGTAGCAGAAACAAAGCTTTTTCTGGCACAGTCCAGCTCTGCTGGAAAAAAGCAACCTGTTTCCAACTCATTATACACTGCAGCTCCCTACTGAGGTGTCACTGAGGTGAACTCCCTATTGAGCTGTTGCTGAGTGTGGTCACATGCTTTTTCAGGTCTGTGCTGCTACCAATAGCAGAGTTTGCCTAGACTCTTTATTCTTCCAAATCATAATGAAAAGGATTGGTGCACATAAAGGACCAGAATGATGCTCTGCCCTAAAGTCCTGGAACACATACTCTCCACGTAGTTAAGTGTTTTGCATACTTGCCCATTCTCCCGGTGTGTCCGGGAGACTCACAAATTCTGGGTAGGCCTCCTGGACTCCTGGGAGAGCAGGCAATTCTCCTGCATCCTGCTCACTTCCTAGTGAAGTGTGGCAGATTGGGAGCCTCAATTTACAGTGAATCGCGTCATTATGGCCCCGCCTCTGCTATAAAATGACGCTTTTGTCGCGGGGGTGGGGTCAAAATAACATAATTTGCTGTGCCCCGCCCCCTCCCACCCTCCCAGAGGACAAAAACTAAATGTTGGCAAGTATGGTTTACTGCTTCAAGCCAGTGACAACGTTGGGTCCGATGCATGTTTTATGTCATGTATGAACACATCATCAGGAATAGTAAATGCTGGAGCATGTTTTGTGCCAGTATAGCACATACATGCTGTTTATACTACAAAAAGTTTGCACCATATTACGATGACCGATTTCATCAGGAAGACATTTGCCTGGTCACTTTTTAATGAAATTCATTTATTTTTGGGGCTTAATAAATAATTGTAACAATTCAGGTGAACGATGAAACCTAAATCTAGTAATTGCTGATGTATTGTGGGGATTAGAGTAAAACATACAAGCAGGGCCGGATTAACGGAATGGAGGCCCCTGGGCTAAGGGGGTCCCCTTTCCCCCGTGAGGCCCCCCCGTTAGCAAACTGGCGCTCCTGTTAGCCGACCGCCCCCCCCCCCCCCCCCAAGCGCTTACCTTCTCCTGTCACTGCAGTCCTCCTTCCGCGGCGTGCTGTAAGCTGCTTACTGAGGAGATCTTGTGACACTCTCGCGAGATCTCCTCAGTAAGGAGATTACTGAGCGCCGGAGAAGGAGGACTGCAGTGACAGAGCTCAGCATTGATCGGGCCGGGGGCGCCCCCGCCCCCATCCCGATCAGTAATTCTGCTGAGCTCTGTCAAGGGCCCCCTGGATGCCCGAGGCCCCTGGGCTGTAGCCCAGTTAGACCTCGGGTTAATCCGGCCCTGCATACAAGTAAGATGCACACTGATGGGGTGGTAGTGAGGGACACTGAAGGATTGTGTATTCTGTAAGGCATACATCATTTTACATATTTTCCGTTCATTAATAGCACACACATTATATAATATATAAAACTCCTGGAACATAAGAAGTATACGGCATACAAATGCCAATGTGTAGTCTGTCACACCCCCTGCTGGGCAGGAGTGGTAATGAAATAGTTGTGTTCTAATTCTTGAACAGCTTAGTTAAAATGCCTTTTTTAAGAGGTATTGCAGGCATTTATATTTACTAAGTCTATATTTTGCACTGCTACGGTAATTCAATTAGTTATTACAATGTGTAGCAGCTAAAAAAAAATACCAAATCTGCATTAATATAATAATCATGTCATTTTATTATTTATTTTCATCTTGCTATTTTGATACAGAAATAATTTTCTAACACAATATATCCGCTTGCCTCACTTGGATTGTTGTCACCAAAAATCTCAGCCTGTTCTTGTGACAGAGTTTTCATTCAATTTCTTATTACAGGTGACTGCTTCAAGTTGCCTGGAGAAGACAGTGAAGCGGGCCAAGATGGTAAGATGACCGACTATCAAAGTATGGGCATCAGGACACCAAAGTGTTGAAGCGTGTATATTTTATCATTTTCTGCAGTCGCCTAGTACCAGAAACAAATGAAAGAACCAGAAAGAAAAAAATGTAATGTTGTTTCATGTCTCTGCTAAGTATAGGATAGTCATTCTATACTTAGCAGAGACACGAAACAATATTACATTTTTACTGCCCCCTACCTAACATTTTTCACACTAGCCTAGTGTTTAGGTTTGATTTATAGAGTTGGCAAGAAAGTCTTGTGAGGTCATCATAAGTGCTGCTGCTCCCCAGAAAACCACCGACTGCTGTTAAAAAGCTGAATACCCTGAAACAACCATCCGGCATTCCATGACCATGGATAATATCATTCTGCTAACATTATACGAACATCTGGGATTCCGCAGGCTCTGCTTTCAATGCACAATCACTTTAATACTGCAGACATTGCAGGGGGTGTACACTTAATATGATAATATGGAACTACTGGTGACATATACATGTTGTTGAATAAGGTAACTACATGAAACCATAGAGCCAGTGCAGAATTCTCCAACCAGCAAGACATTTCAATTAAGCGAACCATAAAAATACAGAATTTTAGATGGGAATATTATTTAAAAGTCTGGTTGTGATGGCTTAAAACCCAACAGTGTATAATATCCATTCCGCAGTGTCTGTCCATTGATATAACCAGCCCCTTCAATAACAAATGGCAGTTAATAAAAAGCTATTAAGTCCAAAAGACCTCTAAAAGATAGGGATCACCACAACTGTCACCAAACACTAATGTAACAATGGAATATATTGCCAAGTTTAATGCATCATAACAGTACATGTTATTCATTTGATAGCAATGTGTTTGACATATGGATTACACAGGTTTCAGAAATATGAGAAACCAATGTTGTGAAAATGTAACTGCAATTACCTCTGACACATGACTGTACTATCATTTTCAGGTACTGGTTGTGTATTAACCCCACCACCTGCACCAGCAGGAGCCCCAGGACCTCCAGGACTACCAGGATATAATGGTATGAATAGTTTATTATATGCTCTAGTATGCAGGGTGATGCTTGTTTTTCAACCTATGAAAAAAATTAGTGTAGCAATTACAATTCAAGTGCAGTAGTCCCCATAGATTGTAAGCTTGCGAGCAGGGCCTTCTCACCTGTCTATTTTACCCAGTTTGTTTATTAGTTTACTGTGTTTGTCCCCAATTGTAAAGCGCTACGGAATATGTTGGCGCTATACAAATAAATGATGATGATAATGATGATGAGTAGTAGGACCTATTTTGATTTTTCCTTGTTAAGCACAATGGCCACCACAGAGAATATGCTCCTCCTATACAATTCTTGTACCCAGACATGAGCTAGCTTACAGCGAAGAGAAAGCTGCGGCACATGGCTCCCCATTGACCATGGTAATCAACCTCCGGGCTGCTCGGCTCATTGGTAGTTACCTCCAAAAAATATTTAAAAATGAATTGGAGCACTAACCCTGCCCTCTCCTCATGGCATGGCTGAGAATGTGGCATGAGAGCATTTGGCAGACTTGGTCCTGTATTTAGTTCTGCAGTAAGTCAATGTACTTTATATAGCACTTATGAACGTCTTTGTGGCTGTTTATAGCAGAGCAGTTCTGGTAATGGCAGAGCAGTCATATTTTTTTTTAAAAATCACCTTCACACCCAAAATCTGTATCCATCGAGATCCAACTGTGCTGGGAGAAACGGGGGGAGAAATAAAAAATAAAAAAAATAGATTACAATAAAAACAAAAAACAATATATGCTATGAAAAAAACCTTTGCAAAATAATTAGTATATTTGTGAAAGACTGACTTTAGAATTTGTTGTCACTTATATATCTTATACTTATAGGGTCTCTAAATTGCAGAGATTAACATTCAGTTTATAAACTTAACATATACTACTTACCTGAGAAGCTGAGGGCCGAATCAGTAAAAAGCATTGTGCCACAGAGTGCCTCCGGATGGCAGTAAAGGCACTCCAAGTTTATGTAGCATAAGATTTCTCTTCATACCTCATAGAGGTGTGCAGGAAAATCTACACAGTACCTGGAAATGTGCACAGCTGGACCAGTGACACATCACCTTGCATTGAACCAGACCCTATGAGTCTACATTATTACATAATAATCACTGGTGCACATTTGGAGTTACACAAAAGTGGGTCTGGGAAGAGTGTGGTTGAGTTTCTGTGCTGTAATTTCAGAAAAATCATGATTATTTACTAGGAACTTGTTGTTATTACATATGATTATATTGGGCACTTATGCACATTGTTTCTTGTTTGATTTTCTTACATTAGGTATAAGAGGTCCAAAAGGTCATTTTGGTGCACCAGGTCCAGATGGAGCCGGGGGCTTTAAAGGAGCCAGAGGTGACCCTGGTCCCGACAGCTTCCTGGGTCCAGCAGGTATTTTTTTTATTTTTGCTTACTACGACTGGGTGAACTGTTGGCTATTTAAATACAGTAACGAATACTGTAGGACTTTTACACAGTTATCTTTTCTGAATCTTACTAACTCAAATGCTATTTTATCTCACAATCTTTTCAATGCTCTTTAAGCCAAATTTCATCACTCACTCAGATCTCAAAACGATCTATAACAATATACTGTTAGACTCCTGTGACATTAAATTTGCTCTGTCCATGGAAATAGTTCTTTGTAATAAAACAGTTATGATCCATGTCCCACTAATTAAGGTAATGTAGGAGCATCATTTCCAGGATTGGTTAAAAATGTTTTCCACTCTCCAAGGTGGGGAGGTGTAAGAACAAAATATCCTCTTTCTCCCAGACCATTACTGTGAGATCCCTCCACTTGGATCCTCACTATTTGAAGTAGTTGTAGCTGAACACTATTGTATGACGTAGATTAGATGAGTGGAGGTAGGAGAGCAGCAGGGTGTCTAGACGCACTTACATCCAACATACTGCTACAGCTCACTTCAGTTTGAATGGTCAGAGAATGTTTAGCTCTTTAAGGATTTACGGTGGACAAACATAGGACTGGCCTGGAAAAGCCATAATATATGGCTGCTGCTGTACAGCAGGATAATGATATATTTATTTTAATTAATATTAACTTTTATATGTGAGTAATGTCTTATCCAACTCTCTTCTCTATCATGTGACTTTATTCTGTAGATTCCCATCCCCTGTGTTTCTTGTTCACAACACATTGAATAATTACCAATATTTGGATGAAGTTTTGCTAAGAACTGTAGAGATTTGGGTGGATGTATGTGTGTGTGATAAAAAGAAGATACAATCCACTGCAGGTCATGTCTACCATGTAATGTGAAAATGACCTCAATAAGGTCTATCTTAGACACTAATTCCAAAGATTATTAGAACAAGCAGCAAAACTGGGGCACATAGAGAGAGATAATGCATCTTCATAGGAGATTTCTATAACACAATTGTGCTACCCTGAAAGTTGCGGCATTGAATATCATTTAGTAAAATTGCATTTAAATTCAGGATTTACACTAAACCATAGGAATCAATCAGACAATTACTTTAATTGTCTAACTTACACTAGACAAATAAAGTTAATGGCAATGTTCACACATGTCTAATGACTTCACTGCTTCTGGGAATTGTAGAAGAACTGCAGAAGAACTTCCCTGGGGCAGATTCAGCAGAAAACTAGGTTCATATTAATTTGTCTACACTTTTTTCTTTTTCTTTTTTTTTCTTTTGTTACCTAGTTATTTTAAGGGAGAAGGGGGTGTTGTGTAGAATCATGTGGAGTTCATAATATCTCACTTCTGTTTCTTCTTATTCATTGATACTTAGTGCAAGACAAGTGGTAAATAAACCCTGCTCAGAAGGGGATAGCAACTCCACAAATCATCCATCACAGACCACAAACATGGCTAATAGCTGCTTGTTTTAAGAATAAAATAGCTGTATTATTGTTATTCTAATCTATAGATTTCACTTATGCACTTGCTTATGTGGAAGAGTTGTGTGCAGTAGTCTTCACCTAATAAGACTAGAAGAAAGTTATACTTTGCCATTCACTGGGTGGGCTCTGTGTGTAAAGTCACTTTTTATTTTCTAGATCTCTAGACTGGTGTGGCACGCCATTTAATTGAGTAATTGTTATACTCTATTTTATATGTACTAATCAATAATTTATTATCCATCCTATATTCATCCAAAATGGTTCTCTTGACATTATTGTTAATCAACTTATAAAAATCAAGAATCACGCATAATTTTATATTATTTAAAAAATATTGGGGCCATCAATGTGAAGATGTACTTGAATGTCAATATATCAGTATTTACACTGGGACTTATGACATATATCATTCCTTTTTGCCAAGATGATGCTTTCTTTTTTAGCTCTCACTTTCTTAATGTTGCTTCATGGCAGAAACTGTCACCGTCAAAATTATTATATGTAATGGATCAATCAATGTGCATAAAAATGTGACCAAAACCATTCTGCCAAATGCACATAATGAGTTATCCATGCTGGACCATGGTTAATCATGATAAGAGTCCTGGACTTTTATATTTGCAAATCCTAAATTAACCTTTTTTTTACTAATAGTTTATAGATAAATGTAATAAATTACTTTCCTTTATGTATTCAGTATAGTGTTGCTCAAGGCATTTCTTTTCCTTCTTATGCAGGATTCCCAGGGCGAAGAGGAGACCGTGGTAAACCTGGCCAACCAGGACTACCTGGGGCACCTGGTCCAGCGGGGAAGCCCGGTGTACAGGGATTTGACGGAGTAAAAGGTGGTTCTGGTGATGTCTTGGGAGCTCCTTCAGGATCCCCAGGGGATTTTGGATTTCCTGGTTTCCCAGGTCTAAAAGGCAAACAAGGCGACACCGGCATTCCAGGGTCCCAAGGTACATACTTCTAACAAATTACCAGGATGGTCAATAATGTTTTTGCTCCATTTCAAAAAGTCATCTCATAATTATTTTTTTCAACCCCAAATACCTTAAAGGCACTGTCCACCTTCTTGTAATTTGTAATATTAACAACAAAATGATGGTTACATTCTTAGACATGTGCCCATTGCTGGAAGCAGAGCTTTTGTACAGATTTTTCTTTTTGCTTCGTTTTACAAAGTAGTTCTTATGTTATTATTATCCTTTTTTATAAAGCGTGAAAATGTTATACAGCGCTGTACATAGGGGGGATCATGATACAAACAAATAACATACAATGACATGAAACAGAAGGTAAATATGACTGCTCAAGTGGTAATAATAAAATAATAACTGCAATAATAAAATGGTGAATAATCGCTTCATAAGGTAGCGGAATACCAATTGTAGATGGGGTGTCATCTGCTCTCCGGCCGGTCCAATTTTAATGTTTTCAGCCTGACCGTCTGCCTCTGGTCACATGCTACATACAGCCATGGCCAAAAGTTTTGAGAATGACACAAATATTATTTTTCACAAAGTCTGTTGCCTCAGTTTTTATGATGGCAATTTGCCTACACTCCAGAATGTCATGAAGAGTGATCAGATGAATTCAAATTAAATTCAAAGTCCCTCTTTACCATAACAACATTTCCACTGCATTTCAGCCCTGCCACAAAAGGCCCAGCTGACATCAGGTCAGTGATTCTCTCGTTAACACAGGTGAGAGTATTGACGAGGACAAGGCTGGAGATCACTCAATCATGCTGATTGAGTTACAATAACAGACTGGAAGCTTTAAAAGGAGGGTGATGCTTGAAATCATTGTTCTTCCTCTCTTAACCATGATTAGCTGCAAGGAACCACGTGCAGTCATCATTGCTTTGCACGAAAAAGGGCTTCACAGGCAAGGAGGATATTGCTGCTAGTAAGATTGCACCTAAATCAAGCATTTATCGGATCATCAAGAACTTCATGGAGAGAGGTTCAATAGTTGTGATAAAGGCTTCAGGGTGCCTGAGAACGTCCAGCAAGCGCCAGGACCGTCTCCTAAAGTTGATTCAGCTGCCGGATCGGGCACCACCAGTGCAGAGCTTGCTCAGAAATGGCAGCAGGCAGGTGTGAGTGCATCTGCACGCACAGTGAGACGAAGACTTTTGGAGGATGCACTGGTGTCCAGAAGGCCAGCAAATAAGCCACTTCTCTCCAGGAAAAACATCAGGGACAGTGTCACAAATCCGTTGGATATTTAGTGGATCCCTTGTATCTCTCAAATGATAGAGCTCATTCAGGGGCGCGGAATCTAATGGGTAGGTGGTGTTCGCCAGTGACCCCCACAAGAGAGTATGGATTTCGCTGCTCCTATCCCGCAGGTCGCGATTCCCAGAATGAGTGTTGGCAGAATAATAGGTGGAGCTTGATACAGAGGAGCTGTGACGATAAGTCAGAGGTGAATTACTGGCACAGCAGTAGTTCAAATAGAAGCAGAAGTGAAGAAGAACTTAGCTGATCCGTAGATGATAACTCACAGCAACAGCAGGTGAATTACTGGTACAGCGGCAGCTCAAACAGAGGCAGTAGTGGAGTAGAACTAGCTGATCCATAGATGGTAACTCAGAGCAACAGCAGGTGAATCACTGATACAGTGGCAGTTCAAACAGAGGCACTAGTGGAGTAGAACTAGCTGATCCGTAGATGGTAACTCAGAGCAACAGCAGGTGAATTACTGGTACAGCGGCAGTTCAAATAGAGGCAGTAGTGGAGTAGAACTAGCTGATCCATAGATGGTAACTCAGAGGAATAGCAGGTGAATCACTGATACAGTGGCAGTTCAAACAGAGGCAGTAGTGAAGTAGAACTTAGCTGATCCGTAGATGGTAATTCAGAACAACAGCAGATGAATTACTGGTACAGTGGTAGTTCAAATAGAAGCAGTAGTGGAGTAGAACTTAGCTGATCCGTAGATGGTTACTCAGAGCATGGCGAGTGAATACAGGTGCAGCAAGCAGTACTATTAGAGGCAACAGCAGAGAGGGATTTAGCTGATCCGAGGACATTTGTACAGAGCAACAGCAGGTGAGTCAGACCAAAGGAAGCCAGATCCTTACTGAGAATGAGTAACTCGAAGAACAGGCATCGCACAGAAGGAAATGGGAGGTTTAAATACTGCTCCAAAATGCTAGGACCAATGGGAACAGGTAGGAGGTCATAAGAGAGGGTAGTTGGTTGCACATGCGCAGAACAAGAGACCAGATGGTGGATGTTGAACCGAGAGTGAAGTCAGGACACCCTGATCACCGTTTATAGGAGGAAGGTAACAATGACGGTGCCCGTCCGCGGGACCGGCGTATGTGACAGACAGACTGGTATTCTGCAAAAGGTACGGGGATTGGACTGCTGAGGACTGGGGTAAAGTCATTTTCTCTGTTGAATCCCCTTTCAGATTGTTTGTGGCATCTGGAAAAATGCTACCATCTGTCCTGTGTCATGCCAACAATAAAGCATCCTGAGACTATTCATGTGTGGGGTTGCTTCTCAGCCAAGGGAGTGGGCTCACTCACAATTTTGCCTAAGAACACAGCCATGAATAGAGAATGGTAAAGCATCCTACAAGAGCAACTCCCAAAAACAGTTTGGTGAGGAACAATGCCTTTTCCATCATCATGGAACACCTTGCCATAAGGCAAAAGTGATAGCTAAGTGGCTCGGGGATCAAAACATCAATATTTTGGGTTCATGGCCAGGAAACTCTCCAGACCTAAATCCATTGTCGAATTTGTTGTCAATCCTCAAGAGGCGAGTGGACAATACACCCCACAAAAATTGTGGCAAACTCCAAGCATTGATTAGGCAAGAATGGGCGGCCATCAGTCAGAATGTGGCCCAGAACATGATTGACAGCATGCCAGGGCGAATTGCAGAGGTCTTCAAAAAGAAGGGTCAACACTGCAAATATTGACTCTTTGCATAAACTTAATGTGATTGTCAATAAAAGCCTTTGACATTTATGAAATGCTTGTAATTTTACTTCAGTATACCATAGCAACATCTGACAAAAAAAGTCTAAAAACACTGAAGCAGCAAACTTTGTATAAACCAATACTTGTGTCATTCTCAAAACTTTTGGCCATGACTGTAGATGTGCCTGGAACCAGATAAGCAGGCATAGGATCCTGCCAATCTACTCCAACTGTGTTTAAAACACAATTGAAGCATTAAGGTTGCAGCCACCAGTCGGCCAGCCAACCAACATTAAAATTGTCATAAAAAGCGTCATACCAAGTAGCACACTGATAGGTGAATGGCCAGCTCCTTCCACCAATCAGAGTAGTGGGAGGTCTCCACACTCTGCTTGGTGAATGGTGACTGATTCCAGCCAATCATGTAGTGCAGGATGCTGTCACGTGGCCTGTACAGCACACCAAGAGATAGCAAGGGATCACAGTAGTGATAAGTAATTTAATTGGATCAACCACACAGATCTGGGTGTGATTTTTACACCATTAAAGAATAGAGAGAGGGGCATGCTAAACTTCCGATCACTAAAATAAGAGCCTAGACCGACCTTGTCAGGAAGGTGTGTGTGTGACTACTGTAAGGTAAAAGCATTATTAGCCACCAATATTAAAGCAGCCATTAGCCACTGGCTTTTTTTATATAGTACGGTATTACAAATTCTGAATGTTTCAATTTATTACTGCACTTAAAACCCATACATAAACATACTCTGGTGCTTTGTAATACATTGTCAATATTACAATATGCCATGAGCAGTTCTGGCATTAATCTGTGAATAATGCTAATGTTTCTATATTCTTTTCCTTTATAGTCATTTATTGTTTGTTTTGGGTTTTTTTTTTGCTGGAATTGATTAAAATAGCTACCAAACTGGCTTGTTTTTTAATCATTTCTAAATTCATATCTTTGCACTATTAAACATTATACTGAGCCTCATTTGCCATCCAATATTTAACGAACCAGATCTTATTTACTCCCTCATAAGCATAAGTAGATATTTCCTCATTCTACTCTACCTTTCTATATGCAGGATTGTTACTCGGTTCATTTGCAATTTATTGACTAGTTAATCTGCTTTTCTTCTTGCTGTTGATTATGTACTCTGTTATTCATCATAGTTTCTTTTACTTTTATTAGGTTTTGATGGTAGCCCAGGGAATCCTGGTTCAAAAGGTATTCAGGGTGTTGCTGGAGTTCCTGGACCTCCTGGCTTGCCAGGATCATCAGGGAATGGTGGATTTCCAGGAATGCCAGGAAAACAAGGAAAGCCAGGCACAGTGGGATCCCCTGGACTTCCAGGTGAGAGTGCAATGTTATACATTTCACTGGTAAATCTAGTGGCCACCTTTCCAAACTTCTAATACTAGACAAACAATTAAATTAATTTTGAGTATTTCTATTTTTATGTTCTTCATCATTACCATGGATAGGACCACTGTGTTTTAGTTTATTATTAATATTCCGTAGCATTATACAATTGGGGAACAAACGGTAATAAACCAAGCCTGGGTATTACAGACAGACAGAGAGGTGAGATGGTCCTGCTCATAACATTACACTCTATAGGATAATAAATATCAGGGTCATCTGCTAAGCAAAGCCCTATCATGTAAGTGCAAGCATATGATATACTATTAATATAATATGCTTTGCTAAAATGTCAATAATTTCCTGATAATGCAGAACAGTTTTAGCATAATCGGGGAACATCCCAGGAGTATGTTTGTATAGGTTGCCAAAATGACTGATTAATATATCCAAATAGCATATTTCAGTTTTGCATCTATGTAACATTATACATAGTAGAATACACTAAATAACCTGGGGCCTGATTCAATAAGGATCTTAAATGAAGAGGTATCTTATTTCAGTCTCCTGCACAAAACCATGTTACAATGCAAGAGGTGCAAACTAGTTTTCTGTTTTGCACATAAGTTAAATACTGACTGTTTTTTCATGTAACACACAAATATCAACTTAAAATTTCAGTGTACAAATAAGCTATCAAGTATTTGTGTGTTACATGAAAAAACAGTCAGTATTTAACTTATGTGCAAAACAGAAAACTAGTTTGCACCTCTTGCATTGTAACATGGTTTTGTGCAGGAGACTGAAATAAGATACCTCTTCATTTAAGATCCTTAATGAATCAGGCCCCTGGAATGTAACTTATATTCCATAGTTACTTAGCATATTGTCTGCTCCCATATTGTAACATCAGTAGAAGATGTCTGCCTGGGGACAAGAACAGCTTGAGATTACCCTGACCATGAAAAAATCTTCCATTAACCTGCTTTCTGTGCAGTTATCACAGCTTAGTTTAATGACACAGGTGAATACATAGTTGTTTGTGAATACATAGTGAATACAATGTACAAACAAACATATATATTGTAAATTCAACAGAGAAAAACTAGTCTAATTATCTCCTTGTGTCCTTGTAACATTTCAAACACAGGTTCTACTGGACAGAGAGGGGATGAAGGAGAACAAGGGCAGCCTGGACAATCCTGGATTAAAGGCCAGCTTGGAGAATCGGGAAATGCGGGGACTGGTGGTATAAGGGGAAGACCAGGAAATCCAGGCTTTCCTGGTTTGCCAGGAATGGATGGACACCCTGGTGTGAAAGGTAAATAAAAGCTAACTCCAAATGACATTTTTTAAACATACTTTGGAAATCATAAAGACATGACCAGTAGAATTTGTGTGTTTAAGATAGGCCTACCGCTGTTTATGTAATTGACTGGGATAGAGTTGTGGATCGAGCACACATCACAAACATTTCTCCTCCTACATGTTCTGTGTTTTTTCATTTAATACAGTATTCCGTAAAAGACATCCTTCCTAAACCTCACTGAAATCATTAGGGTTTTTTATGTTTCAATAAAACCCATTGATTCTATTCTTTCGTCTAAGTGATTGCTATTAATCTCTGTGACTCTTTCTTGGTACAGACCCTGCCTTATTCTTTGTTGGTTTTCTTCATTTTCAAACTGAGCAAAATAAGTATTTTCAAATTAAAGATTATAAAAGCATTTCTCATTAATCACCTGTAAAATAGGCATAAAAGGTTCACCTGGTATGGCTGGATTTCAAGGAATGAAAGGTGAGAAGGGAAGGTATGCAGGAAGAGGACCAAAAGGACAGTTTGGCAACCCTGGTGCACCAGGAATACAAGGCTTTCTGGGACAAGTAGGCACAAAAGGTAGTTTTCAAGTTTACTTGTTCGCTAACAATATATTTTTGCTTGATTGCGAGTTAAAATGAAAGTTTATTTTTAATAAACATTTTTGTATTGTTGACAATTATATGTATAAATGTTTTCACAGAACGAACATAAAGGGTTTGTGGGCAACTTTAAATGTCTCTTTGCTAATTACTTTCAAAAGCTGCAGTCATTATTTAAAGTAGGAGCATATAGATTCCCTGTAATGCATTTTAAT
Organism: Mixophyes fleayi; assembly: GCF_038048845.1. Taxonomy (NCBI): domain Eukaryota; kingdom Metazoa; phylum Chordata; class Amphibia; order Anura; family Limnodynastidae; genus Mixophyes; species Mixophyes fleayi. Next base: position 134,737,238 of record NC_134403.1, read on the forward strand.
TCATATATAATTGTATTAGCTGACAAAATGGAGAAAAAAACAAAGTAAAATAAATATGGAACTGCCATGGGTATAACCTTTTAACTCTGATTATGATTGTGTATTTTAAGGTGAACGAGGTGAAATGGGCCCACCAGGACCTAAACCTGAAATCAAGCCAGAAATGCTAATGGAGATGAAAGGGACCAAAGGAGATCTCGGTCCTTCTGGATTTAAAGGATTTAAAGGCCTTAAGGGTAAGGATGTTGAATTTTCCTGATAATCTGTCACATGAGATGCATTTGGGGTCAACTAAAAATAGGGAAGCTCTATTAGTCTGTAGGTAATTTGAAGATGGGCTTATTTTTTAATGTGAACTTATCTGTATAGCTATTGCAAGGTTTTATTGTGACACTATTTCATGTAGAATTGGATGCATTTGCACCCCAAATGTAAGAAGGAAAAGATGCAGGCATGGAAAAGCACATTTACATGTATATGTTCAGACGGACATATCCAGCTCTACAACACTAGCAAATGCCCCAGGTTTACATCAGGTGTAACAAGTGTGTATACATATGCACCACAATACAGTACACAAAGCATATGGATAACATAAAGATGTGGCTTAGTACTATAGTAGTTTATAGTATAGTTGCATTACCCTATTTGTACATACGTTAAGTAATATTGTATCTGGACAATGCTATTAATAACTGCAAAAGTCAAATTTTTTATATAAACTATATTTAGATACAGAACCTTAACTAGGTCAATACGGGCGGTGCCATCGAAACGGGGGTGCAGCAGCCACCTGCTACTAGCCTCTGTGCCCTGGCTCCACCGAAGACCACAGATTACCGGTGCTCGGCAACCTGCCACTTCCACAATGGTGCCCGGCACCTGGCTCCTGTTTCTGCTCCATGCAGCATTGTGACATCATGATGCTGTCAGACGACTTAGAGTGTCCGAGACTAGCCACCAGCCAGGAGCTACAGGACTGCGGCTCCGTGCAGCATTGTGACATCATGCTGCTGTCAGAGGACTTAGAGGGTCCGAGACGAGCCACCAGCCAGGAGCTACAGGACTGTGGCTCCGTGCAGCATTGTGACTTCATGATGCTGTCAGAGGACTTAGAGGGTCCGAGACGAGCCACCAGCCAGGAGCTACAGGACTGTGGCTCCGTGCAGCATTGTGACTTCATGATGCTGTCAGAGGACTTAGAGGGTCCGAGACGAGCCACCAGCCAGGAGCTACAGGACTGTGGCTATTTTGTCTGTTTGGTCTAAAGTTACCAATCCTATAACCTTACAAACAAGTACATAATAGTACATAGTAATTTGGCTGTTATGGTAATCATGTTATCTATCCCTTCCACTATTACCCTGTGGTGCAGGAACAGAGTTTTTCAGGATATTTGTCCCTAGTTTTGGGTGAAATGTGATATGTGGTCATCTGATCCTGAGAGCCAGAGGATCCCGCAATGTTTCTAACACTTTGAGCAAGAGACCTTCTCTATTGCTTTGAGTGGGCTTATTTCAGATTGTGAAGATCCCTCGGATTGGTGGGAAGCTTACAGGGGAGTTCCGCTGTCAACACCACTAGCAGTTTAAGAAAATCCCATTTGCTTATTTGTGCTTGCACCTAAAAATAAGTGGAGACTTTACGGTATTAACGGAAGTGCGTGCTGATTTCCGGCGGCACATCGCACATAATTGAATCTGTCCCTTTAGGCCAGCTGGGCATCTCCCACATCGGAGGTCTGGGGGCAGGGACAGACTGGGCTGGGGGCCAGTGGGCCACCTGCATTGTGTTTCCTTTAAAATGTTCCTAATCAGGTACTGAGTCGAGTCTTGTCCCTGAGCTAAAATTTGTCAGCCCTCCCCTGTCTGGGGGAATGGAAGTGCCAATTTTTTTTATAGAACTTATGTCAACTAATTCCACCAAAACTAAGCTTTGGTTGTAGGTGGAATATTTCCTGCATAATAATTTTGGATATCTCAGCATTTGCTGACTATGAGCAACCTTGCGTGGTCTAGCGCTAGTAAAGCACTAGTCCCATCCACAGTAGGTTGGCCACGCTCACTCTGCAAATGTCACTCCCACAAAGATGGGGGGAGCCGGTGCCCTGGCAAGACAGGGCACTAAACTGTCTAGCTACAGCACTGTTTAGATACAAACACAAATACTAAATACAAATTAGATTAAATCCTAGCATCTATTGCTGTTCCCTTAAAAATTAAATTAAATTCTTCTCTCCTGCCGAAGTCTAAATGGAAATATGACTACAAATAGACAGCAACTACTTCATATATTATAGTAGTCACATAATGCATGAAGTACTCAGTGAGATGGGGCAGTACACAATTAGCCAATCAGAAGCGGACAATCATCATTACACCAGCCCGCCTGCAATGGCAAGAGATGCATCTCCTGACAGGTGTATAAGCATATGCGTCCAAGTCTGTCTCGGTCGCAGTTATATGAACACACACTTAACTGTTCTCAGCCTACACTCTCCCGCCCCTTCCCTGCTCAGTTCCTGTGTCCAGTGTAAGATGCAACAAAATCTGCATATGAATGTACGCATACACAGGTTTGATGCATATGCTCAGTATGGATTTGAGTATTTTATGCAAAAAAACCAGCCAAAATTAAATAGACTTGTGTCCAACTCTACATGAGCCCCTATGCGAACTATATAGTCAGTTGTATAGCGCTGTAGACCTGTTGACTGATAAATAGACACATCTGCATTTATTATTCATTTATTTATTTACTATGTTTTACTCAGTAATCATTACTCTGTTGATATGTATTATTATGTGTTGTACTGGGTATTCAGTCAGACTGTGCACATAACAGTGTAAACATGGAACTACTAGTGTGTAAATTAAATGATATCCTCTATTAAAACGTTTTATGTTTGCTATTCTTCAGGATTAAAAGGGATGCCTGGTCATCCTGGGCAACCAGGTCAGTCTGGCTCACCTGGAATGCCAAACTATGAAATAGGCGATAAAGGAGAATCTGGACATACTGGACTCCCTGGCTATCCAGGAGTTCCAGGCCAAGTCGGTCCACCAGGCATTCGTGGATTTCCTGGTTTTACCGGTCCCAGAGTAAGTTATTGTTTTGTTAGGAATATAAATAGATAACATAAATGTAGTTGGCTTTTTCAACCACTATATTGGTATATACCACAATGAGTTTAATATTTCCATTCTTTAGTCAACTGTTTTATACAACATAACCTGGCAACCAAATAACAAAAGTAGAACTATTACAGAATCCTGCTGTTAGTAGCATGTTAGAGTGAAGTTATTTGATCACAATGGACTGAGCATGCTCCAAACGCTGACATCATCCATTGTTTTTTGAAGGGCTCAAAGGGTATGCCTGGTATTTATGGCTTTTCTGGTGAAAAGGGCACTTTCGGAGACAAAGGTAGGTACTGTATAAATGCCCATAACTCAAACTAACAATGGAGTGCATAATGGCATCTGAATGTATACATTCCTGTTTACAGGAGAAAGAGGAGACACTATGAATATACCAGGAGAGAGAGGAATCAAAGGAGCGATAGGCGACCCTGGATTATCAGGTACATAATATACATAACCAATATCATTTACAAAATCAAATGTTTAAAACAATTGTGTTCATGTTGGTGAAAAAGATGCATAAGTCCAGGTATTGGTCACCAAAACGTGCATATAATTGCAGTAGCAGAAATCTGGTCTATTATCTTTCCACACTTTTGTTGTGTGTTTTGCCAAGTACCACCAGCACTTTGTAATTCTGTGTCTGTCACAATAAAAATCTCCAATTCTTAACTGGCAGAATATATTTATTTATGCTATACAGATGGCATGGGATGAAGGTTTGGGCTATTAAGGAGCTCTGCCGTGCTGTGTGGGAAATAACAGCAAAACATGTTTACAAAACAGAAGGTATAGTACACAGAGTATGACTGAGCTTCCAAGGATTCAGCCAGAAATATGGCTTACTACCACCACCTGTGTGGAAAATTGCAGGTGAATCCTATTGACTATTCCATTACTTTATGATAGTTAACATTCATAAACTTATATGACCATCATTGTGAAAAATTGAAAATCAATGACTATTTAGTCTGATTTTATGTATATTTTAGTATGAAGTGGCCTATAGTCATCACAAAATAAGTATATCTATTAGGCATATGAGAATGAGAAGGCACATAGCATCCATACAATTTACATTCTGTATTAGAGGTAGTAATGTATTATTTTTGCTTTCTTTGAATGTCAGAGCACCTATATTAAATCCTTCAGCAATTTCTCACTATACAATGACATGTTTCTGGTTAAATCATTCCCACTTCCTAGTCACCTATTTGATAAACTTACTGCTCTCTTAGCAACAGACTTTTGTCTCATTTATTACACATTTAATCATATTTTCCTTGCTCTCAATGGAGGTCATTTATAAAGTGCAAAATATCCACTGTGTAGTTTAAAATCAGCTTTGACTGGCTGAAATTGTGTGTACCTACATTTCCGCCAAGACACATGGGTTTGCAATATTCTTTAATCAAAAAATAATAAAGTCATATAGTGAGATTTGCCTGTTATTAGAACCCCCATGAGTCCCAGTTTTGTTTTTGACATCCAAAATTTTTAACTCACAATATGTATTTTCGCATAATTCAAATTCTTGATGCAACCAAATTACAGGAATCGTATCTTCTCTAACTGTTTTACATTATTTGTGCTCTAAAAAGAAGTATAGGGTGGATTTTATGACCTGAGCAAACTGCAGAACAAGTGGGTGCCCCGGTTCTTCATTTCAAAATTATACGTGTCCTATCCATTATACAAAATAAAATGAATTGCACATTTTGTCAATGCTAAAAATAGGGACATTTCCCGAGCAGCATTTTCAAGCAAAATATCTTTAACCTAGGACTGTTCTGGAAATTAGACTCAGTTGGCAACTACAGTATGGTTGTAGATTAGTATAAAAGAGTAAGTCAGTATATATTTTATTTTGGAGTTCTTTAAGTTGATATTATAAGTTACATATGCTTTAAAAACAGAATGTAATGCGAACATAACTGGTTTGCTTGGGTGTTTTCAGGACAACAAGGAATACTTGGAGAAAAAGGATTCATTGGAGAAGCAGGCTTTAGAGGCATTGATGGGATGAGAGGAGAAACTGGACAACCGGGAAAGAAGGGGCAAACAGGTTTGAACCATTATTTATGAAAACCAATTAATTAGGAAGAAGGAACATCTCTGAGATGTGTTTTATTCATTAATATTCACAGAAATTGACCAGTATTATACCCAAAATTGAACTTGTTTAAACTTTCTAATCTTCAATTCTTTGGTTTATACATTTGGTTGTCACAATGTATAAATGTGTTTATTTCTTATTCCTCAGGTCTACCAGGCCTTTTGGGTTTACATGGAGCTCAAGGAGATCCTGGATTCTCTGGGGTTACGGGTGATAAAGGAAATATTGGTAACCCAGGTTTAGCTGGTCAACAAGGTAAAACTTGAGATAGTTCTCTGGTGTTGTTCCTGTATCATTTTTATAACACACGAGGCTAATGACGATTTTGGGAGAGAATTATCTTAGAATAATTAAACCCAAAGAGCAAATTTTATGCACTCTTCCAATCTGTTACACGTGTCTTGATCACTGTGGAGAAATGTATTATACTTTGATGCTTTTGCTGAACAGTTTCAACTGTATTATTATAGCTTAAACCAATAATTCAAGAAATTTCTTTAAATATAGTAAACTGGTGTCTTCCTGTAATAGATGATTTCCAATGCAATAGTCATCACACGAACAAGGGAGAATAGGACAGCCATTTACAGTCCAAGCTTCTTATAGTAGTGTAGGAGTGATAAACCATTCTCTGTCTATTCTACTGGAGGAAGATTACTCAGCATCATAGTGTTTAGTGAATGTCACTCCCATATAATGTAATTGGGTCCCTGTGGTTTAAGTTAGCTGCTAACAAACTACAGAAAGGTCTGGTTTTCTTACCTCTGGCTGTATGGCCTTCTTCCTCTAGAAAATGTTAAAACGACAATACATTCTTCAAAACTCAGTCAGCTTCTTTTTTATGTCAAGGTGAGAGATCAAGGGGTATATTTCCTAAACTGCGGGATTGAAAAAGTGGAGATGTTGCCTGTAGTAACCAATCAAATTCTAGTTCTCATTTTTTTAGTACAATCTACAAAATGACAACCAGATTCTGGTTGCTATAGGCAACATCTCCATTTTTCAAACCCGCAGTTTAGTAAATCTACCCCCAAGTCACAGCATACATTAAATCACTCTGTATTCCTTTCCAAAGGGTATTGTGGTATTCTATTTTCAAATTAAAACCAGCTAAGAAGAGAGAACCATCAAAGTCATTAAGGGTAAATGTGCTTATAGGGCTGGCTGGTAAGTCCAGCTGGATTGTGAATATGGCCAAATCTGAGACAGAGATCTAGGAGTAAATGTATCAAGCTGAGAGTTTTCCGGCGGGTTTATTCACTGTGTTCCTTTGTCTTCCTTTATACACATCTTAAACATTTACAGCTAAAATCTACTATTTATTGTACAATTCAAGTAGCTGGTTGGAAATCTCTTGATTCTAGAACGATACATGATGAGCAGCTCTTTAATTTTTACAGGCTTTCCCGGACTCAGAGGAATTTCTGGACTTGAAGGTCTGACAGGCAGTAAGGGCCATCAAGGGACACCAGGTACAGTTGGCATCAATTGAGCTTTATTTAGTTAATAGGACAATCACTTTTAGAACTGGTTGTTAATATCAGTGCATTCTTTTAAACAGGGGCTGATGTGTTTGGTGTACCGGGCTTAAAAGGAACCACAGGAGAAAAGGGTAATCAGGGAGAGCAGAGCACTGTGGTTGGATTTCCTGGCAATGCGGGTGCAAAAGGAGTCAGAGGAGAACCAGGTTAGTGAAATAGTTTGTGAGTTCATACTTCTATCCATATAGTTAGTCTTTATTGCCTACATCATTATGTATTATTGGCAAAGCATCCATATATAAAATGTCAACATGGAGCTATGCACTATATGGTTAGGAACCAAGGGTATGTGTATTAAGATAATAATGGTCATTTATGAATGTGCAGAAGTGCAGGACCGCAGCACAAATGCAATTTTGAAACATCACAAATCAGTGTGTTGCTGAGTGAGGAAGAGGCACACCAACAAGCAAAACCAAGATTTAGTATTGCAAAATGTTATTATTTAAAGCAATGTTGCTGGAGTGGTTGCTTTTTAAACTGTACATGTCCTTTTCAATATCTTACATAAGGGTGGGTGAGAGGGCCCAAGGACAATTCCATCTTGCACCACTGTTCTTTTCTGCCACTGCTGTGTGGCAATGTTTCCTAGATGTGCTATGAACTGCCGTGTGTTTGTGGCGTAGCTTTGTCGCTTAGCATCCAGCCAGGTCGCTGCAGTCTTTGTCCGAAAGTGGATGAAAATAATATTGTGACCTGTGAGGTGGTCAAAATTGACTAGAAATGACTGGAAATTAGTGTCAATGAGGTTAATAATAATGTAAGCAAAATTATGTGATTTTAGCTAATTTTCAAAAAAAATACAGATCCAAAACCAAAACATGCAAGGGCAGACTTGCCAAAACCAAGAACAAAACACAGGGGTCAGTGAATATCTCTTCTAATGATTTGCTTAAGACATAAATGGGGCTAAACTGTGTAGTATCTTAAGAGAGACAAATGAAAAGCTGAAGTGTGTGGTCCTGAAGTGGTAGTGAGATGGAGTTGAGTGGTGTTTTTGCTCTTTCCACCAAGCGCATTTCCAGACTGGCCTAAGAAGACTGTGCAGAGCATTTTTGTTGGAATTGTTTCAAAATGTGTAATGAAGGCGGCATGCAGTAAACATGCCCTCTCTTACAGGCTAGACAGACAATTATGTACATTTACACAAACAGAAATATATGGCACATCTGCATATCTTACCTTTAGTAAATAACCATAAATGTGTAACTTAGACTGCAGGAAATGCATCACTGTCATAGATATATTACCATAAATTCTAACCATGCTGTACATACAAATGAAAGAATTTGTCCACATGGGTATGCATATCTCTAACAAAATAATCAACATATCACACATTACTGCCAATAAAAGTACACCCTGGGCAGTAAAATATATATTATCTGACACTGCTGCGACCCTAATGCTGGAGGCGGATTGTATGCTGTATGCAGTGTCTACATCTGTCTGTGCAGTACATTGTTTAAAGATAAAGGGGGTTGGTGAGTGTGTAGATCAATAGCAGAGCTTATAACTTCCATTTAGTACAATGTATATGTGCCCCCACCCCTCGTGGTCCAAGAACTATGTTACAGTGGCCCTAAGTATGCTTATAGCCTGTACAGAAGAAAACCATACATTTATGTCTAAAACATACATCGCCTGCACTAGGCACAACACATATTTGAGCTGACGTTTGTTTAACTAAATTTGTTTGCTTTATAAATAGCCCACTGATTAGATCTAGTGTAGTTGTTACTAGTAATCATGCTTATTGGTGACGTGACCAGGACTCTCTGTTGGCACTAGGTTCCCCTGGTACTGTTGGTTTACCTGGTCTTGAAGGAGTGCGTGGATTTCCTGGTGTTTCTAACCGGTCGGGGATCCCAGGAGATGTTGGGGCTCCAGGACTTTCTGGCCAGCCAGGTAATATAAATCTTTTTTTTACTTATTTAGGATTTGTAAATACAAGTAATGAGAGAGAGAGAGAGAGAGAGAGAGAGAGAGAGAGAGATCATCCTTTTAAGTAAATCACAGTTTACATGTAACGAAGATATTCAAAGATTTATATGTCAATGGTACATATTTCATGAGAACTTAAAAGAGTTTTTTCATTAATGCTTGTATCATGTGCCAGTTATTTGTTTTTGTTACCCTGCAATACAAGATATGTCTGCTTCTCTCTGCATTGAATACTCTATCTAGAGTAGCTGAGGGCAATGGAAATATAAGTAATTAATTAAAAAACATTTAAAACAAAACAATAATTTTCTTCCATGAAATACATTTATCAGGATGTTATTAATGTGTACTGTTCATAAAATGTATTTTTACTGTTGCTCTTGATTGCAAACACATGTTCTAGCATGCGTACACACCCGTTATCACGATCATTCGGCACTTACACCAGACCTGTAGCTGCTGCAAGTGATAAGACAGAAATACATGTACCTTAGAGATGCCCAAAGCTTGAATCGGATGCTGCTGCATGCACTCAAACTTTGCACTTAGATCATCAGAAGCTTCACAGCAGAAGGAGATGCAAGGAGACCACTGTGTGATTGTGTGAGGAGAGAGTTGCTTGTAACAGAGTGGGCATCATTTTGTGCGGAGAAGTATAATAGAGGCAAATGGGAAGCCATAGACTGAGGGGCAGATTTAATTGGCCACGATGTTCCTCAGAGCATCACAGCCGTGCATTTTTTACCAGTAGTACAGTAAACTCAGCTCTGAATAATGGCCACAATCCCAGTGATTGATACAACTCTTAAGGCTAGATTTACTAAACTGCGGGTTTGAAAAAGTAGAGATGTTGCCTATAGCAACCAATCAGATTCTAGCTGTCATTTTGTAGAATGCACCAAATAAATGATAACTAGAATCTGATTGGTAGGCAACATGTCCACTTTTTAAAACCTGCAGTCTAGTAAATCTAGCTCTTATTGTTGTGTCACCAAAAATTGGGAAAATTCATACATTAAATAAGTAAATAGTAACATTTTTGGAAGGTGAAGTATTCAATTTCATAAGAAAATATTTAATTATAGTATAGGTGTGGTTTACACACCTTCCAACATGTATGTCCCCGTCAGTTTGCATGACCACGCCCTCAGAAGACTGTCTAGTACTGTAAAGTGCTAGGCTGCCCATTACATACCTCCTTTCCCCAACATTCCCACCTGGGGGCAAATTTGTCTCTGGGCCTGACAGAACCCTAAAATCATGACGGTCCCACTGAAAATGGGACAGTTGGGAGGTATGGTTATGTTCAATTTAAGTTTCTGGATATATCCTGTAATGATTTAGAATAATTCACACTGACAATTGAATTTCTCTGTTCACTTCTGTGAGGACACCGGGGTTATTACCAAAGCTCTCTAGATACCCGGTCCTCTAGGTTCACAGGTCACACAGGTAAGGAGACAGGAAAGAAATAATAATCCCTTTTATTAAACAAAGTGCACACACTTAGTAAAATACAACAGTGCTCCCCAAGGAGAAACTTGTTCCCCCCGCCAAATATATCAAGTGTCAGAAAATTACCAGTGCAAGTAAAACTCCCCAACAAAATCCCCAGCAGGTTACCTCCAAGCACAGAGTCCTAGCAGGCCCAAACTCCTGGTAATAAAATCCACAGCTGACAATCCAAGTGGGCCAGGGTTTCTGATCCTTAAGGTGGGTCTGTGTATCTTGCTGATCCCAGCCGCTCGGCCAACTCTCCACCAGCTTGGTGGGACCCTGGGTATCAGTCTCCCTACGGATGTAGGCTCACCAATTCCCCAGAATCTGCGAGTGTCTCCCGATGGAGTGGTAACAGAATCAGTCCTAGAGGTACACTGTCCGATCTCTGTCAAGAAGCTCCTGCCTCAAGCATTCCTTTAAGACCCTGCGAGAATACGGTTACTCTCTAACAGGTCCTTGCTGTCTCCAGATTCTCCAACAACACACCCATCCCCCAGACAGCTCCTTTTTGGTCCCTTCTCACCACCCCCCCCCCACTCACTGTCCTCTTGTGATTGGTGGTGTGAAGAGTTTGGGTGGTAACCGGGGTGGAAATAGTGCATGACATCAGTGGTCACCCCTTGCTGTGATGGTGCCATTCAGACTGTGTTGCAGACTTGCTAGAACAATAGTTAGCAAACAGGGAGAGACCCCCTACTGATTTTAGATAAGGTCCTGACCCTCCTTTTTTTAACCCGTTCCACTACTTTTTGATGTCACAGGGTCCACAGCTGATTCACACTTCCTGTGAGCTGCCTCTCCCCTCCCTCTCTGGACACCACAGTAATAACAGATCTGGCCACCGGGCGGCATTTAATAACAGAGTGGGCCATGGTTGTTCAATTGGCCCACTGAGGACAGACCGGGTTGGCACGATATTCTCAATATAAGGCCCGGGTCTGTCACATACCTCCCCCTTATTAAATCAAGGGGACAGTTGGAGTCTGGTGGTCGGGCTCCAGATGTTCTCCTTGGCACGGTGGGTTCCTTAATGAAGGGTTCTCCTCCTCTCTTCTGGAGAGTCCGTCCGCATTTGAGTGGTCTTTTCCCTTTTTGTGCGAGATAGTAAAGTTATAACCTTGTAATGCTAAACTCCACCGTAATAACCTCCCATTTTCCCCAGCAGATCTTTGTAACCAGTAAAGGGGGTTGTGGTCTGTAATTACTGTGAACTCTTGCCCATAAATGTAGGGTTGTAATTTCTTTAGGGCCCACACTATGGCCAGGCATTCTTTTTCAATGGTGGCATAGGCTACCTCTCTATCCACCAGCTTTCGGGATAAATAAACTACTGGGTGCTCATGCCCATCCTCCCCCACTTGGCTGAGCACAGCACCGAGTCCACACCCTGAAGCAACTGTCTGTACCAGAAATCGTTTCTTGAAGTCTGGGGCTGCTAACACTGGGGACTGGGTCAATGCTGCCTTCAGAGCGTCAAAGGCTCCCTCGCACTCTGGGGTCCATTCTATACGTCTAGAGTATTTTTTCTTTGTCAAGTCAGTCAGGGGCCTGGCAACAGTGCTATACTGCGGCACAAATTTTCTGTAGTACCCTGCGATCCCGAGGAACGCTCGTACTTGCTTTTGGTTGGTGGGTCGGGGGCCACTGAACAATGGCTTCTACTTTTGCCGGTTCAGGTCGTATGATTCCCCCACCAACACGGTGCCCCAAGTATTGCACTTCTGCCATGCCCATGAAGCATTTGTCTGGGCGAATGGTCAACCCTGCCTGCCTGATTCTCCTCAGGACCTCTGACACCTGCACTAAGTGATCCTCCCACGTCTGGCTGAAGATGGCAATGTCATCTAAGTAAGCCTGGGCAAATTCCTGACACCCCCCCAACAGGTCATCAACCATCCGTTGGAATGTGGCTGGAGCATTTTTCATCCCAAACGGCATTGTCGTACATTCAAACAATCCCAGTGGGGTTATAAAGGCTGACCGCTCCTGAGCCTCGGGGGTGAGGGGAATTTGCCAATAGCCCTTACTCAGATCCAAAGTTGACCTCAAACTTGGCTGCCCCTAGCCTGTCTAGTAGCTCATCTATTCGGGCCATGGGATAAGCATCAGTGGTGGTGACCTCATTTAGTTTACGGTAGTCCACGCAGAAGCGGGTGGTCCCATCCTTCTTCGGGACCAATACCACCCCTGCAGCCCATGGACTATTTGACTTCTTAATTACTCCTAAGGCCAGCATTTCCTCTATCTCCTTCCGTACTTGGGCCAGTACAGCGGGGGTCATGCGGTATGCTACCTGCCTTATGGGCTTCTCCTCCCCCGTGTCTACATGGTGGGTGGCTAGGTGGGTACGACCGGGCTTACAGGTAAATTGGGCCTGCTCCTTCTCCAGTACCTCCCTCATTTCCTGCCTCTGTCCCTCTCCTAGCTGCGTCCCCACTGTCACTGTCTCCACCCCCTTTTCCTCTCTCACCTCCCCTATCATCTCCAGTAGGGGGTCTACCTCTGTGGGACCCATGGGGGGACAACACACCACCATTGCTGCCACTTGCCGTTCCACATAACCTTTTAGTCGATTGATGTGGAAGGTTTTCAGCCAGGTTTCCTCATCATCCAGCGCTACTACATAGTTAACCGGCCCTACCTGCCTCACCACTTTGTATGGGCCATCCCAGGTGGCTTGAAGTTTATTCCGTCTCATTGGGATTAGCACCATCACCTTCTGTCCTGCGTTCAGCTTCCTATCCTGAGCGTGGGCATCGTACCACTCTTTTTGTCTTGCCTGGGCTCCTTTTAAATGGCCTTGCGCCAGCTGCGCTACTCTCTTCATCCTCTCCCTCATCTTCTCTACATATTTAAGGATAGGCTGCTCATTGGCCTGGAATGTTCCTTCCCAGCTCTCTCTAACCAGGTCTAGGGGGCCTCGTACCCTCCGGCCATACAGAAGTTCGAAAGGAGAGTATCCGGTGGACTCCTGGGGTACTTCCCTGTATGCAAACAGGAGCTGCTGCAGGGCCCTGTCCCAGTCTCTCCCTTCAGACTGTACATATGCCTTCAGGAGGTGTTTCAGCGTTCCATTGAAACGCTCACATAACCCATTGGTCTGGGGATGGTACGGGGTGGTTCGTAGGGGCTTAATGCCCCACTTTTCCCATAGGGTCTGGACTAGGTCCCCTTGGAATTGGGTCCCCTGGTCAGTAACCACTTCCCTGGGATATCCTACCCGGCTGAAAATGTCCACCAGAGCCTGGGCCACATGCTCTGCGTCTATGGACGACAGGGCTACTGCCTCTGGGTATCTGGTGGCAAAGTCCACCAGGGTGAGGATGAATCTTTTTCCGGTGTAACTGGGGATGGCTAATGGACCTACGATATCTATAGCCACCCGGGCAAAGGGCTCCTCAATTATAGGCAGGGATTGTAGTGGAACTTTCTTAGGGGCTCTCCCTATTCTCTGACAGGTGTCACAGGAGGCTTTGTAACGTTTCACATCCTGGGTGACTTGAGGCCAGAAAAAAGTCCGCAACAACCGGGCCAACGTTTTTCTGGTCCCAAAGTGCCCCGCTGCTGGAATGTCATGGGCCAGCGCTAATAAATGGGTCCGGTAAGCCCATGGTACTACCAACTGCTTCACTTCTGTCCCTGGGTCTTGATCTAGGGTGGGGGTGACTACCCTATATAACAGTCCTTTGTCCCACACTACTTTACTGCCTGCCACTTCCCCTCCCCCAGCGTCTGCTGCACTCCTCAGTTTGGCTAGGGATGGGTCAGTCTGTTGGGCCTTCCTAAATTCCCTTCTGTCCTCCTCCCCCAAATCAATTTCTGGTACAACATCAGATATTTCTGGGTTACTCACCAACGGTGCTGCCTCTGGCTCCTTGGTTCTGGTTGCCGGGGTTAATCTTGGTGGTCTCCTTGGCGTTGCGGCTTCTTGTGCTGCTGTGGCTTATGCTCGGCTCTGGCTGCGGGTCACAGCTTGCACAAAGTGAGTGACCAATCCCTGGCCCAAATCATTCCCCAAAATCACTTTTGCTGGTAGTCCATCCAGAATGCCCACCTCCACCATTCCAAATCCCGCCCCCCAATCCAAATGTACCCGGGCCACCTGAATATCTGCAAGATGGCCCCCCACCGTGGAAATCCGGACCTGCTGTCCCTCCATAACTTGGGATCTTTTAATTATATCAGGCTCCACCAGGGTCAGGGATGCTCCTGAGTCTCTCAACCCCTGGACCTTGCAGTCCCCCACCCACACGTCCTGTAGATGACCCTGCATATTCCTAGGGCTCTGCCTCCCCTTCCCCAAAATCAGGTTCACCACATACACCCCGTCCCTTGCCTCTGGCACATCAGGACAGGGTGGCTCGGCCTCAATGCCGATTTCAAAATCTCCTGGGGCATACTGTACAGCGGCCACTGGTGCAGCTCTGGCTCCTGGGATCGGACTTCTGGTACGGGGGCAATCTCTCTGGAAGTGCCCCACCTGGTTGCACCGAAAGCACCTCTTTGGATTCAGGTCCCAGGGTCTGGATCGGGCTGGTTCATCTCTTGGATTCCGGGCAGAGTTCTCTCTAATAAAGGGGGCTCCCGGTGTCACTAGACCTGCTGGAATTGTTCGGCTCCCCCTCCCTGCAGCTGCTTGACTAGGCATACTAGGGGCTCTCCATCTTGGTCGACTCACCACATACTCATCAGCTAGCCCTGCTGCCTCCTCCAGGGTCTCAGGTTTTCTGTCCGCCAGCCATTCCCGGATCTCTGGGGCCATTTTTAGAGTCAGCTGCTCCAGCATAATGAGCTCTTTAATTTGCTTAGCGGAGCGGGCCCCTTTCCCTTCCATCCATTTCTCGCAGGCCCTCTGTAGCTGGCTGGCAAATTCCTGGTGCGACTGTGACCCTCCTTTATTCAAAGTCCTGAACTTGTATCTGTAGGTCTCTGCATTTAACTGGAATTTTACCATCAGTGCCTTTTTCACTGTACCATAATCCCCACATTCGTGAGGGCTTAGAGCCTGGTAAGCTTCCAGCGCTCTCCCAGTCAGGCTGGGTCCCAGATATTTGGACCACTCTTCCTCCTCAATCCCATGGACTCCCATCAAGTTTTCAAAAACCTGGAGATGGGTATCAATGTCTGTGTCTGCCTCTTTAAAAATTGGGACTCCACTATATCCCAGCTGAGGTCTCAACCGGGCCTCTCCCCGACCTTCTACTCTCTGAATCTGGGGTACCTCATATGCTACCCCCAACATTGCTTGTGTCACGGGCACTAGGAGTCTTTACCCAGGGATCACCAGATGGTAGGCTTACCAGAGCAATGTAGATGGTAATAGGGTACTCTGGTAGCTGGGTGATCACGGAACATGAAATGATGGCCGATGAGATGCTCAGGAAAGTCTATGACTAGCAACACTGGTAATAATGAGATAATAATACACAAGGAACTGTATGGACAAGAACACGTGAATATAGTCAGTGGTCTGCGATAGCAAGTTGTACCACTGCTATAGTGAGGAGGAATGTCCAACAGAAACAAGGAGGTGGTGAGAGTCAGCGGTCTGCGGGTAGCAAGTTGTACCGCTGTCTGAGTGAAGGAATGGAATCCAAGTGGAGGTATCCAGGTAGTCAGTGGTCTGCGGTAGCAAGTTGTACCACTGCTATGTGAGAGGAGGATGGAACAGGTGATACCGGAAACAGGGATCAGTGGTCTGACATCAGCAAGTTGTACCACTGAATATATATGTGAGGAGGTGCACGGGGGAAAACTGCAACACAGGATATACACAGGCACCTTATACACGATCCACAGTAATATACACAATATAGATATATATATATATAAATGACTGAGCAGGTCTGCAATCTAGAAAGTTTCTTGAAGTAGTCCAGCACAATGATAACACAGTCAATGATGGCAATAGACTCAGCGGATAGCAGACTCCAGAGAGAACCAAACACAGTCCAGCAAGATATGCAATACACAGCACAGTCAATGAGAAGTATGCATACCGTGGTTCAGCAGTAGCAGTCAGATGGGATAGCAGCGGTACCTGAGCGGCTAGAGGCCGACTGGATAGAAAGTCCCTGGACAGGTGAGGCAGAGGTCTAGCAGGTGCAGCGCACAGGTGAGTAGACCAACAGGGACACGAATCCACAGGAGTCAGCAACACGTGGAACTGGACTCATAGGAGACCCAGGAGAATAGAGATGATCCAGCAGAGGGTAGTAGATGAGATACAAATCCAATGCTGACAGGAGGGTAGAGACCAGTGGAACACGTGAAGGCGTGGAGAGTGGATCAGCAGGAGAAGGACGATAGCGCTGACCACAGCAGCAGGGCTCAGCGGCACACGGAGGTAACCAGTAGCAACCACAGGAACCAACAGCGATGGGAAACAGGAGTGCAGCGCAGGGCAGGAGCTGTAGATCACGAAGTGTAGCAGATGGTCATGAAAGCGGCAGTCTCGAGGAAGCCACAGCAAAGATGAGATGAGACTGTAGTGCACGGAGACAGCGGATAGTAATCAGCTGGCAGTCACGATGTTGAACACAGGCGAGTTGCAAGCAGGAGACTGTAGTGCACGGAGGCAGCGGATAGTAGCCAGCTGGCAGTCACGATGATGAACACAGGCGAGTTGCAAGCAGGAGACCGTAGTGCACAGAGGCAGCGGATAGGAATCAGCAAACAGACTTGATGAGAAGCAGGTGAGTGAAGTAAAAGCTGGAGTGCACGGAGGCAGCGGATAGCAATGAGCAAACAGTCACATTGATATAAAATAACGTTGAAGTGGTTTAGAAGACTGTAGTGCACGGAGGCAGCGGATAGGAATCAGCAAACAGTCCTGATGATACAGTTGATGGTAGAAGTGGTTTAGAAGACTGTAGTGCACGGAGGCAGCGGATAGGAATCAGCAAACAGTCCTGATGATACAGTTGATGGTAGAAGTGGTATGGAAACCACAGGAATAGAAGTGGTTTGGAAACCACAGGAATCAGCAGCGCTGAATACACGAGGAATACAGGAACACCTTCAGAGACTCATGAGGAATGAGACTCCAAGATCAGGCAACGTGGTGTTGACCACAGGTGCTTAATATAGGGAGGTTGCCTGATCTGCCAATTGAGTTAAAGGGGTATACACTGAAGTATAGAAAAGGGCTGCGCATGCGCAGACCCTCAGGATGGTGGACGACCACGGTTCCTAAATGTCCGGGAAGAGGCACTCACGGTCCGGTGAGTGACAGCTTGGAGTACGGCTGCCCTTTCATGCAGGGTTGCCCTTTCCCCCAGTGCTGTCAGCCAATCTTGCAGCACTGCTGGAGTGCCGGACGGTGGTCTGGGTTGTGTCCCACTAGGGGGTCTCTGTGGCTGGTCTTTGGCCTCCTCCTCTTCCACCTCTGACTCTTCCATCTCCTCAGGGTGGGCCTTTTCCCATTCCATTAGTTTGGCCACCAGAACTTCACGCACGTCTGTGTCATCAAAGTCCACCCCTTTGGTTCTGCAGAACCCCTGCAAGTGTTGTTTCCTTGCTTTCATATAGAATCTCTCTGTGGCTTTTAAGCTGATCTGCTCTGCTTCTGTGGCCATTCCTGCTGACTTCCTAGCTAGGGTTTTTTTTTGTTTTTTTTTTTACTAACACTGGTGCTGACAGACTGTTGCCTTGTGTCCTTACAGAGCCTGACCGTATCTGGATACGAGTCCCTGCGCTCTACCCAAACGTTGGGACTGTGTGACCCCACTGCTTGCCACCAAAATTGTGAGGACACCGGGGTTATTACCAAAGCTCTCTAGATACCCGGTCCTCTAGGTTCACAGGTCACACAGGTAAGGAGACAGGAAAGAAATAATAATCCCTTTTATTAAACAAAGTGCACACACTTAGTAAAATACAACAGTGCTCCCCAAGGAGAAACTTGTTCCCCCCGCCAAATATATCAAGTGTCGGAAAATCACCAGTGCAAGTAAAACTCCCCAACAAAATCCCCAGCAGGTTACCTCCAAGCACAGAGTCCTAGCAGGCCCAAACTCCTGGTAATAAAATCCACAGCTGACAATCCAAGTGGGCCAGGGTTTCTGATCCTTAAGGTGGGTCTGTGTATCTTGCTGATCCCAGCCGCTCGGCCAACTCTCCACCAGCTTGGTGGGACCCTGGGTATCAGTCTCCCTACGGATGTAGGCTCACCAATTCCCCAGAATCTGCGAGTGTCTCCCGATGGAGTGGTAACAGAATCAGTCCTAGAGGTACACTGTCCGATCTCTGTCAAGAAGCTCCTGCCTCAAGCATTCCTTTAAGACCCTGCGAGAATACGGTTACTCTCTAACAGGTCCTTGCTGTCTCCAGATTCTCCAACAACACACCCATCCCCCAGACAGCTCCTTTTTGGTCCCTTCTCACCACCCCCCCCCACTCACTGTCCTCTTGTGATTGGTGGTGTGAAGAGTTTGGGTGGTAACCGGGGTGGAAATAGTGCATGACATCAGTGGTCACCCCTTGCTGTGATGGTGCCATTCAGACTGTGTTGCAGACTTGCTAGAACAATAGTTAGCAAACAGGGAGAGACCCCCTACTGATTTTAGATAAGGTCCTGACCCTCCTTTTTTTAACCCGTTCCACTACTTTTTGATGTCACAGGGTCCACAGCTGATTCACACTTCCTGTGAGCTGCCTCTCCCCTCCCTCTCTGGACACCACAGTAATAACAGATCTGGCCACCGGGCGGCATTTAATAACAGAGTGGGCCATGGTTGTTCAATTGGCCCACTGAGGACAGACCGGGTTGGCACGATATTCTCAATATAAGGCCCGGGTCTGTCACAACTTCCATTTATTAAATTGAAAAATATCTACCCTGCTTCTTGCTCTGTTAAGTTAAGATAAGAAATCTCCAATGGATTCCAAAGTTACAGTGCCCAGAAGTCATCGGTATATCTTAAAAAGTGATAGAACATTTGCCTTGCTTTACCACTGTTATGGCTGACGGCTCTAACATGAACTCCTAGAACAGGCGGTAGAGGTCTTCCCCTATAGCAGCCACCTTTCCCAGTAGTGCTTGTTATGCTCACATGTACTCGTATGCAGCAGGTCTTAACTCCTTGGTAGTAGGAGCTTATGTTCAGAGACCGTAGCACAGGAGGCAGGAGGAGTAACCGGAGTCAGGAGACAATCCAGGGATATTCCACGGGTCGTGAGTCCGCAGCAATCAGAATATCATAATTTAGCAGAATGAATTGACATTAACATCAGCAATATTCATAGAAGTAGTCAATTCATTCTGCCTTGTCGTGTAGTTGGGGAAGAAATGGGAACACTAATGGTCAACTTCTACCAGCAAAACATGTCAGATTTTGTGGCCAAATGTGCAATTTTGAAAATTATACATACATCAAATCCTACCAATTTTGCATGACAACATTTATTTTTCTTTCAATTATTTTTTAGCGGTCATGCTCATAGTTTTTGATAATCACAGTTAAATAATTCAGTAATATGTAGTATTTTCATATATTAGTAATCATAAACTAACAAACAAAACCTAATAATCTAAGTCATCTAATGTGTACTAAGGGGTAAAGTGCTTAGGGGACAACCAAGAAAAGATAAACTAACAAAGACGGAACGGTGATATCAAAGATTGAAGGAAGGAAGAGAGATTGAGAGACAGGACAAGGTAATAGAAAAGAAACCAAAGAGGCAAGGAGACTTACATGATTAGAGTGCTCAAGTGCAAGTCAAGACACAGTATCTTATACGATTAAAGTTGGTCTATCAAAGAGGCAGACCCCATTGTCGATGTCCAAAAATGCTAAATCATGGAAAAGAGGTGTAGTTTCTCCCCTCAGGAATATTTTCTAACAAAAGTATTACATATATCATAACACCTTGTTAGGTAGCTAATTTTTCCAAGAAATGTTAATTACATATAGAAGTCTAAATACATCTATTTAAGGCACTGATGTGTTGGGAAAGCTTGTTTATATATTCAGATAAATAGGAGGCTGCACAATACAGTAATTGAAATTTTTTAACACCCTTTCTACTAAACTAAAACCACATGCCTTATATATTAGGGTAATTCCCATTCAACAGGTTGGGAATTACCAGCAGTTACACAAAGGTTCTAAATCTTTGTGTAACCGCTGGTATGGACCTGACGTAAGCTCCCCAGTTCCCTCAGTGCCAACCCTCGTTTTAAAACATGTGATAAACCCAATCACCCTCTTTCCATCCCTCCCGTGTGCCATAAATAATATATTTTTGTATTTGTATTTGCTTACAGGCTACCCAGGTCCTCAAGGCAGACCAGGTATAAACGCTCGCCCTGGTGTTAAAGGATTACCAGGACCACTCGGGTTACAAGGAAAAGATGGTGATAAAGGAACTCCTGGGAACAGAGGACAAACGGGCATTACTGGTATCTCTGGGAATCCTGGACATAAAGGTAGTGTGCGTGGTTTTTACATTGTTGTGTCAATGATCTCCTTCCATACACTTATTGCAATAACAATATGTTTTATATCAAAAGGCCACAAAGGTCAACAAGGTATTGAAGGTCCTATTGGAAAATATGGATTGCCTGGAGACAGAGGTCCAAAAGGACCAAAGGGTGACAGGGGGCCCCAAGGTGAGTAGCAAAATCATTTTTTACACTGTACTATATTCTAGATTCAATTATAAGTGATGACTCGTCTGAACCTTGTGCAAGGTACATGTGTGGGATGTTCAGTGTTAAAATGTTTGCTTATTTTTGCTTGTACTTCATAGAGGTGCAAGCAAAAATTTCAGTACCATAGTTGCCGGTACTGCGCTTATTAACCCCTCAAGCGACGTTTCGGCGCTTGCAATTGTATCTGCCCCTAAATCTGTAATTGTAACCATGCTGTAAGCTTATGTCTTCATAACAGTAACAGTACCTGAATCATGACAAGATTTCAAATCCCTTTGATTATTATCAGATGAATAAAATAGATTCTCTTATTACAGTTAGGGCATATTCGAGAATCTACATTTTGATCTATTTCAAATATTACATTCCGAACAGCTGAAGCATGCTGATAAAGAGAATAATAATATAATATGATGTACGCATTCCCTTACGTTACAATAATCATGACAATGTTCATACAAAACATTGGGGTGTGAATTTTTGTTATTGATAGAGCTCCTGTCTGTAAACAGTAAAGAAAACATGATGTTGTATAATATTTGTATAAGCAACTATCCTAATTGTCTTTTGAAGGGCTGCAGGGTGAACCTGGAATACGTGGGTTATCCGCTGAACCATTGCGCATGGAAGTGGATCGGGGTGTTATTGGTAAAACAGGGGTTATTGGCCCTGAAGGCTTAGCAGGTGACATGGGACCTCAGGGACCTTTTGGTGATAAAGGTAAGAATATGTTCAGCAGTGTTAAATACTGCACTTTTGTAAAGCAACTAAAGGAGATTAAAAGCAAACATCTTTTATTCAAATATAGAATTTAATAAAGTGTAGGTTTATTTTCATAATCAAAATGGAGTCTGCCCTTGAAGTGCAACTACAAACGATTATAGGGTATATTTACTAAACTGCAGGTTTGAAAAAGTGGAGATGTTGCCTATTGCAACCAATCATATTCTAGCTTTCATTTGTTTAGTGCATTCTACAAAATGACAGCTAGAATCTGATTGGTTGCTATAGGGAACATCTCCACATTTTCAAATCCACAGTTTAGTAAATATACCCCTATATCTTTTCTATACAATTGAAACACCTGTCATCATATTGTAGTATAAACCAGGACTACAACGAGAATAATATATTAAAGCTGCAGCACCTGCTGCTGTATGCTGGATGTATACACAAACATTCTAACATGGATATCAATTCAATTCCGTTTTACACCTCTCTAAAGTGATTAATGGAGTTACCCTGGAGTTGTAGACATATCATTCCGAGATTAATCCTTAGCTCGTCATTAGTGAGGGTATTCCACCCACTCATTCTTGTACCTCATTTAAAGAAGTGTTATCTAATAGAACCTTTTCCACAAACCAAGACTATAGATTGCAAGCTCCTTATCAAAATGGTGTCGGTATTATACATAATGCCGTGTACTCACTTCATAACACAAATCTATCTTCATATTTATTAGAGTGCACTGATCTTGGCTTTTAAACATATACAATCATATTTACATACACCCAAGCTATGATGAATGGCACAATTCTAATATAATACAGAATGACTGCATGATATAAAACCTTGGTGGCATGGTGTGTCAAAAAAGCAGCATATTTTACAGATATTGTGTACGTGAAAGTGGCAGGATTCAGCCTGTGATTGGATGCCAAGTTAGACCAAGGAATTAGAGTCAAAAATTACCCTCAGGATGGAGACATAGGACGTGGTGTGATGATTGTTTTGTTGACAGTGATGTTATATTCTGGGACATGAGGAGCATGATATGGGGAAAATATTAACAGTTAACGATTATTAAATTATTGACAGTCCAATCTTATGAGAAATGTAAACTGCCTTGCAGGTACACAGGGTCCACAAGGTAAACAAGGAGTACCGGGTGTAGGTGGGAGGTCTGCTGAACCTGGCACCCATGGAGACCATGGACCAACTGGACAGAGGGGCCCTGTCGGATATAAAGGTAAATGAGATTGTGCTAACATCCATTTTCATGTCCCAATAAACATGAGCTAGAGAGACAAATGTTCTAAATAGAAAAAGAATCCCACAGCATCCTCGATCCATACAAAAGTATCAAAACTTTATCGAGATAAACATTTCAGTACAGAGCAAGACACTTTGTTGTGTTGAAAGTGCATTGTTTTGCACCTTTAGAGATGTTCACTGACCCCCGTGTTTTGGTTTTGGATCTGGATTAACTTTGTGTTTCGGTTTTGGTTTTGGCAAAACCACCCTCGCGTGTTTTTGTTTTGGATGCCTATTTTTTTGCTAAAATCCCTGGGATTTTTGGGCTAAAATTACATAATTTGGCTCTTTTTTTGTTCCTACATTATTATTATTAACCTCAATAACATGAATTTCCAGTCATTTCCAGTCAATTTTTGTCAAGTGACTAGAACACTGCTGCCCCTCCTGTTTCTGTATGAGCAATGGCACTGAGCAATGTCACTGGAGAATCGAGAGTGACAAGAACACTACCCCTGTTTCTGCGCGAGCAATGGCACTGAGCAATGTCACTGGAGAATGGAGAGTGACAAGAACACTGTTACCCCTGTTTCTGTGTGAGCAATGGAGCTGGATCTCCTGGGGAGGGAGGTACTTATGGAATCCAAAACCCGCGAGATCCGACAACGCAACAATGACGTTTTGCCTCGATTCAGATCCGAGGACGCGCCAAAGTTCCTAGCCAGCTCGTGAGCCTACTCAGATCCCCTAAGTTCGAGTGGGTTCGGTTTTCAAAAAACCGAGCTTGAGCATCTCTACTTTCTATTAATCGGCGTGTCATGGGATTTCCTGTGTATTGACTAAAGACTGCAGGTTATTTCCTGCTGCGCACCCAGACAGGAGGTGCTGGATTTCATATGAAAGTGTAATTTTGACATCTACAAATATCTCATTTCAAGACATAAGTGCTACACCAATTAATAAAATATGAATATGAGAACATGAGTTACTTGTCCAAAACATTTACGCCTAAACAAACAGTACAGTTCAGAAGAGTAGAAGCAGAAATAAATAAAAAGATGGTGAAGAGAATGAAGATTCATTTTTACTTGTCCTGAGTGTGAGACCCTGTGTATGGACCTACCAGATCCTTTCTTTCACTCTGCTTCCCACTTTTGTCATCTTCTCAATGTAGTTTATTGCTACCTTGATCAGACAAAACCAGAATGTATATTACCACCTCCAAATCCTGGGGACTGTATTCTACTACATATTGTTATTAACAGGATCCTACTATCCCAAATGCTCCAACATTTTAACTGTTACAATTGGCTACATTGCTACACAAGACACATTTCTGTTTTAAATTTGTGAATTAAGCAGCTTAAACCAGGATCTAATTTGGGGCACACTCTGGTTTTACACTATGTTGCAGAGTGCATATGTGAAACAACTCAGATCCCAAAATAAAAGTAAGGGCAGAACAGAATTGTATTCAATGTCCCTTTATGGGTGAGCCCCAACCAGACTCTTTCACTGCCCTACACCACTATCTAGCAGATTGTTGTTTTCAGCACTTCTCTTCTAGTAGTCCTTATTGAAATGTAGAGAGAGGGAAGAGTTTGCATGATCTGCAATCATGTGCTGCTTTCTCTCCATTCTGATTGGTTACTTTTTAACTAATATTGCAGGATTTACAGATTTCTTTGTTGACACAGACCCAGGGCTCGTCATTCTTTGTATGTATGTATTAAGGTGTGTAATGATTATCTATAAAGGTGACATACTAATTTCTCCTGTCTTTTGCAGGAAACGCGGGTGTTCCAGGAAATGCTGGGCTGCCAGGCATGCCAGGAAGAAGCGTGAACATTGGATATCTCCTAGTGAAGCACAGTCAGACTGATCAAGAGCCAATGTGTCCTGTTGGCATGGGAAAACTGTGGAGTGGATACAGTCTGTTGTATTTTGAAGGGCAGGAGAAAGCACACAATCAAGACTTGGGTACCTTGATCTTCATTTAAAATTGGATTTTGATGTTAATATTACATTTGTCAAAATTATATTCTTCCTTATGTAAATGGAGAGGATTCAATAAACATTTATACAAAATCGAACGCCCTTTACCCAGGGCCGTTGCAGGCAGGTCTCTTAGTGTCCCCTTCCTTCCCCCCCTCCTCTGGTGAATTACCACTCAGGCGCTGCCCTGCTCCCTTGCTTCTTGCCCTGCTTAGACTGAGAGTGTGGTGCTGGGCTGTGGCCAGTACCTACATGGTAGAGCAGCATCCGACCGCTTTAAAGGTAAGAAGCTTGCAGCTGTGTCGCCTCCATGTCAGCGGCACCCAGTGACATAAGAATACTAAATCAGTGACATTGAGTCACTTATTTAGTATTTTAGGTGCCCCCTAAACCCTGGTGCCCTACACTACCACCTAGGTTTACATAGTGGTAACTGCCCACACTGTGCTCTAAACATAAAGACAGGCTTAATATGCAACTAGAACTTTAACTACAGTTCTTTTGAGCCAGTGGACGATCAACAACTTCCTGTGGTCAACCCACCCATACTAAAATCAGACTGTGCATGACAACCTCTTTTTCTGGCAAAGAGGAACCAATCACTAAAACACAGCTTTCAATATGATCATGTGTGGAAGCAGAATTTCTGCATTGGGTTTGCCATGAAAAGAGGGGAGGTCTTATGACATCTCCCTTCGGTATGCAGAGTCTGTCGGGGTATGTGTTGTCGGGGTTTAGAGCGTCGCTTTGAAGACTACCACCGAAGAATGCACCTGCCCCAATCTTGATCTCATTTCAATAATCTTGATACACAAAAGATAATCTTGTTTTTGCACTACTATACAAAACAAGGCACAGCATCCACATATTTCGTACTTTGTTAGGAGCACCTTCACTCTACCCAACTCCGCTCCAGCAAGCTTGTGCCCCTCCAGATGTCTTGCACCATACACCCATATCCTTTAGGAGAAATCTAGATGCACTTGCACAAATTAAGGTGCACTGCTGGGCCAAAGCTGCTTTTGCACTGCTCAATGGAATTCGAGAAAGGAATTTGAGATGCTTTGAAAGAGACGTCCATAGTTGGCACAAGTGTTAAGAAAATACAATCTGGAAAGAATGTAATTACCTCTGTTTTTTCTCTACAGGTCTTGCTGGTTCTTGCCTCCAACGCTTCAATACAATGCCTTTCCTATACTGTAACCCAGGAGATTTGTGCTACTATGCCAGCCGTAATGATAAATCTTACTGGCTGTCAACCACAGCCCCACTTCCAATGATGCCTGTGGCAGATGAAGAAATTAAACCCTACATAAGTCGCTGTACTGTATGTGAGGCTCCTGCAGTCGCAATTGCTGTCCACAGCCAAGATTCTTCCATTCCGTTCTGTCCCGAAGGCTGGCGGAGCTTGTGGATTGGATATTCATTTGTTATGGTATTTCGTTTTTTTATTCTGACAAACCTTAATAGTGTTTAGATTGAATAGTGTCCAGGATCTCTTCACTAAACTGGATGAGGATGTATGTCAATAATATCATCCAAAAAGGTCATGTGGATGTATTTATCACAATACTAGGCATCCTTTGTGGCATAAGATTTCTCATCAGGAAGTGCTGCAGTAATAAATAATAATGTATATTCTTGCTATTTATATAGTTTGAAGAGGGATCTGTTTTGTATTTAGCAGACAGACAGCTAATAGATAGCTAATAGATATCTCATATAGCAGTTATGTTATTATAGGTCTCACTAAAAATAATTTAGGGAATGAATAATTAGATTATCATTTTTATGTCATTTTTGGCACCCAAATCTATATCTCTTCCCCTGACCTTTCTCCTTCTCTACTATCTTGTGTAACCAAATGTCTTTCTATCTCCACATGGATGTCCCAACGCTACCTAAAGCTCAACATGTCCAAAACAGAGCTTATTATCTTCTCTCCTCCCAGAGTCACCACCTCCCCTCAAATCTCCCTCACTGTCAATAACACCACAATTTCCTCAGTCTCCCAAACCCACTGCCTTGGTGTCACACTTGACTCCGCCCTCTGCTTTATTTATGACATCCAGACCTCTCCCAGTCCTGTCGACTCCACCTTAAAAGCATTGCCAGAATACGCCCTTTTCTTACTCAACATGCTACCAAAACTTTTATCCATTCTCTTATTATCTCCCGTCTTGACTATTGCAACCTCCTGCTATCTGGCATTCCCTACATCCATATATCCACACTTCAATCCATCCTAAATGCTGCTGCAAGACTGATCTTCCTCTCTCACTGCTCCACGTCTGCTGTACCACTTTGCAAATCCCTATGTCCTCCAGAATGAAATTCAAATTACTCACCCTTACCTACAAAGCCCTCAACAACACTACCCCTGCATATATCTCAAATCTCATATCAAAATACTCTCCCTCCCACCAACTTAGATCTATCTGACCGTCGTGTCTCTAGTAACCACCTCTCACTCCCGCTTACAAGACTTCTCCCGTGCTGCTCCCCACTTATGGAATTCCTTACTCCACTCAATCACTTTCCCACAGCTTTCAAATATTTAGATGCTTTTTGAAAACCCATCTCATTTTAGAGGTGACCTTGTCCTCCATAACACTATTCACATTAATACACCCTCACAGCTGTCCCAATCTCCACTCTGAGCCACACTCACTCCTCTTGATACAGCTGTGCCCTCTTCCATTTAGAATGTAAGATGCTCTCTAATGAGCAGGGTCCTTCATACCCTTTGTTTTCATGTCTGTATTTATTTTGTCTACCTTGTATGTCCCAGTTTTATGTATGTACTGTTTTCCCTACTGTACGGTGCTGCGGAGCACTGTGGCACCTTATAAATCTACAATAATAATAAAAATAATTATAATTTTTTAATAATTCGCCATGTAGCCCACCCATAGCGTGAGCTTGTTTGGTGAAATTGACAATTACTGTGCCATGTCTGCCTTCCTAAGCGACAACTATACACAATCAAAATTCAATTGTAAGGAATCAAAGGTGATTGGGTATGACAGAACATTGTGTCACATGATTATATCCATCACCAGATATATGGGGGTATTGTTGGATCCACTGGTGCAGGCAGCAATATAAATAGTGCTGCAATCCGGTTGTTTGGCCTGGAATCCGAACAACCAGATAAGCAAATTTTGCCCATCCCTATGTGTAGCCAGGTTGCTCACTGGTCACAATGTACAGGGTGTGCGCACCTTATTGGGATAACCTATTGGCGGATGGTATGAGCCAAGGTCTTGAATAGGTTATAGCGGATTGTGAGAAGGATGTTGAGTCCACATGTTTATAAACTTAAACGTTGGTCTATTCACAGGATATAGTAGTGTATATTATATGCAGGATGCAGGTACAGACATACATAAAATTGAACAGTGGCAGAACTATCATTGGTGCGGCAGGTGCCATGCACCAATGCCCATGGAGATAATGAGGCCCGCTGCATGGCAGATACAGAGGTTCGGGGGCCCCAGTTCCCTCCTCCCTGCACCGCGGCCCACTGCTCGCTAGTTCTACCTCTGAACTTGAAGTAATCTTGCAGTATACAGCAGGTACACTGTCTTGTGGTAGAATGAAGACACAGGCATTACAGTAGTTTCAATGCAGGTTATTATGTACTACATAGCCTTGTAGTCAATTTGTATATACAGACACTGTCTATATATTGTTATTTCCCCCATGCAGCTTACACGCTGCTTACTCACAGCTCAACCTTGACAGAGAGGCCACACATGTGTAGCAGCGCTGTGCGGCCAGAGTTCGACAATACCCCACTTCCGTTCCCTAGACCACCAGGGACTAAAGTAGA
Source organism: Mixophyes fleayi (assembly GCF_038048845.1). Taxonomy (NCBI): domain Eukaryota; kingdom Metazoa; phylum Chordata; class Amphibia; order Anura; family Limnodynastidae; genus Mixophyes; species Mixophyes fleayi. The sequence continues at coordinate 134,765,943 of NC_134403.1, forward strand.
AGGAGCATAGTGCTCCTATCCCAACACACCTAATATTAACATGATTTCAAAGCTATCATGAATGTCTACCTATAATATTCACATCATGTACATAGGAATTACGTGTTGCATAAAAGGTTTCCAACTTTTTTCCTGTCACTTATGGTGGTGACATACCTAAAAGAAGTAAAAGTTATCCTAAGCCCCACGCTTACTGGCAGTTTTGTGGCCAACAACTTCCTATCTCTGAATAATTCTTCTTTTTTCCTTTGTCTCTTTTGCTTTATCACAGCACACAGCCGCAGGGGATGAGGGAGGAGGACAATCCCTTTCTTCTCCAGGCAGCTGCTTGGAAGACTTCAGAGCGACTCCGTTCATTGAATGCAATGGTGGTCGTGGGACTTGCCACTACTTTGCTAACAAATACAGCTTCTGGCTTACAACTATTGATCAGTCCTTCCAGAGCTCTCCAAGTCCAGATACACTGAAAGCTGGCCTGATTCGAACTCATATCAGCCGGTGCCAAGTTTGCATGAAGAATCTATAAAAAATATATATGTATATTATCTTTTTTATAAAAAACAAAAAAAAAACAATTAACAAGATTTATATTGGTGCTCGATTTTAACTTATTACCTCGCAAAGTACAAGTTGATTTCACATTTGTTTAAAAAAATACATCATGCATATATTCTTTTTTTCTTTTTTTACTCACCAGTGTAGCAAGGACCAATGTTATTATAGCAATTCCATTCCGGACACAAAAAGTTACAATTCATATCAATGTAATTAACCTAAGTATATACATAATCAAAACTTGAAATGGAAGGTATTTTAAATAGTTTTGCCCAAAAAAAAAATAAAGTCATTATTTTGACACTTGGATGTTTGGCTGGTGCACTTAAAGTGATACTCTTTACTTGTATTAGTCCCAGGTCAGGACAACTGTTGAGATTTTGATGAGTGAGTGGATCACAACAAGGAGGATGGGAAATCAATTAGTAGAACAATGAAGTTGAGCTGCAGCAACTCTTTAAGTTAGATCGAGAAATCTGTTTCCAAGATACAAAACCTGTACTGTTTCTAACATTTGAAAGGAATATCTTTTCTCTTATTAAGGGATGTAGTTATTGTATATACAATTATTTTTGTCTGTTGAGATTATACTTAATGCCAGATTTGATGTTACAATTTTGCCATAGCCTTTACTTGTATAATCAAATTTCAAACATCCTTATTTTTTATGTATCAATATCCAGTCCTGTATCACAAAATTACTATAATTTGTGAGAAATGTTACCATTTCCACTCAGCTGGATGGCTCCTGAATCACCCATATGTGATAAATGAAATACATAGATATAATTGCTATAATGTACAGTGTTCACTCCAAAACAATGTAAATAAAATGAGTGTGTTATACTTGACAGTGCGTTGACTGTGGGGCTAGTACCTGTTCCTATTCTATTTACTAAATAAATCCTTATCTGTGCGCAAGAGTGTTTTTATATATTATTTAGTATCAGAAACAGTATGCTAATGTATAGTTCAAAATACTAGCATAAAGCATGGGATAGGTATTATTACAGGAAAACAAATTGACAAGTAATTTGAATACAGCCATAGTACTTACCCAGAATGCATTGCCTCCAAACTGCAGAGCAGGCTGAAAAGACAGAAACCGCTGAGGCATAGATTACAAATAAATTGCTATAAATTGTCATGTCATATATACTTTGTTTCTGTTCTGTTAGGCAGAGTTTCTTTTAATCCAATGCCTGTCAAAACAAAATGCTTTGAGAAGAGAAAATTGAGCAGATATGTATGTCCCTCTTATATTCACAGACATATTATTGAGTTATTGCACAACACAGGAATACATGAGATTGAAAAAATATTTTTGTCCACAAGGGGGCATCTCCATAAGTGAACAGAGATCACACAAAATTAATACTGCTTGTTTGTGCTACTTTGCATGTTTGTCGCCTGTAACATATACAGTACAACCAGACATTTAGCTTGCTCAGACTACATTTGTAAATGACATTCAATAATGCTTTAGTATGACTAGTACTACCATATTTAATATTGGATAATCAATAAACATATATGTTGTTAGTGGTTTCTTGATGAGGTTTCTCCGAGAAAGCAGCATGTGTTACAGTGTACGGTGTCTCTGTATTTACTGTGGCATGGTTTAGTGATAGCAATGACACAGCTATACATTATGACAAAACATTGATAGATACAATCATTACTTATGTTTATTTTAATACATTGTTTTCCATTTTTTTAAATCCTTTTTTTGTTTTTGTTTTTTACCCAACTTACTGTATTTTGCCATATATGTATTTGCCAATCTTCATGTTCTTATCATGTAACATAGGAAAAAAATGAATGTTAAAATGCATTAGAAACGCTTATATATGTTTTAGATCAGTCCCCATAGACTCAATGTTAAAAGAAAAAAAAGCAAAAAATGTAGTAAGACAAAACCAGACAAAAGATATCATTAAACGTAAGGAAACAGTCTATGTGCATTGTTTTTGCTTTCGGCACAGGATAACATTATTGGGATATTTTTGTCAATTTTTTTAAGAGAAAGAAATAAATAACATCTGTGTCCATGGGACCTAATTACATCTTTATCACTGGGCTGCAGGTACCTAAACACTATGGGCCTTAGAAGTAACCCACCAAGAAGGTGCAGTTTTGCACCCTGACAAAGTCATGTTGTGCTGCTGGTGGGTTAGGATGGTGGTACACCCAAGCTAAACTCTAAATAGCAGCGCTAAATAAAGCTACCTAGTATTTGCATGTTATATATAAAAGCAGACAGTATTGTCCATACATTTGCAACCCTGCCATTGCAACATGGTTTGTTCAGGTGCAAATTTGCACCATTTAGCTGAATTTGCTCCTAGGACCTATATGTAAATTATTGTTTAGTGTATCCACCATAGGTGCTTAATTTTATTGATTTCTGAACACGTTTTCCTTTGGGGCCTACGCCCCCTGTAATGCTATGTCCAATAACAGTTGCATAGAATAAGGTGGCTCATTTTATGCACTTGATTGCTACATTTACAATAAAAGTTGGTTGTTTTCTTCTACATGCATTGTATGATACATTTCTGCATTATAATAGACAACGTTTCCCACCGTTTATATTGTCCTGATAAATTAAGTGTATTATTTGATAGGGCATGGTTTGATTAATTCATTAATAAATACAATTCATAATTTGTAGGAGGGTATATAAGTATTAATTGTTTAGTTGATATTTTATTTAAGATTGCTGCAAATCGTTTACAAGATAGATGAGACAAATCAAGTCATTCTAATATAAACAATAGTCCCTTCATTATTTTCAGATCGGAGCTGTTGAAATCCTAAATCCAATACGGGCTGATTTTCTGTACAAACACAAACCAGGCTGCTTGAATCCTTGAAAAACGATTTTTATAAAAGGTTTATAAAAGGTTAAGGGTGCAGTACTGTAGGAAGAGAATTGGGCACAGGCGACAGTTGGAGGAATGAGGAAGATAGAGAGCATGTGTGGAGATCGTGGAGGAAAGCATCAAAATAGACAAAGCTAAGCAAAAAATATAGCAGATATAGATTATACTTTACATTGATCTTGTTTATTTTCTTTTTTTAAAAAATAAGGCTGTACCAAATGTTATGCTATATGTGATAATAGTGCCCTCTAAAGATTGTAAGACAAAATGTCTATACCAATCAAGTTTCTAGAATCTGGGGCCCATAACAGGATCTGGACTACAAAACATCCACTTATAAAATATTTGCGGCCATTCTCATAAAAGGCTTGTACAGCATTTTCCCAAAGCTATATATTGGAAAAGGAGCTTTGTAGATTCTAAGCACAAAAGTTATATTTTTGACCTCATGTAGAGGCTCATATACCCTGGTGACAGTGCCCTGGTATAACACATGCAGCTACAATATACTACTACTGATTGTCACTTATGGGAACCGCCAAGTGCATCATACAGTAAGACTAACATGCAAGTCTCATAGGCATGATGATAGAGCACTATAATTAGTCTATGCCAAGCCTAAGAAGGTACTGAATATCCACACTGTTGATATTGTCTTAGAACCTGTGTATGACAAAACCACAACCATTTTGTTTCTTTGGTTTCACTTGTTAAACAAAATCGAAGAAACATTTTTTTGTCATCAATCACATTTCTGCTCTGTACTGCACTGATGGACAAAGTGCAGCTGCATTGAAAATAAATAAATAACATGAAATCACCAATACATACCACAAATGTATTTATAGTGTTTTATAATCACCACGCTTGTTAAACATTTTTGTTTGTTTTTGAGGTTCCCAAATCTGTGATGAAATTATCCCAAATAAAACTGTTTTATAATTATTCACTTGTTTATTTCATTTCATATATTACAAGAGGTAATAAGTCCACTCTGTTATACATTTCTGCTTGAGACAGGGGACAGACTTGACAAAGAACGCCAAATAATTCAACATTAATCTTATAATATCATATACTAAATAAGCTTCTCTGACAATGAAAAGAGAGTAGACGTCCCATTCCCCTGTATACTTAAATACACCAACAAATATGTGTTCTAAGGTTTACTGTATTACTTTAATTGTTTTGTGAACAAATATTTTGCTATATTCCCTATTTGTTCCAATAGAGCCTACACTCTATAAATGAACATTTGTATGGGGGCTTTAAATCGAACACTGCAGTAACCAGGACTATGGAGCTTGCGCATTTAATGTGTGTCAACAAAGCATTGGTATCATAGTAGCAACCATAGGAATTTCACAGTCAAACTGCTAACGATGACCTAATCCCTAATATAGCAGAAAGTGAAGTTACAGAACATTAAAGGTCCTGTATGTGTAAAATGGCAGGCTTGTAGTGCAAATAAAGCTTTTTGTGTCATGTGTCTTTTTTTTTTTTTTACAGGAAGAGCATAGATTTGCATGCTAAGTAGGCAGCATTGTGGGGTGAAAAATATAGCATCTTCTGATGGAGGAGCCAGCCAGATTGGAGTATTTCATGCCCAAATGTAAGAACAAGATTTTGTTTAAATGAAATTCTAGGATTAGAGTGTATTTAGAGTAGAGATGAGCGCACTCGGATTTATGAAATCCGAGCCCACCCGAACGTTGCCGATCCGAGTCGGATCCGAGACAGATCCGGGTATTGGCGCCAAATTCAAATCTGAAACTGAGGCTCTGACTCATAATCCCGTTGTCGGATCTCGCGATACTCAAATCCTATAAATTCCCCGCTAGTCGCCGCCATCTTCACTCGGGCATTGATCAGGGTAGAGGGAGGGTGTGTTAGGTGGTCCTCTGTCCTGCTATATCTCGTGCTGTTCAGTTAAGTTCTGTGCTGTTCAGTTAAGTTCTGTGCTGTACTGTGCTCAGTCCAGTGGTGCTGTGTCCTGTGCTCTGTCCTTCTGAGGTCAGTGGTGCTGCTGGGTCCTGTGCTGTGTCCTGTTCAGTCCAGTGGTGCTGTGTCCTGTGCTCTGTGCTTCTAAGGGCATAGTTATTTCCCCAATATTCCAAAGTGTTTAAAAAAATAAAAAAAAGTTATTTAAAAAAAATACAAAAAACTAATTACATTTTTTTTTAATTACAACAAAATTTGCACAACCAATCCTGCAGTATAAACCCATTGGTACTGCAATATTACCAAGTTCACACATTCAGCAGTAAAAGTCAAGTGGTTCTGCAATATTACAAAGTTCACACATTCTGCAGTATCAGTCCAGTGGTGCTGTGTCCTGTGCTCTGTCCTGCTGAGTTCAGTAGTGCTGCTGGGTCCTGCGCTGTGTCCTGTTCAGTCCAGTGGTGCTGTGTCCTGTGCTCTGTGCTTCTAAGGGCATAGTTATTTCCCCATTATTCCCAAGTTTTTAAAAAATAAAAAAAAAGTTATAAAAAAAAATAAAATAAAAATTTTTTAAAAAAAATAATTATAACCAAATTTGCAAAGCCAATCCAGCAGTATATAAGCCCATTGGTACTGCAATATTACCAAGTTCACACATTCAGCAGTAAAAGTCCAGTGGTACTGCTATTACAAAGTTTACTGATTCAGCAGTGTATAAGTTCAGTGGTACGGCTATTACACAGTTCCCTGATTCAGCAGTGTATAAGTCCAGTGGTACTGCTATTACACAGTTCCCTGATTCAGCAGTGTATAAGTCCAGTGGTACTGCTATTACAAAGTTCACTGATTCAGCAGTGTATAAGTCCAGTGGTACTGCTATTACAAAGTTCACTGATTCAGCAGTATAAGTCCAGTGCTACTCTCCTGTGCCGCATATAATTTTTAAAGGCTTTGCCGAGTGTGTGTGGCTTAGGGGTACGCTCTCTTGTGCTACATATAATGGAAAACCAAAATTTGGAGGATAAAGTAGGGAAAGATCAAGACCCACTTCCTCCTAATGCTGAAGCTGCTGCCACTAGTCATGACATAGACGATGAAATGCCATCAACGTCGTCTGGCAAGCCCGATGCCCAATCTCCTAGTACAGGGCATGTAAAATCCAAAAAGCCCAAGTTCTCAAAAAATAGCAAAAAGAGAAACTTAAAATCATCTGAGGAGAAACGTAAAGTTGGCAATATGCCATTTACGACACGTAGTGGCAAGGAACGGCTTAGGCCCTGGCCCGTGTTCATGACTAGTGGTCCAGCTTCACCCAAGGATCTAAGCCCTCCTCCCCCCCCCCCTACAAAAAATTTAAGAGAGTTATGCTGTCAGCAACAACAACAAAACAGCAAAGAACTCTGCCTTCTAAACAGATGACATCACAAATCCCCAAGGCGAGGCAAAGGGTGTTGTTGGTTGTGAACCCTGACCTTCCCATCACTGTACGGGAAGAGGTGACTCCATCCAGCATTTGCAGCACGCCCTCTGCATATGCTGGAAGGATCACCCACAGTCCAGTTACAGATTTGGCTAATGAAGGTGTGAATGTTGTACACTGGGAGGAGGATATTGATGTAGCTGGCGCTGAGGAGGATGTTGATGATTATGATGCAGACAGATACCAAATTGCCTTTCTCAATTTCTATTTATATTCTAGATTATATAACGGTTGAAAAGTTTTCTGTTTTACTCCTAGTGGAGAGGGGATCTGATGCAGACAGATACCAAACTGCCTTTGTCCATTTCTTTGTATATTTGAATTTCTAGTTCTACAGTCTATGCAGGCTGCTTTATTTATATTCAACTACAAGTGTAGGGCGGGGGGGGGGGGGGGGGGGGGGGTATAGATAGCCACCAAAGTAACGTGGTCCATTTAATTTCACTTTCTAGCTCCACAGTCTGTGCAGCCTGCTTTTTTTATCTTCAAAGTATTTATATTTACAAGCCTTGCAATCTAAATTAACTAGAGGTAGTGACGTGGTAGAACTCCAAAAGGCAGTTTGGAAGCCCCTGTACAAACTGGCTCTATTTTTTAACTGAGTTGACCCCCCTCCAGTGTGTACTCGGAAAGAGTTTTTAGTGCAGCGGGGAACCTGGTCAGTGAGCGGCGAAGGAGGTTGCTTCCTCAAAACGTTGAAATAATGATGTTTATAAAAATGAATAATCAATTCCTCAATGAAATACAGCACTGCCCTCCAGATAGTAGAGGGACCTGTGGTTGTGGAGTCCAGCGGGGACAAATTGATAATGTGTGATGAGGAGGAAGTACACACTGTAGGGGGAGAGGAATCAGAGGTTGAGGATGAGGACGACATCTTGCCTCAGTAGAGCCTGTTTAGTCTGTACAGGGAGAGATGAATAGCTTTTTTGGTGTGGGGGCCCAAACAAACCAATCATTTCAGCCAAAGTTGTTTGGTAGGCCCTGTCGCTGAAATGATTGGTTTGTTAAAGTGTGCATGTCCTATTTCAACAACATAAGGGTGGGTGTGAGGGCCCAAGGACAATTCCATCTTGGAACTTTTTTTTTTGCATTATGTGACCAATCAACAGTCGTTTGCCATGTTCAAAAAGTAAAACCAAATTTAAACAAATTCAAGAAATTAAACCAAAAGTAAAATGCCCTGTCATAATTTAAAACAAGAGGTATTGACGTGCTCTGACTAAAACTACTGTATTGTTGTTTATATTTTATAAACACTACACTTGAAAGCTTGAGTCTTTTCTTATTATATATATTGTGGTGACCCACTCCTCTACGCAGTCCAGGGACATTTATTGGTGCGAATCATACAAGTTCAGGGTTTTTAATATATATTGTGGTGACCCACTCCTCTACGCAGTCCAGGTACATTTATTGGTGCGAATCATACAAGTTGATGGTTATCTTATTATATATATTGTGGTGACCCACTCCTCTACGCAGTCCAGATACATTTATTGGTGCGAATCATACAAGTTCAGGGTTTTTAATATATATTGTGGTGACCCACTCCTCTACGCAGTCCAGATATATTTATTGGTGCGAATCATACAAGTTCAGGGTTTTTAATATATATTGTGGGGACCACTCCACTACGCAGTCCAGAAAGATACCTCGTTGCAACGTTTTGGACTAATAACTATATTGTGAGGTGTTCAGAATACACTGTTAATTAGTGGAAATGCTTGTTATTGAATGTTATTGAGGTTAATAATAGCGTAGGAGTGAAAATAAGCCCAAAAACTTGATTTTTAAACTTTTTATGTTTTTTTCAAAAAAAATCCGAATCCAAAACCTTAAATCCGAACCGAGACCTTTCGTCAAGTGTTTTGCGAGACAAATCCGAACCCCAAAAATAATGAAAATCCGGATCCAAAACACGAGACCTCAAAAGTCGCCGGTGCACATCCCTAATTTAGAGTGTTGTTGCCTTTTAGCAGGGGCAGGCAAAGTCTTTTCTCCATACAGGACTTGAATTTGAAGTAGTGGAGATCAGACCTCGACCTATACTTCATACTTGCCAACTTTTTGGAGTTGGGCGTGCCGTGACGTCATGACGCAAAACGCGTCATTTTACAGCGGGGGCAGGGCCAAATCACAGCATTTTGGCCCCAATTCTGCCCACTTAACTAGGAAGTGGGCAGATGCGGGAGATTGCCACATTCTCCCGGGAGTCCGTGAGATCCTCCCAAAATGCGGGAGTCTCCCGGACATTCCAGGAGAGTTGGCAAGTATGCAATACTTCCAACAGAAAGTGGCATGTACAGGAAAAAGCATTTCTACTACTGTAATAAAGAGATTAGTTCTAGATTGTTCTTGTGTCACTTAGTCAGTCATGATGTACCTTTCACTTTCATGATTAATTTAAAGACGTAAGTAAGGCTAGACCATGTAGTGTTCTAGGAGAGCAAAGGTGAAGTTGAAATGAATGAAAGAGGGTGGCACTAGCGCAGTAACGGACAGGACTTTGAATTTATTCTTTCTACCATGCCCATTTCCATCTGGACTAGTAATCCCACCCACAGAAGTAGGCACATAGCGAGATCTTCCAAGACAGCTCTTCGAGTAGATCGATGTAGAGATCATGCAGAAATGCAATGTAATGCAGGGGGTCTTTATTCTGATTTGTAAATAAGGCCCATTGTTTTTAATATGCAATATGTGCATTTTGAACCTTGGCTCTTTTACAATCATCAAGTAACACTTTCAGTAGTGTTTTCAAGAACGGGAACAAAATCTGCATGTTTACAAACAGATGTGAAGCCATCCAAAGTGCTTAGAAATATTTGCTATAAAAAGATATCTATGCAATAAAAAAAAAGAAAAACAAAATGTATTCTATAATATAATCATGAAACAAAAATAATAAAAACATGGGAAGGACTACAGCTTAACCTGTGTGTTCCTTGTACTAGTACAATTCTTGTTTAATAAAATATGCAGTAAACATTGTAAACCTGCTGGAAACATTAACACATAACTAAAGGCTTCACTTGTTAGAGAATTTAGATGGTTTTGTACATGCATTAGGTGAATGGCGGAGGCCAATGATGAGAGAAACTGGGAAAACAGGCAAAGCAACAAGAGCCCCGATGTAATCTACCAGTACTAATAAGAGATGAAGCTATAAAGCGGAATAAACACTGAGAACAATCAAACGATGGACGTTGATTTGCAGATAGGAGTAGGTTTATCCCGACATCAGTCTTGCTGAAAAACCCAAACGTTGCCTTATTGACCCTTATGTCAAACTTCCGCTGTCTTAACGCAGCAATCTTGATGAAAACAGGTTGAGTAACTTAGCCACAAACAAGCGACAAGGGTCTGGCTGGTCAGGTGCTACAATGAACACCCAGATGGCAGTGTGCAGCAGGTCCTCTTGCTACCATATGCATTGTGGGTAAACGATGATCCACGATACTGCAATGAAAGTCACCTTTGAACCTTGTTTTCCACTGTTCTGGAACAAATCCAATGTATTAGTTTTTGGTGAGGTATTATCAGCTCTCCAGTGTGCTGAAACTCCTGCCAAGAAATTCCTTAAATTCTTCAGTGCTAGTGGCCACTGAGATTTAGACTTTACAAAGCTGCTATAATGACCCCAGCAAAGAACGAAGATATGGTAATAACTTGAAATCCAGTAACGTGCGCTCAGAAAAAGAAAACAAAAAATGGGATGACTTCACTGCAATTTGTGGTTCCATGGCCAATTATATTTTAGCAGTAAGAAATTAGTAAAATCGAGATTATCCTACCATCCCCACTTCATGATCAAGCCAATTTTTATATTTGGATTTTGCTGGGAATAACAATTTTGTTTGGTTTATGTGAATCTTATATTTATATTTTCTTGGGAGAGAAGCATAAATATCTTTATTTTGCATAGAGAATAAAATAGACTACATTAGAGGAGGTACCGTTTAACATACTGCTATTTATAATTTTCACAGTTACTGCAAGCTCATTTATTCACATAATGATGTAGTCAGCTAGATCTCCCGTGTATAGTGAAACTAAATATGTGCTGCTTATTTTAGATATGGAGGAGTAATGGGGCAATAAGTGCATGCCACAGCCGGCTCGAGGGGTGCCCCATCTATGCAACCATGTTTATTGAGCAACTGTTGACTTTTAAAAATAAATAAATAGAGCAGCAAAAGGTGTGTGTCACTATGTATAAGAGCTAATGCTGCTAAAGAGGGGTGATCACCGTGCGGGTCAATAGGAAGCCTGGCAGACATAATCGTATGGTCAACACTTTTAAATAGTCACATGAGCGGAGACTCATGTCACAGAAATGGTGTAGCCCTGAGAAAAACTGCTGCTGGATCCGCCTAGGGGAAGGTAATGGGGAGGATTATAGCAGCAGCTATTCGATATAGATATTGCACAGGTCGGCCCTGAAGTATGTACATATATTTTTTCACTATTTTAAATGATGTTTTTTATCATATTTATTTCTCATTTTGGGTGACCATGTTAGCCAGCATAAAAACTCACCATAAACTGGGTCTAATAGCAGCGCTTCTAATTATATAGTTTATATGGATGGCCATGGATCGGACACAGGTCCTCCTGAACTGCCTTCTGTTAATTGAAGTCCTTGTAACATCACAAATTGAGGTTACAGGATCCCTTCTTCTCATGAGAGGTCAGCAGCCAGTGTTCTCTTTGAATGCTGTACACTGCAATCCAAGTGCCATGAATCAAATGTAACTGTTCCTGGAACCTTTTGCGGATCTATAATACAGCCAGTGGGGTCAGTGGTCTAAGAGCAGCACAGACACAATTTTCTGCATGTTGGTTTAAAGCATCAGAGAAGATTTAAGAAGCCACCTAAAGACATTTTATACTTGACTAATGAAGCGGAGATCACATGTTTCAATGGTGAATCATCATCTGTTGTTGTAAACAGTAATGAACAAAAAACTTTTCCCAACTTAGCATTCCTTTTGGCATGTTTTTTAAATATGACCGAGACCCCATGTGTCCTTGTTTTCCCAGATTTTTCCATAATATAGACTACTGAAGCACCAAAATAGTTGGATTAGGTTCCTATATAAATGTTTTTTATATATTAGTGTTCCAGCTTTTTATTTCTCAATTATAGACTGCTCTACAGTTTATGGTGCAGGTCATCACAGCACCACAATGCAACAGAAAAACCCAATATAATTCACCCCACTCCCCCACCCTCTTAATACATAACATCCATAGCGCTTTACCTTCCAGTTTGTGTATTTGTCCAATTACTTATTTCATGTGGTTTTTCACTGCGATTATTCATGGTTTACCTTGTTTTTTATCCCAGTTTGTAATACACACTTGCTAAATAAAATATTATTATTTAAAAAACAAACAAAACAATATAATTAAGAAAGCTTTTATATGTGCATTTAATAGATCAGTAAATGATACAGGATTAGTGATAAATCACTCGTCAGTGATAATGATCATAAATTATCCCCCCCCCCCCCCCCCATATAACAGTTCAGCATGTATATTTTTACATGTGTGCTGTACAAGACATGCCATATATATGTCTTATTCTTGACAAATCATGTACAAAGATGAGCAGGATTACCCAGGACAACTTATGCCACCAATCCATTGTAAACTAATTATTATTCATATTATATGTTAGATCAAAAACAGAAAAGAGGGAATTACTTTTTACATACAAATGTTGATCTACAGAGTTTTGCATGTACATGACAAACGAACATAATAAAAATCATTGTTAGGTAGTGGAATTTTGTAGAATGTTATAAATAAATGTGATAAAAAATTGCAGTTCTTGGTATGGTATGACAAAAAGGTAGAAGGCACATCAGTGCAGAGATCAGCTGCAAAGATGAATTAGGTAGAAAGTCAGGAATGCATACAATGGTATGTTCTTAAATGTTGTGCAAAATCCCATTTATTCCAATAATGTATTTCAATCTTCTATTTGCTGGAGGCATGGGGTGACAGGCATACACCACTAGAATAACAGTGAACAAATCAGTCCCATCAACTAGCCATTAAACACGGTTACCTTCATTACCCTGGGAGAAGTGCAAAAATTTTATAACTAACAGCAGCCATTTTTAGTCTGTTTCTGTTGACTGCTTTGTGCAAGATTGACTGTGTCATGTGGGTCATTGGCTCTCTTTTTCAAAATCAATGGCACAACCATGTTAAAAACGCTTTCAAACACGACGTCAACATTGTGTCCAGTTTTTGCGCTGCTTTCAAAACACATCTTGTCTGCGGCTGGAGCGTAGTTTTCATCCACCATTCTATATCTCATTATCCGCTTATATAAGGCAATAGCGTCTTCTTTAGTAACTTGTTTGCGCACCTTGGAAGCACTGCTGGTACGAGGTCTTTCTCCTTCCAATTCTTCTTCTGCTTCACAGTCTTCAGAGAGGTCAATCTTGTTCCCCACCACAATGAAGAGACAATCAACATTGGCTGTATCGGTAAGACCCAGGAAGCGCTCTTCCAGCTCCAGGAGAGACTGCATATTACTCACATCGTAGGTCAGGATGATGGCAGAAGCTGACCTGCAGTACATTGAGCCCAGGCCATGAAACTGTTCCCTCCCTAAACAGAAACAAAAACTTGCAGTAAATATCTGCACAACATACATTAAAGCATTTTCTTTCTTTGCTTCAATCTCCTCATAGGCAGAGTGGTAGTCACAGTCTAGCCTCCACTACAAGTACATCTTTCACAATGATGCTAAACTAGTCAAAGAGTTTATTTTTACTTGTTTGGGCTAAAGCCAAAACATACATGTTTAGCTGGTTAGCTTATGCATACTTTGCACAAACCATGCAATCTTTTATTTTACTTTTAAAGCATAACATCACTTCCATCACGAGTCATCTCACTATAATGTAATCACCTGCTCCCACTTTTTCCCATAATATTTTTTATAGTCATAATGACCTGTACAGTATAAAATATTCAGTGTTGAAACAAAATTTTAGGTTTAGTGGTCCTTTAATGCAGATATCAGAAACTTTTTTTTCTTTTCTTTTAGCAAGTCAATAAACCTTTGACCGGTGCTTAAACCAGATGCTTACAGAAGGCGAGTAGTGCAAGGTTTAGTCAGTCTTCAGGTTTTAAAGGTTTATAAATGCTGTCAATATGTGTCAGCTAACAGACTAAGCGGTTATTTGGGTTGGTAGACTTTTTCCTAGTAAGGGGCATATTTATCAAGTTCTCAAGTGCACGTTGTGGTTGACTTTGCCACATGTAAAAAACTTACCTTTGCCTATTTATATAACGGTGAACAGTGAAACGTCAGATCACAGTAAAATACTGGAAGAGAACCAGCTGTCTTTCCCATTTAGCCAACTGGACAGTGATCCTGTTTGTCAGTTCTTGAGCCAAGCTGAGGGATCACTCTTGAATCAGGAATGAAAACAAAAGAAACAAACATCCCCATCCTGCATGATTAAATTCTAGATAAACTTTAAATACTATAAATAGGGATTTTTTGCAGGATTTATGGCTTCACCCTGTTTACCAAAGCCCCCAGACAGTAAAGGGTCTCACCTGCTATCACAATATTTTCAGTTTTGTTTTGTTTTTCTTTTTAAACATTACATTTTTTTTGTTGCAAGACTGGAACTGGAAGCCCAAGTCCAGGCTTTCAGTTCCAGTTTCCAAGCCCGGGCCAGCCTGCCGGCTCAAGCATGTGCACAGGGTCCCAGGACTGGCTTGGATGGTGGTTAGTCTCTGCCTTCTGCTACCAGCCAGTATCACTGGGGAGCTGAGCATCGCTTAGCTGCCCCGGTAACATGGTTTTAACAAACTGCATGTTAAAAAATGACTACATTTGAAATGGCTTGGGACATTTTCAATTGAATTTTATTATACTACTAGTTTAAAAGGGAAAAAGCTCATAGTTATATGCAATGTTTGTTTAAAAAAAATTTTTTTTAATAGAGGCATTAAATAGAACAAAAACAATACCAGTGTCAAGTATTTATCTTGCATGTCGATTCATGCACACACTATAGATGTTTTAAAAGATTCACCCTCGGATCTGTGCTCATCAACTGTCATAACCATCGGCTGAAAAGATCACGACACTGTAAACTCTATGGAGATCCTGATCGTGAGTCCATACACACTGCAGGATTGTAAGGATGGCGTTCCATAGCTGAATGAGATTTATAGTTCTGCTGAACAATCAAATCAAACGATGATCTGAGCTTTGGAATGACTATCATTAATCACCTAAGTATACACACTAGTGCAATATTAGGCATAACTGGCTGAAAAACACTCTAGTGTGTATCCAGCCTTGACCTTGCCCCATGTGACACTGTTGGATTCAATAAATATCTCTTGGATGCAGATAGAAGGATATTCTAAATACTAAAGATTTATTTATTAAACAATTTACAAATTAAAAACAGATTTAGCGCCACAATTCTATTGTACCACATATATAAGAGAGACAAATACACCATGGTGTTAACAAAGCAGCTATTTGTCTCGCATTTCAGTGGGATGGTGAATTGTTACAGGAGTGGGAAGATTTCTGTAGGAATGTAAAACATGT
The DNA here is from genome assembly GCF_038048845.1 of Mixophyes fleayi. Classification (NCBI taxonomy): domain Eukaryota; kingdom Metazoa; phylum Chordata; class Amphibia; order Anura; family Limnodynastidae; genus Mixophyes; species Mixophyes fleayi. The sequence goes on from NC_134403.1 coordinate 134,781,409, forward strand.
GAATAGTATACAAAGTGACAGTACAACTGTAGGACAGCACATATTTGCAGTCTACATGATGCTACAAGGACTACCAGGTAACTTTCTATATTTGAACATTTAGCATGGACTGGTTATAGTTGCTCTTTTGATAAACCACCATTTTTTCAGCATTTTGTCTATTTAAGTAGCATCAAGTTGTTTTTTTTTGTTTCTTATTTTAACCTCGCGTCATTTTAGGGAAATATCAAACAGTGATAGCTACCAAGAAGTAGCAACCACATAGAACTGGAAAAGTGCATTCCAGCAATTACATTCAACATTCTGGACCCTGTAGACGAGAATGCCACAAGGAAACCAAGGCATTAACAAATATAACTTTACGATGATAATAATAATCGTAATAAAAAAAATAAAAAAAAAAACATTCATTCAACGGGGCATATTCAATTGTTGGCTTTATAGTCAAAATTCTCGCGGCGCGCACTATTACAGTCATTATGGTAATAGTGCGCATACATACCTGTATTACGGTACTTTTCACGCTGGATTTCAGCTCGCGGCTCAGGGAGCTGCGAGCTGAAATCCAGCTTACTATTACCGTAATACTGGTAATAGTTTTTCCGCAGCGGAAACCGCGGACAATTGAATATGCCCCATTAATAAGTACAAAAAAGAAATGTGATTAAATATAAGCGCTCTTTAAAACTAACTAATGTATTCGGTCAAGTGAGAACATACAAGGTTATAAGGTGAATTTTTTTCACAATAAGCCACAATGCCCGCTCCTGGACGGCTTCCTTCCAACAGTTCCTCTGCCTCATCAGTGCTCACAAGTCAGGTTCTACTTGTGACCGAGCTTAACACGTTATGTCAACTGAATCATGCTATGCCATCTACAGGCAAACGGGGCATAGAAAAATTATTTTTACATATACACTGAAAAGTGACATCTCTAACTGTGCACATGCAAATGAATCTAATAGCCCTGCCCACTAATTACATAACTTCCCAATTTCCCCAGGACACAATGGTCCAATCCCATTTTCCCCATTATTCTAAAATTGCAGTAAGCTGTTTGAATAAGAAGAATAAAAAAATAATAAGGAAAGATGTCAATTTACTTCAATTAGATAATCACTATGAAAAAAGGAAGTTGACCAGGTTAAAAAGGGTCATGCGTTCTTTTCCCAAGGACAGTCCCATCCTCTTATCCTACAGTTCCGCCCTCTCCCTTGCTAAACAATCCTTCAAGTCTCCTCTCTTTACAATCCTCCAATCCCTGCAGCCTTTTTTTTCAGATCTTTCAAGTCACTCGTTTGCCCCTCCCCCTTCCAGTCACAGACTTTGCCTCCTTTGCAGTTCCAATCTCCTCCTCCCATCAGTCTTCTGTCACCCATACCACTCCACCCTCCTCTCTATCCAGCCACCACCTCTTCTGCTTTTTCCATTATACTACAGGTGACATTACCCTCTGCCCCCTGAATCCCATCCCCTCTCATCTCATCTCCTTTGCGCCCAATCTCTTTAATGTCTCTCTCTCTCCACTGGCAAATTCCCCTCATCCTTTAAACACGTTCTTGTCGTACCCATTCTACTGCCCCATCTGTATTCACCTCTTTGCTTCCAAAATACATGAGTGGCTTGTCTACAATCGTCTCACCAACTCTGACAACTCCCTCCTTGATCCTCTCCAATATGGCTTCCGCCCCCTCCACTCCGCATAAACTGCCTTGACCAAAGTCACCAATGATCTTCTCTCAGCCAAATCCAGGGCGCCACTTCTCCCTGCTTATCCTCTTGGAACTCTGAGACCTTTGACACCTTGACTCACCATCCTCTACTGCACACCCTTCACACCATTGGCCTTTCAGACATTATCCTTTCATGGTCCACGTCCTACCACACCTTCTCCGTTTCTACCTCTGGTTCCTCTTCCACCTCCATCCACCCTTACCATAAGAGTCCAACAGGGTTATGTTCTTTGCCCTCTGCTCTTTTCTCTGTAGACCTCCATGCCCATAACACTCAACTCTACCTCATCTCCTGATCTTCCCTCCTCTCTCGGGTTTCCAGTTGCCTGTCTGCCATCTCCCCCTGGATGTCCTTATGCTCAAACTTAACATGGCCAAAATGGAACTCATTGTCTACCCTCCATCAAGAGTCTCCTCCCCTCCTGACCTCTCTATCACTATTGACAACACTATAATCTCCTCGGTTCCCTAAATCCCCTGCCTGGGTGTTATTCTTGACTCCTCCCTCTCCTTCGCTTCCAAATTCAATCTCTTGCCCAATCCTGTTGCTTACAGGTCTGCAACATAGCTAGTATCAGACCCTTCCTCTCCCGGAATGCCACCAAAACTCTTATTTAGTCACTTATTTCACTTATGAATTACTGTAACCTTCTCCTTACTGGCCTCCCCTGCTCCCATCTTGCTACTCACGATCTATACTTAATGTTGCAGCTAGACTTATCTTACTTTCTCGCTGTTCCATATCTGCCAAACCTTACAGTGGCTCCCCTTCCCCTACAGAATCCTCTTCAAACTCCTCACCCTCATGTACAAGGACATATCCAACTACACAGCCCGCTACATCTCCAACTTCATCTCCATACATAATACCACCACCCTACAGTCGGCCAATGACTTTCGCCTTTCCTCCACTCTGGAAACCACATCTCAATCCCAAATCCAAGATTTCTCCTGTGCAGCACCTCCCAACTGGAATGATCTCCCTCATTCTATCAGACTGTTCTCTAGCTTGTATAGCTTCAAACGGTCATTGAAAACCCACCTGGTCTTCAAAGCCTACTAGTCCTTCACTTATCCATTGCACCATGTAGTATACCTCACCCTCTTTCATCCTCCATCTCTCCCACCCTTGCTTCTTGCCCTCAGATCCTCTTACACTGGCCAATGTGTCAACCATTTTGTCTGCCCCTTTCTCTTTAGATTGTAAGCTCTAGTGAGCAGGGCCCTCTACTCCCCTGTTCTCATTACATATAATCTTTAACCACCAGCTACACTACGCACTTCCTATTTGGGTGCTCTGCCCCTTAACTCCACTCATTCATTGTCATCACATCTCTTTCAGTGGCTGTGAACCTGTAAGTTGCACCAAAGCTAATTGCCATAGTTTTCAGCTTGCACAGCATATACGCCTTGCACTCCAATATCCATCCAGGCTACCAGTAGCTGTGTTGAGAGTTGTAGTTTTATTTATTTACTGTATTGCTATTTGCTCTCCGTATGGTGCTGCAGACCACATGTGACACTATAAAGATGAATAATATTATTATTATTGATTTGTTTGTGGAAATTTTTTGTCATTGCAAATGTCCCTATTTTTCAGTTTTGTCCTTCAACACAATAAAATGTCCCTTGTTCTGTATGCTTGAACTGATTCTGACCATTTATTCTTTTTTCAATTAAAACAATAAAATAAAAAAAGGAAATCAATACCGTCCAAGTTTAACATACAACAGTGTATCAAAGCGGTATATGGATGAAAGCAGGACAGAACTACACAGTGTTTTGGTACTATGACAGACACTTTATTCTTATACTCTAGGCTTTACCAATATTTTTTACTTCAAATGAAGTATTTTTCAAGCAAAAAAAAATAATTGTAGTTAAATTTAGTAAACATGATATGGTTGAAATAATAGTTCTCCAAAGTCCACCAAGGCAAGCGTCTCTGAAAGTTGTTTTCCAGTGTCTATCCACCCACTTCCTAGTGAAGTGGGTGGGACAATGGCCTCAATGATGCAATTCGCAGGGCAAAAATGTCTCAAATCAGTGCACCATGCTTCCCCTGCTCTTGCCACTTGACCTCCCCTCTAGGAGATCCTGAATACAAATGTTGGCAAGTATGTTGTATATTTTGGATCAAGTTCCTTATTTTTGGGATGCCACTTGCAGGTTACATAGAGCAGAAGAAAAAAGGGACATCCCCAGTGTAAAGACAATAAATATAAACTCATAATACTGTGTGGCACAGCTTAAAGAATAATAAGACCGCCACACAAGCCACAGTGCAACAGATTTCTTTTGTAATGGCGACGATTGGGAAATATCTTAGTAGAGGTTTAGCCTCTTAACACAAGGATGGCATTCACACTTCAGTATTTTTAATAAAATCAGGCATGGAAAAATGGACTTGGCGTTCACCCCACCAGATAATTGGTATTTAGGTTATAACATTGCTTTGTTAGGAAAATAAATGTTTGGACGACAGTGAATAAGTTGCATGAGAACTGTCTTGCAAACATGCACTAAATCCCTTAAACCTAAGGAGCACAAAACGTAGATAAAATTAAGTTGATTAGCAATATCATCATCATCATTGGCTATTTATATAGCGCCACTAATTCCGCAGTGCTGTTCAGAGAACTCACATTAGTCCGTGCCGCATTGGAGCTTAAAGTCTAATTCACTAACATACACACACACACACACACACACCCCAAGAGAGACTAGGGTCAATTTTAATAACAGCCAATTAACCTACCAGTATGTTTTTGGAGTGTGGGAGGAAACCAGAGCATCAAGAGGAAACCCATGCAAACACAGGGGGAACATACAAATTCCACACAGAAAAGGCCATGGTCCAGAATCAAACTCATGACCCCAATGCTGTGAGGCAGGAATGCTAACCACTAAGCCATTGTGCTGCCCCTATATGTGAATATATATATATATATATATATATATATATATATATATATATATATATATATATATATATATATATATATATATATATATATATATATCTAATATATATAAGCCTAGCGGCGTGTGTTAGTGTGTGTGTGTGTGTGTGTAAAAAACTATTTTCTCAGAAAGGACTCATCCAATTGACCTGAAATTTGGTATACTAACATTATTTGACCAAAAAATTATAATAGTGAAGTCAGTTAACTTCCATCATCCCCCCTTCCCCCCGTGGGAGGGGTAGTAAAGGCTAAATTTACGAGTTGAGGGCTCAAACTCTTGACCGTGTGGGTATTTATTTACCAGAGCCTGTGTTTGGTCATGGAAAATTGTATGTCGCATTTTCACGAGTATGGAGAAGCAGTGATGTGAAAGTGCAGGTTATGAATACTGCCCTTCAAGGAAGACTGATTGAGCACAGCGATAAGGTGTTTAGCAGAAACGTTGTGTATCGAGAGGTTTTAGAACAGTAAGACGATGGAGATTAAGGATGTGGCGATGAGGATGAAGGATGAGGTGATGGAGAAGAATGATGAGGTGGTGACATGTGGACAAAACCACGTTAAAAAAGGGCGCTTACATTGGGAAGTAACGCTCTTCCCCTGAGGAGGCCTGGCCTAGCCCCAAATGCATGACAAGAACCTTTTTAACACCTTAAGTAGCTTGATTTGACTAGAATGCATGAGTATCATGCACGGGTTAACATATATATATATATATATATATTATATCACTCTAGCAAAAATATAAAACAAATGAAAGTGGCAGTGTTTATTTGTGCATGTGTATTAGATACATTTGTGTCCTTCAAGATAATATTAGCCTTCACTATAAAGAATAATGTGTATTTCAAGTAAGTTACACTGCATATTCAGGATTGAGTAAAATATATAAAAAAAAAAAAAAAATTTGATTCACTTCATTTGTACCAATAGAAGGGACCATTAAAAGAGCTATTGCTGTTCGCTTTTTCTAGCACATCTAATCTATAGCAGGAAAAAAAAAACATACAAAGCCAGTTTAGGCTTCAATTTTCTATTCCCATATTATTTATTCATCTATAAATTTCATATTTAGCTAATCAATATGGCGAATCCTGTCACCTGTGGCCTGATTCAGTTTATTGTTACATGGTCTGTCAACCTTTCTATTTATGAAGCTCATGGAATGCACAGTATAAAAATACCTTGTTTTTACACAAGTGTGCCCTGATGGTCTGCCAAGCGCACATCAATCATCATTTACATCAATCTCCTCCACAATCTAGAAGTGTATCTAGGCTAGTGTAGAGGAGAAAACCTCTGAAGAGGTGCACTGTACAAAAGTGTAACATCCCATTAACGTCCTAACCCTTATCTTCAATAAAACGTTTCATTTTTCTCAGTGCATGTTCTCTGGTCTATCTTTATCATATGTGACATCTATGCATGTTTGACAGTTGTTTCATTACATCTAAAAATGCACTTCACCACTAAAGAGCAGAGTTGGATGATGACAAACCCTTTCAATTACAAGTGTAGGGCAAGACCTCATCTCCACCAGCTCAGAGCAGGTACAAACCTCAAGTGTTTTTGGGGAGTGGAAAAGGCTGTGCTCCACTCCACAAGGCAAGAAACTCCGTTAAATTACACCAGCTCCACCACTCATTTCCATAATGTTTCTCCACAAAATAAAATCTTGCCTTTGCACTACTACGCAAAACCGGTGCGCCTACTCTGCACGTTACTAGGGATATCCTTAATCTGACCTTCAACCAATGCAAACTTCTGCTACTCTGCAAACACTGTCATCTTGATTTGCAGAAAGATGCACTTTGGTGGAAATCTACTTGCATCTACGTAATTTGTGAGGTTGCAAAAGTGGATTTTGCACTTTACCCGTCATTTTGCATTTCATAAATTAAGTGATATTGAAGGGCTCATTCAAATCATCTATTGCTTCCCACTGGAAACAAGTGGACATCACTCCCCTACTACACACTCTCTGCGGACAAATATCATGCTGGTATGTCGCATAAATTGGAAGAAAAAAAACAAAAAAAAAAAAACATCACACATTTTCACTATGATAGACCTGGGGGGAAAATGTATCCAGCTGAGAGTTTTCCGGCGGGTTTGAAAAACCAATCAGATTCTAGTTATCATTTATTTAGTACATTCTACAAAATGAAAGCTAGAATCTGATTGGTTGCTATAGGCAACATCTCCATTTTTCAAACCCGCCGGAAAACTCTCAGCTTGATACATTTACCCCTGGTCTTTTTACAAAAGTATGGGCTCCATGGCTTATTGAGGAAGATAGTAACACCTTTCTAACACCAAGCACCTCCCCTTGGCCCCATCTCACCCTTTTCATCCATAGATTTAGAAATCATAATATAACCGAACACACCCTAACTTAGCAGATCCAAGTACCGAGCCAATCCGGTACTTTTGCGCACCCTCGGAATTGAAAACGAGGCAAAACGTCATCGTTACGTCATTACGTTGTTGGATCTCAGATCTCGCAATTTTTGGATTCTATAAATTCCGCCCTCCACGGTGATCGAGCGCCATTTCACAGAGGGACACAGTTCTTGGTAGTCTGTAGAGCAGTTGGGCAGCGTCATAGGTAGAATAGAAAGAGGAGGGGTAGCAGTGTTCTTCAAAGACTCCAGTGACATTCAGGAGAGCTCCATTGCTAATTGTCATTGCTGAAATACAAATACTAGGGCTGGCAGGCTTGGTGTAAATCTGCAGTCACATTGTACTGTGTTATATAGGTAACACACAAAGAGAAGAGCTCCATTGCTAATTGCACCACTTTTCCTTACTGACACTGCTGTGTGGTAATGTGTCCTAGATGTGCTAGGAATGGCCGTGTGTTTGAGTCATTGCAGTGTCACTTACCATCCAATCAGGTCGCTGCAGTCTTTGTTTAAAAGTGTATGAAAATAATATTGTGACCTGTGAGCTGGTCAAAATTGACACCAAATTACTTGAAATTAGTGTTATTGAGGTTAATAATAATGTAGGGGGGAAAAAAAAAAAAAGGAAAAATCTGTGATTTTAGCAAAAAAAATTAAAAAATAAAATAAAGGATTTTAGGTGTGTGTGTGGGGGGGGGAAATCGGGATCCAAAACACGCAAGGGCAGTTTTGCCAAAGCCAAAACACGAAGTTAATCCAGATCCAAAACCGGAACACAGGGGTCAGTGAACATCTCTAATGTATACACACACACCTATAAGCATTTATCCGGGCAAAATTAGGTCAAAATAAGCCGCACATCCAGATTCATGCAAACCACTCCCCCAATCCATACAAACCTTTGCGTCATTGAGCGTTCAGCCTGAATGACCAGATATTTTCAAATTTGGCCACATGTGCATGACCAAATCGACAGCTGTTGGGCCAGGAGCCCATATTTAATCAATTAAATCAATTATGTTTACCTTTAACTTAATGAATTCAGTTATTTTAAAACATTTGAGCCTCTCAGAATGTAGCAGTGACAAATCCAACCAAAATTAGAAGATTCTCAGGATGTCAATGAAATGAACGCATAGTCATAAATGTTTTAATACTATGTAACACAATCAGGTGGGAAACCTAGAGGCAGAGGTAAGATAAGCAGTCATTGTTTACACGTTACCAAGGAGAAACTGCAAACATAAAAGTTACACATATAGTTAACCATTTCAGATCCTTTGGCTTATATAATGTATAAAATTAGGCTATCGCTCTTTATAATTAATTCCTGAGGTATTTTTTGTTTTAAACCATTTCCATTCTGTTATTAACTTATCAAAACACAAAAAAAAAAATTGTTTTACACAGTAAACTATGATTAAATGAGATGTCCAATTTTAAAACTGTAATCAGCAAAAGTAAAGGGGAGGTGTTTCCCCTGGCAAGCCGAGGAAGTATCTAGAGTATCCTCAATCAACATTTAGATCATTCGATAAATTGATTAGGCATGGGGGGGGGGGGAATAATCTTCAAATGAGTTTTTTTGCTTGCTTTATTTTCTAAAATGTGGAATTCTCTGTTCATGTACATTTGGCATTGTGCAAGGAAAAAGGTAAATGTGGAATCTGTCACTAGAACAGAAATACAAAATAAGCTGACTAACATATGAAAAAAATGTTGCATTACCATTTGTAACATTGCAGATGTCCTTGTTCCTGTTTTCAGTCTAATGTGATTTGTACAGTTTATACAGGGAATACAAACCCTGCACTTGCATTCTCACACATGTGAAATCCTCATACAGCACAGCCTCTTCTTGTTCAAATCTGCAACCAGTAGCAGTGATTTTTGTGTACATTGAAAATAAAGGTGAAGGCCTATTTATCAGATATCCGATATAGAGTATACTTTTATATTCTCATCCAAAATCCGTCCTTAAAGTTGAGATGATGTGTAAAGATTAGGTATTCTGCAACCAAACACAGGTAGGCCACTCTGGTGTAGTATTACAAGTACTTTTATTAGGCAACAATATTAAAACTGGCCATTAGCATTGCTGGCTGATGACCACATACATGGTCAAATGCGGCTATTATCTACCATTCGTCCCGTTTGTCATGTGATGGAGAGCCAGACCGCTATTGGCAGGTTTTTTTGGGCCTATATAAGCAGCCCATGGCTGTCAAAATTGCAGAATGTATGGGAACCTTTAGTCACAAACACAGATGAAATAATGGATGCCAGGTCATTATTAGTCAATTAATTACAACTTCACTTTATACTGTCGCCAAATCAACATACCTTTTACAGTAGTTTCTCTCATCTGACTTTACATGGTAGATCTGTAAAGAATCTGAACTTCACTCAAATCAATTAATCAAATGCACAATCATCCATTATCATCCCACATATCCTCAGCCTTAAAGGGCGATTTGATGCTCACTTGTCAGAAGAGCTGACACTCACCTGCTGTATAACAAAGTACACGCTACTTCACTAATCCCCTCATGTTCTACAGCCTTTAGACAGACTTACATTTCCCTTATCCCCACAGGTAAGGTTCTCACATTGATTTCCCCTAGCTGGACGGTGTAAATTCTTTGGTAGTGGTATGTGGGTTCATTCTCCTAACACTCACATAAGTATTTTGTACATCCATACCCTGGATAGCAGACCCTCTCATTGATCAAGTTTACCTGCAACTAAAGAATAGGTATTTACAGAACAGTCTGCTGTGCTGTTCTGTATTTCTTCTTTACCAGCCACCAGCAGCGGTGGATGGGCGGGCCCATCTGAGGCAAGGAAAACTGGTGGATGCTTCCATGGCCATGAAGGGCCCTAGTACAAGCATACAGCGAATACTTCCACCACTGATGGTGCAATAACCACAAACATCAGACTCAGGTAAAAACAGAATATACGGACTAGGAAAATCCATAATTTAAAAAAACGGGGAGAATTATTAGTTTAGTCCAGTGGTTCCCAAACTGTGCGCCTAGGCTCCCTGGGGTGTCTTGGAGATTTCACATTGGTGCCTCGGCCAGGGCCAGTGGTAAGCAAGGCGGGGGACTACTTGGTAATTATTTTGGCTTAGGGGTGTCTTGAAATTTTTTTGGAGACCCTAATGGTGCCTTGAACTGGAAAAGTTTGGAATCCACTGGTTTAGTGTTTAAAAAGTCTGTCACCTCAATGGTATGAGGCTTTTATATACAATACTATTTATAGTGTTTGGTTACTTAAAAATAAAATAATAGTAATAATAACAATTCATAATCCTAGCCTCCACGATTGGATGTGCCAACTCCAGGGAGATCTCTTGGGTGTGGAAAAGTAAAAACTGTTTTTAATGTAATAAACACCATGACAGGTTCTCCACTTAGACAAATATATAAACATAACATTTAAACAAACATGTAACATTTACTATGTTCTCATAATGTTGGCATTATCGTGACTTAGGAAAAAATATCTTATGATTAGCTCTGTAATTGTCTTGAATTCTTGTATGCCAAGTTGCTATCCTTTTTATTCAATAAGCATTGTGGCATGTTTTTTTGTTATATTTAACGCCATTAAATAACATTCTGTTATTGTATTCTTAATGGTAAGAAATGGTGATGATAATAACGATGATGGTGTTCTTCACGCGGCAGTGAGGCTTGTTGGTTATTATAACGGTACATTAAATGCAGATAATTGTCCGGTTTACAGGGAATAACTGAAGACTTCCTAAAGAGTGACAGCTCTTGAACCAAATCTTAGGAATGGTAGAATCGGTTGTTTAATAACAGGTACAAGATTGGAGGGATTTTGTTGTTTTGTTTTGTTTTTTTTAGACAAACCAGGTGAGTTGTTTTTTTTATTAACCCTTCCATGCATGCCCAGCTGAGGTTTATTGTGACACATGTATTAAAGCTTCATAGCTAGGCGAAGGTTAGTTTTTAGCAGGTCTACAATATTCTGAGCTTGTGTGTGTATTAGGAGTATTAACGAGAGAGCGATCATTTTATTTTACTGGCAGATGCGAGCACGCAGTGTTCCTGGGAATCTTATGACATCAAACACGAAAGTCTAACTCCTAATTAGATACTAGGTATACATTAACAAAGATCATCTATTAGTGTTCACAAGCAAAAGTTTCCATTGCTTAAAAAAGAAAATCTATTCAACTATAATTTAGGTTAGTGTGGAGTTACAGAATTTCACTGTATAACTTGTTTTCCCCCCTTCTCCCTGAACATGCCCCTATAAATCTCAAGATATACACAAACATTTTCTAAAATGCAGGATGTATCTTTTATTACATGTGGAAGTGGTTATTTTATACAGACTGGTCCATCTCTACTACTAACAGTAGCTGGCTTGGAGAAACAGGACTGTGCTCTGTACACTCAGAGCAAATTCCATTATGAAAGAATTGTTTTGCCTTATTGTTTACATACAGTTCTATGTAAACTGGTGAAGAGAGTACCAAAAAGTAGACAGTAGCATATCCCAGACAAGCCCATGACTTCTTTTGGCAGCACGGTGGCTTAGTGGTTAGCACTTCTGCCTCACAGCACTGGGGTCATGAGTTCAATTCCCGACCAGGGCCTTATCTGTGTGGAGTTTGTATGTCCTCCCCGTGTTAGCGTGGGTCTCCTCCAGGTGCTCCGGTTTCCTCAAAAACCCCAAAATCATACTGGTAGGTTAATTGGCTGCTATTAAATTGCCCTTATTCTCTCTTGGTCTGTCTGTGTGTGTGTGTGTGTATGTTAGGGGATTTAGATTGTAAGCTCCAATGGGGCAGGTACTGATGTGAGTGAGTTCTCTGTACAGCGCTGTGGAATTTAGTGGTGCTAATATATATATATATATATATATATATATATATATATAGAAGATGATGATGATGATGATAACTGTTGACAGGACTGTTATTATGTTATCCACATTAGTAACTACAGATGAGTATTGTATTTTCAACACAATGTGGCAGTCAGTTATCTTCTGAACTACAAAGAAGAAGTAATCCAAATACAATTCACTGCCCTCTAAAGCAGGGTTTCTCAAGTCCTGTCCACAACAGGTTTTGAGGCCAAGAAAATTGGTTGCAAAATAATTATGTCTGTGGAATTTTGACAAGTTGCTCAAATCACAAACAATTACTATTGAGAAAGACTATGGGGGATTTTAGGATTGTGAAACACTTGGTTTGAACTGTGGAGAGGTTGCAATTCGTTAGTTAGCATTGGGTGAGATAGGGGGAGCATCTGAAGTGAGAACCAACCAGGTTCTAGGGAATATGGTATACTATCACACCTCAGGAATTGATAGCACGCTATATAAATAACGGTTTATAAATAAACAAGCAGGCCCAGATCATGAATGCCTAAAAAAGACTTAAAATCATGTGATAAAAATGGTGCATGTGCAATATAATCCACAGCAACCAATCATAACAAGCATGATCAGTTTAGTGAACGCTACAGAAAGAAAACAAATGTTAAATACTATTCAGATGGAGCTGGTAAGTATTTGATTATAGGTCAGTGATGGCTAACCTATGACAGTCCAGGTGTTGTGAAACTACAAGTCCCAGCATGGTTTGCCAGTAGATAACTAGCTGATAGCTGGCAAAGCATGCTGGGGCTTGTAGTTTCACAACACCTGGAGTGTCACAGGTTAGCCATCACTGTTATAGGTGTTTGACATGAATCGAACATATATTTAATTGGCTATATACAACCACAACCACATTATACAAACCATTCCAATACATTTCTCTTCACACCCATCTTTCTATATCTGCATGCTGGTAGAAGAGTGTGGGCAACTTTATTGTGTTTTCCCCCCATGCCAAAAGCTGCCAGTCCTCCCCTGATCTCAGCGCATGGTGCATGCAAAACAAATAATCTTGGCACACCGCACATTATGTTGCATACTTCTCATGAAGAGGCCAGTTAAATAAAAAAAAAAATGAAAACAAAAATTGGTTGCTATAGGTTACAGAGCAAAAATACTATCTGACCCAAATTAAAATGTAAATATTTAATGAGCTACATTCAAGGATAACTATTGCATCATTCAGTAGTGTCCTTTGACATAAAAAATGGCTTTACACAAAGGAGATCTTACAAATTAAGCTTAATACCAATGCTTGCTGAATGACAAACAAACCTAAAAAAAAAAAAAATCCTGAACACACACACACTCTATTTAACAACAAAGTCAGCAACAAGCCCATGCTCCAATTCCACCTTAGCACTTTACATATAAAAGAATTTCTATTATTTACTGTTGAAATGTTGGAAGTCCACCTATGGGCTGTTAAAATGCTCTGTGTCGCACTCATCATCATCATCATTTATTTATATAGCGCCACTAATTCCGCAGCGCTGTACAGAGAACTCACTCACATCAGTCCCTGCCCCATTGGGGCTTACAGTCTAAATTCCCTAACACACACACACAGACATAGACTAGGGTCAATTTCTTAGCAGCCAATTAACCTACTAGTATGTTTTTGGAGTGTGGGAGAAAACCGGAGCACCCGGAGGAAACCCACGCAAACACAGGGAGAACATACAAACTTCTCACAGATAAGGCCATGGTTGGGAATTGAACTCATGACCCCAGTGCTGTAAGGCAGAAGTGCTAACCACTCTACTTCAGTCCATTATTCCTGGAGAGGTGAATCAGGGGCATGCAAGCACAAATTACTTACATTAACAGCATATAGCGTAGGTGTATCTAATGTGTGTTTCTAATGGATGGTGATTATCTTAAGCACATATCTTTATGATTAAAAAAATAAATAAAAAAATGCTTAGATCATTTGTTTGTATGTACTGCCTCTTATAAAAGAATAACCAACATCAATGCTGGGGGGCCAAGAGAGGGGTTTCCCACAAAAGCTACAACAAGCACTTGGTGATGCCAGACAAGGCAATCCAGCTATGTGCCGAATTATATTTCTATAGTAGCTTCAGTGTGAAGTCTCAATGAAGAAGACAGCTATGTCTGGCGATTGTAATCATTATCAGAGTGTACTTAATCACCATCATTTATTTATATAGCGCCACCAGCAGGGAGGCAACTGGAGCACCCAGAGGAAACCCCCGCAAACACAGGGAGAACATACAAACTCCACACAGATAAGACCCTGGTTGGGAATTGAACTCATGACCGCAGTGCTGAGAGCCAAAAGTGCTAACCACTGAGCCACCGTGCTGTATTTCCACCTGCCCTCTGGCCCCTGCAACTGATAGATTTATAGGAGTCTGTGTTCTTACTGTATTTGGCCCACATTATAATGTGCCTTCTTTCCTCCCTTCTGTCTATCAGTCACAAGGAGATTAAGTGTCAGATTCCAGCAAGTGTACATATGCATGCTGCCTCTTTTCTGGGCACGTGCAGAACCAATTTATTTTTTTTTATGCTTCACAAAATGGCATTGGTCCAACTCCGCATCAGCCCCATAATCACTAAAGTACCTACTTAATCATATGAAGGTTAAAATAGTGCTCATGTAGAATACTTGTTAAAAGGAAACAGTTTTACTTTTTATCTGCATAGGTATAACAGTGGATTGAATCTACTTGTACCCCTTTAACTTTCAGATTTAGATTAGTGTTGGAGCAAGTGTACATAACAGATGGCCCACAGCTGTCGAGGATAGAAATACCCCAACACTTGGTGCTGTCTCTACCATCTAATATCCCATATGAATATGACAATAATGGTCCCTTGAAAAAGCACTAGCGAAAAATATGTTGGGAGACAGGGCGATCAAACACCTAGTTAGTGGTTCGGTGCTTCTGTAAACACTGGAAGTTTATGTTATACACTCCCTCCTCATGTGATATTGACAAATTAGCCTGAATAGAGTTATATTAAATATTGATAAGTTGCAACAATAAAGCACAAAGCATTTTCCTTCAGAAAACTCTCCTGTGAGCCACAGTACATTGCTGCAATCTGATAGGAAATAGAACAGAGACTGCTAAATAATTCTGGGTACACACTAGTATTCCGACGAATGTGTTATCTACAACGATTTTACTAACAATTGAAAAGAAAATAAAGTCCTGATCAGCATGCTGATTCTTGTGTACACACCATACAGGTTTTAAAATATTTACCCTCAGATCTGTGCTCATCAACAGTCAGAACCGTCGGCTGAAACGATCATGGGGTATATTTACTAAACTGCGGGTTTGAAAAAGTGGAGCTGTTGTCTATAGTAACCAATCAGATTCTAGTTAAGATTTATTTAGTCCATTCTACAAAATGACAACCAGAATCTGATTGGTTGCTATAGGCAACATCTCCACTTTTTCAAACCCACAGTTTAGTAAATATACCCCCATGACTCTGTAAACCCTATGGAGATCCTGAGCGTGGGTGCATACACACTGCAGAATTGGATGGATGTCGTTCCATTACTGAACGAGATTTATAGTGCGGCTGAACAATCAAATAATGGGCTTTGCTTTTCGGATGACTATCGCTCATCGTCTAAGTGTACCCACTAATGCGATATCAGGCTCAACAGTCGTTTATCAGGTGATTGGCCTGATAATTGGCCGAAAACACTGTAGAGTGTACCCAGCTAAGAAATAGAACAGGGGTTACTGGTTTAGGAATCTCAAACACAAGAGCTAACAGAGATTATAACTTCTATAAACTGCAGTGTGGAGCTTGCAATGATACTCTATGCAGACCGGTGCATTTCAACAGTGTTTGTTTCTGTCATTGCATCAATGTAATCAATAAGATTAAATTCCTGTGTGTTTATATCTCATAAGGTAGCGGTGGGCAACAGGCGGCCCATAGGTTGCAGTGGGATAGAAAATAGAGAATACCCTGTACATCCCCAATATAAATACATGCTGCAATCTACCATAGAGATATACCCAAATATACCCAAATTAGGGTCACTGTATTCAGATCTTGTAACACACTGATCTTAATTTATCACAACGGCAATAAGCAAGAAAATGAACTTTGATGGATAGTCTCTGCCGTGATAAGTTGAAATGTTACCAAGTTGCAATATTGTAGCACAAAACATTTTCAAATTGAGGAAAAAACTCTTGTGAGCTACTGCACGTTTAAGTTCCTTTGTGACCCGAGGGAAAATAAGCGAAGGTTTGAGAAATAAAACTCTGCAGCGATGTGTCTCACAGACACATTGTGGACTCTCGTGTCTAACCGAATTCCCCCCATAGTATGCAGCCTGTATTATTTCTCAAGCATTAACACTCACCACCTGTGCAATAGATTTAATTGGTAAAAACACAATGTATGAAGAACATGTTACCAATGCATAAGTAAAGTAAAGGTTAGGTTTTCTTTATCCATAGTCTACACATTATCCTAGCACATGTGTGTGAATAAGACCAAACAGCAAAAGTATAAAGTCTGAAAAACAGGCTCCAGGTCATGTGACATATACATTTATTAGTACTGATCGGTTTGTTACAACATACTTTTCAGTTTTACATACTGCACAGTGTATTCACTAGGGAGAGCAACACAGAATTACATATCCCACAAATGAAGAAGAGAAGACATTCTAAAATAGCCACTTCTCCTTTTCGCTTGTGTAAGTAATGGGAATTGTGACACTGGGAAACTCTATTATGTTAACATGGTATAGAGCATATGAAAAGTATTCATGCATAGGAAACTGACCAATGGTTAGAAACAGAAATTCCAGTATTGTCTTCACATATACTGCTGCATTAATCTGTAGAATCACATGTTTTTAGAAAAGTATTTATTAAAAGTGAATGTGTTTTTTACCAGGCAGTACAGTGCATAATCTTGGCAGGGCACTTTAAGCAAAAAGACTGATGTTGGATTTTCAGAAGACTTCACTTGGAGGCGAATTATTAAAAGCATAAATTTCCCCCAAGTTCACAAATATGTTTCCATTAAACAGTCAGTCAGCCTAGAAAAAAAACAAACACGACTATTTCAATTTGGTTCCTACCCTGATGGACTATAGGGTGTCAACATTGATTCACCGGACTGAGGGAAAACTTATGAACCATGCAGAGTGGCCGTTTCTGCGTTGTTTTAGCATATGTTAATATTGGAGCTATTTAACAAAAGCCGAACGCAGGGGATATCAGAGATATGGCCAACTTCCACTGTATACATGAGGATGGCGTTAGCATTGCAGCAGAGTGATCTATAGATCGCTCCCATCCCTCCTTTCACTAGTTGTTTTACGCACATGTGCAGCCACAATGAATTGGCTGGAGGTAGGGTGATCTGATTTTGATCAATTTACTATGGACTCTTCGCTGAGACAGGATCTTATCTGAGTTGTAGTCCCAGCTGAACAATTTTAATAAATTACTATATGAAATCATTTCTCATCTCTGCAATAATAAATGAGAGTAGGGAGAATATGTGAATGATCCTAAAGAGACCCCTTAAACCTTTAGTAGATCACCGACTAAATGTTAACATAGGGACTTCCCTTTATTACAATTTACAGGGTAGACTCCCCTAACGAATGTTACAAAACAAAAAAGTGAAATCAATCATTTTCTATTTTATTTACATAGAACAGTTGTATGTGCATGTTTAATATTTCAACAAGATTCTTGCAGACAGACATCGGTCACCTGGTAATCTAAGAAGTCTGATACATACTAATCTTTAGAAAAGAAAGTAAACTACTGAGGTACGTGAAAACTTGTTTTAACAACTGCAACATTATTAATGTAGGTAAAACAATACAACTATACAATGCTCATCTTGTGGAAAATTGAAAGAAAGTAGTTATGAAAGTCCCCATTACACACAATGCTGACATTGTCTCATTAATTATCAGTATATAAGCAGAGCCACAAGAATTTCTTAACATACCATATGATGGTATTTGCAGAAAAGGTTTAGAAACATTTCTTTATAATATGGGCTACAGGTAACTGCATACTTGTTTCTGCTAGTTCTGCAGCATTTCTAAGCAGATGTTTTGTCTATGACAATGTTACACATTATCCACTGCAACAATGTAACTATAAAGAACACATGGGTGTTTGATAAATGAAACTGCATTGTATAATATGAAGGTGTGTTACTTGTTACACTTCTAATACTTTACCTGCTGTGTCCCAAATGGAGATGTTGTAGGGTCCCCACTGCTTGAGGTAAAAGGCTCCTCCAACTGTGCTCACTGTGTCCTGAAACTTCCTTTCCATGTACCTGTGGAGGAGGGAGGTTTTCCCCACGTTCATATCTCCAAGAAGTACTATCTTCAGGTCTGGTTTCTTATTCATGCTGCCAGAGAGGTGGAAGACAATAGACCCCCAAATTCAGTTGCTGAGTAACAACCAGGGAAGACAGAAGCAACCTGGATGATGTTGGTCCATACACTGTCAGATTTAAAGCCCTTACTGCTCCCCTGAGAGCTTCAGTCCAGGTCCCTTGAACCACTGACGACACATTACTGAGGCTTCCTCTGCGCTCTTTGTTCTGGTGTCGGTCAGTCACTTCTGTACACACAGCAGAGTCACTAATCTGATTTATTGCTGCACACAGTTCTGCAGAACTTTGCTAACTTGGCAAAACAGGGAAGGGATAAAGTGCAGGAAGTTATTTCTTTCACCCGGCCCCCTCCTTGCTGTGCTCCTCCTCCGACCACCCCCTCCTTCCATAATAATGTGCAGATCTCAGATGCAACATAGTGATCGGGCTCGGTGATCGTTCCCCCCCAGCACCTACTGACCCCTGCTGTAAGTATGTATAATATACTGTTATCTCCCCGGGGATGACGTGGTGCATGCGGCATGTCTGTGATCACATAAGAGCAGGAAGTGACAGTGCAGTCTCTCTGTTGCAGGTGACTCAGGCAGCAGCCGTGTGACCGAGAGGCACGGGGAGGCGGCACCCGGAAACCACTGGCTCGGACGATACTGACGGAGAAGGGAGACAGCCGTCATTAGTGCACCAGGATCCCCTCCCAGTAGCAGCAGCGCCGCGGTTCAGCTATGGCCTCCTTCATCTCGGTGCCGCTGAAGAAGACATCGGAGGTTGACCTGGTGAAGCCGCTGTCTAAGTTCATCCAGAACACCTACCCGGCCGGGAGTGACCAGGCCGAGTACTGCCGGGCGGTGGAGGAGCTGAACAAGCTCCGTAAGAGCGCGGTGGGTAGGCCGCTGGACAAACACGAGAGCTCGCTGGACATCGTCATGAGATACTACGACCAGCTCGGCTCCATCGAGCCCAAGTTCCCGTTCGCCGAGGGCCAGCTGTGCCTCACCTTCACCTGGAAGGACGCCTTCGACAAGGGCTCCATCTTCGGGGGCTCGGTGAAGCTCGGCCTGCCCAGCCTGGGCTACGAGAAGACCTGTGTGCTCTTCAACATCGGGGCTCTGGCCAGCCAGATCGCGTCGGAGCAAAATCTGGAGAACGACGAAGCCCTGAAGGCCGCCTCTAAATATTACCAGCTGGCCAGCGGGGCCTTCTCCCACATCAAAGACACGGTGCTGTCCGCCCTGAACCGTGACCCCACCGTGGACATCTCCCCAGACACGGTGGGGACACTGAGTGTCATCATGTTGGCCCAGGCCCAGGAGGTCTTCTTCTTGAAGGCTACCAGAGACAAGATGAAGGATGCCCTCATTGCCAAACTGGCCAACCAAACTGCTGACTTCTATGGAGACGCTTTCAAACAGTGTCAGTACAAAGATGCTTTACCCAAGGAGGTCTTTCCTGTCCTGGCTGCCAAACACTGCATTATGCAGGCCCATGCCCAGTATCATCAGTCTGTCCTGGCAAAGCAGCAAAAGAAATTCGGGGAAGAAGTTGGCAGGTTACAGCATGCTGCTGATCTGGTGAAAACGGTCACTACAAGGTATGATGAATATGTCAATGTCAAAGATCTGTCTGATAAAATCAGCCGTGCACTTACCGCTGCGAAAAAAGACAACGATTTCATTTACCATGACAGAGTTCCAGATTTAAAAGATCTTGATCCAATCGGAAAAGCCGCTCTTGTGAAACCAACTCCTATCCCGTTCCCTCTGAGTCCGAAGTACAGTGATCTATTTGAAAAGTTGGTACCTTTAGCAGTACAACAGTCCTTGAGTGTCTACAATCAGAGGAAGGGTGATCTTATCAACACAACAATTGCTAAGATGAGAGATGCCACAACTTTATGTAATGGGGTACTTGCTTCTTTAAATCTTCCTGCTGCTATTGAAGATGTTTCTGGCGACAGCATCCCCCAGTCAATTTTGCAAAAGTCAAAGGCTGTAATTGAGCAAGGTGGTATTCAGACCATTGACCAGTTAATCAGAGACCTTCCAGAACTGCTCCAGAGAAATAAAGAAATTCTTGATGCATCGCTGAAGTTTTTGGATGAGGAGGAAGCAACAGACAATGAGCTAAAGTCAAAGTTTAAGGAGAGATGGCAAAGAACACCTTCCAATGAACTTTATAAACCCCTAAGAATTGAGGGTAACAACTTCCGTGATGTTTTGGATAGAGCAATTGGAGCAGATGCGGTTGTGAAAGAGCGCTACCAGTCTCAGCGTGAAGCGATTTCAATTTTGTGTAAGGGAGAAGCTGAACTTAATGGAGCAATTCCTTCTGCAAACCCAGCAAAAACCATGCAGGGCAGTGAGGTTGTAAACACATTGAAATCCTTGTTAGTCAACTTAGATGAGGTAAAGAAAGAAAGAGAGCAACTGGAAAATGATATTAAATCTGTCAATTTTGACATGACAACCAAATTTCTTAGTGCTTTAGCACAGGATGGAGCCATTAACGAAGAGGCTTTATCTGTGACTGAGCTTGATCGAATCTACGGAAACTACACAGACAAGATGCAGAAAAACCTGGCAAAGCAGGAGGAATTAATCGGCAATATTCAAGTTTCTCACCAGGAATTTTCAAAGATGAAGCAATCAAACAGTGAGGCTAACCTAAGAGAAGAAGTTTTGAAAAAATTGGCTGCAGGGCATGACAGCTACATAGAACTTGTAGCTAATCTGAGAGAAGGCACAAAGTTCTACAATGACCTCACAGAAATTTTGCTTAAGTTCCAAGTAAAATGCAGTGATATTGTATTTGCCCGGAAGACAGAAAGAGATGAATTGTTGAAGGATTTGCAACAAAGTATTGCCAGAGAGCCAAGTGCACCTTCAATGCCAGCAGTACCTGGGTACCAGAATGCAGCAGCTTCCACGTTTGCTGCAGCTGCCGCATCAAGTGCTCCAACACCAGCACCAAGAAATGTCATTTCTAACAAACAACCTCCACCACGTCCTCCTCCACCATCTGTTCCTGTAAGTGCTCCAGCTCCTGTTATTGCAGCGCAAAATATGAATCCTGCAATACCGGGTGCTTCAGCTCCAGTACCCACCCAGCCTCTTCCCAACAATATTCCTTCACAAGCACAGGGTCCTCCATTCCCGACCTACCCAGGATATACAGGGTATTATGGAATGCCTATGCCTGTTGGCTATAATCCATATATGTATGGCCAAACCATGCCCCCCTACCTGTACCAACCACAGGCTGGTCAGGCTCCTTACCCAACTCAGCAACCTGGTTTTCCATGCTCTCAGCCTCCTTATTACCAACCTCAGTAAGAAGGGTGTAGAAAAAAATGCTTGTTAAGAGAAAAAAAAAAAAAGAAACTTTCAGTGGCATTAAGTGCTCTGTATAATAAATATAAAACTCCCTAATTTCTGTTTTGAGTTCTAAGAACAGTTTGAGTTAAACTTCTGAGTGCACTAAGCTGTTTCTGCCTGCCTACTTTCAAACATGATCAGAATGGAAAATGACTCCTAGTTTTGCCTGACAAAAATGACCTTTATGAGCTGATCTAGGGCTCCTTTGATAATGTACACATATCCCTAGTATTGCTATGCTCTTTCATATATAAAAATGGGGTTGTTAGTGCTCTATATTTTTCTTTCTCTATTTTTACTGTTTCTTTACATTTTAGTTATTGTATGCTATTTTTGTCTACTAATCAAAAGCCTTGTAAATCATAACGAAAAATAAACTTTAAAAAGCACCTCAAAGCTTGGGAATGTTGATCTAAGATCATTCACCTACAGTTTATAAAATTGTTGTGTTTTGCAAATTATTTTTGTTTCACTCACATTATTTTCAGCCTATGTAGCTGGTACAGAAATAACACCTTCCTTTGACCTTACTCTATGCCGATGTCAGCTTGTATATTTAAATCATAATTACTTTAAAGCAATAAAATTGATTAAAATAAAACATTTGTGGCTAAAATAAACAAGCAATCGAAAATTTGCCCACACCTGCGTATTTCTGCTACAAAAAGGTAAATCACAGGTTAACTGCTTAATAATCTGTATATCTGCTACAATGACCACAGATAAATTGTCCTTTCCATGATTTGATATACAAATGGTTATTCAGAGGTTTTAAAAAGATGAATGGTTGGAGTATAAAGGTGCTTAAAACGCTACAAAAATCTAAACTATAATTTGTTTTTCTGTACTGAAATATATCCATATTCAATGTTCCAACATTCACAAATATATATGCATACTATGATGAGAGTTAAGATATTAAATTTATTATGTATGCAACACTGTTATTAACCTCACTGCAAGCTTTTGTTGTCCAATTAGCCACCCAGAAGTCTGGCATACATAGTCAAATTCTTCTGTGTTTATAGTGACTGGAAACAAATTACAAATGTAGTTTATTAGAGTGGTATGAAAGACACATTGAGCTAGATGGTAGCAATATATATAGCTGTTTTTTTACTTTAGATTATACTAAAATTCTATATTTTTCTGGTTTGTGATATAAACAATATAGCAAAACGTAAAGTAGGAAAAATACAGTATTGTTCACCCTACGTTATGCAATCTGTATACGTGTGTATATGGTAAGGTTTGCAGTATTTGTAACAACTTTAACATTGAGTATATTTACTGTGACAAGTTTGATTTTGACCTGAATTATGGATACATATTTTGTATTTACCAACATTGCTTTCTAACACGATGAGTTGATCTATTATTCTATTTGGGCTACAGACAAGGAACAAACAAAGAGCACAAATGCTTAATATAAGGTATCATTTCAAAGTATGTTGTCTGAATAGGTTCTGGTTACACAAGTTGCAGATGACATCAGTTGTTGCAGAACTGGAAACTTTACCTTACTTTAGCTGCTGAGATTAAGTGATTTCTGTCCTATGACAGACATCACATGACTATATTCACATGTGCATAGACACAAGTTGTGAGGATTGAGTGTTCTTTCATATATTTGCTTCCAAGCAAAAAAATATTAGCCACCAACCACATTATTAGTTATTAATATAAAACTACGAAGAATTCATGATAGTTTAGATGTACAAATGACATTTTAATGTCTATGTAGTAGATTTAATTGTAAAAAAATCAATAATTGTAGACTCCAGCAGTAAATAATCTGTTTTCTAAATGGGGAGCATTGTTTTTCTCAGTTTAATTACAATAGATATGAGAATAAGCCTGATCGTCCGCTTATATTTTAAAAAATGTTTCTAATGCCAAGTGGAATTTGTAAGGTTTATGGTGGTGTATAAGTACTCAGATTGGGCAGACCAAATGAAGGCTCTCATGTAATGATGATTCTAGTTGATTAATGGTTGTGTTGAACAACTGTACATGCCATGTATAGTGTAAGCATATCTTTTTGTCAGCTATTCATGATATTAACACAAAAACCTTGAGACTGTGGGGCAGCACACTCAAACGGTTGTAGTTTGTCTGATATCGTTTTGCCCGAGCATTCAATATGGAAATGTTTAGCACAATACGTGCTAAAGTGTTAGCACATTTTCTTCCCTCAAACCAGAATTAGCAAATTTTACTAGAAGAAATTATTAAATCAAATCTGTTAAAACAAAAAAAAAAGTCCAGCAAAATATTATTTACTTATAAATTGAGTTTATCTGTTGGTGGGTGGGTCTCTGTACCAATGTTCATATTGGAATCTGTGATAGAAGTGAAGTAGAACAGTTTAGTTCTCCATTCCTGAATATACAATATGTCCAAGGAAATAGTGATTATTGCTCTTATGCCCAAGGTATGCAGAGCGATTGATGATTGTCATATACCATGATTGTCTGAAATCATTCACGATGCTCCGTCAATAACTTGATTTGGATTATATCATCCAATTTGGCAAATACATATGTGGCCTAATCAGACATTGCATAAAAATGTTACAAATATATAATATATATATATATATATATATATATATATATGTGTTAACCCGTGCATGATACTCATGCATTCTAGTCAAATCAAGCTACTTAAGGTCTTAAAAAGGTTCTTGTCATGCATTTGGGCCTAGTCCAGGCCTCCTCAGGGGAAGAGCGTTACTTCCCGACGCAAGCGCCCTTTTTTAACGTGGTTTTGTCCACATGTCACCACCTCATCATTTTTCTCCATCACCTCATCCTTCATCTTCATCGCCACATCCTTCATCAAGCTACTTAAGGTGTTAAAAACTTCCCACTGTCACCCCCGGCAACCACCAACCACTCCCAACTGTCACTTCTCCTTCAAGAAATATATAGGTCAGTGTATAACTCTGCCCAGCAGGTGGCGCTGCAGCTTGTTTTTTTTCCCCACACACGCCACTAGGCATTTATATAGTAGATATAGAAGACACTGACATTATTTTAAATGAACATTCTGCATTAAAGGCAGACAAAATGTAGAGGCATACTGTACAGTTTACTAAATGTGTAATGACTTTTATTTAATGCAATTTCTGCTACAGTATCTGTTGTATGCGTCATATGAGACTATGGTGGGGGTGGCCATATGCAGAGGACTGCAGACATCAATCCTACTGAAGTTCCCGTTGCAGGAAATCATTTTTTGCAACTTTTGTGAATGTGACCTATGGCTGTTATGGTGGTTTTTACCAGTCAGTAAATTAAGTCTTCCACGTTCTATATCTAATTGTCAGCTTCAGATTTGCACCACTTATTGAGTATTGGTAATTATAGCATGACTGTAGTGTTGTTATAGCCTATCCCTAAACAAAGTTTTTAACAACCACACAAGCAGATGACAGCCATTAGAATCTTAATATATGTATGTAAATATTACTTTACCATTTACTACTTCACACACTGTTTGATTTTTTTATTATGTTGGTAGAAGCATTGTAGCCTGTCAAAACCCATGGAAAACGTTTATATAACGTGCAATATATACATGTAATTTGTATTTTTCCAGTGCCGATCTCATGTGACAGCAGTCTTGCAAAATGTACAACATGGTGACGGCTGGCTCTCTGTAACTAGTAGCTCAGACTGCTGTACACTCATTTGAGCACTGCATGTGTTACATGGCTATGTAAACAGTACTGCAGCATCAGTGGCTTGGTTGAGCTTAACCTTTTTACATACTGACTGCAACACAATTGTTTTTGTATTTGTCATTAGTGCCAATAGCTATCTAAGTAGTAATACACAGGGAATTTATTATATCAGCCAGTGCCTGTATTAAAATGCTAAACATAAAAATGGGAATCCTTGTCGCATCTGAAAGGGAATGCTGGCATATTGCCAGAAAACACGGGGTATATTTAATATATGGTGCTTTGATGACATTTTCTTCAATTCTGCAATTTTATTTTAATAAAAGTGCCGCATAGTAAATATACCCCACAGTCATTCATATAGCAAGTAGAGGAAATACGGTAGGGAACCCCCCCCCCCCCCTCCCAAAAAAAATTGTTAGTGTATTCACGACAAACTCATATAGATGGTAATGAACATAATAATGAAATTTAGCATCCTGTCAGCGGCAAATTATTATGAATCTGTTATCCCTAAAAATATGGAAATGAATATATAACCCCAATATTTACACTCTTTCCCCACAGGAGATTCACAAGATCAATAAGTGTGTGATTTATGTGCATTTGAATTTGCTGAATGCATCTAGGGTTTCTTCCATTTATAGCTCATGTGTATGTGTATGGATGGTGTAATCAGCCCCTAGAGATGTGAGATAATGATGTTTATATATTAGCTCTCAAATTCTAACTACCAGCTTTTGGGTAGGGGGGGGAGCACATTATGGTGCTAGTCTACAGTTTTTTGAACCAGTGTGTTCGCACCGGAGAGAGGTGGCATCTGGGCTGAACTGCTGCCTTGACCAGCATTAGGACCAAAGACAAATTGGACACGAGTGATGGGGATCAGCAGCCACAGAATATAGGTCACCGGTAACTTCTCTCCTCTTGCTATTTGTTCCCCCTTACTGTCTGCACTGCGTTCAGTATGATTGCTTCACTTTATCCTGAAAATCACCAAATAAGATATTTATGCAAAATGTATCTCTTTATCCATGCTACAGTGTGTGCCTCCATTGTGATCTCTTGTTAGTACAGTCGGAAGAAGTATCTCTTAATAGTCACTGGTGGCACCTTAGTTCAGAAGGATGGCCAAGAAGGTCTGTAAAATCACATCATAAACAAGTACATATTTTCTTTAATTGATTAATAACTAATTCAAAAACAACTGCTAAAAAGCAAATTGACTCTTGTATAACTTGAGTATATTTTGATTATATAACTAGTGCATTCCAGAGTAAACCATGAATACACAGTGTTTACTTCATTCTGTTGTCAGATGTGCTCTTTCTAAAATCCCTAGTCTAGCCAGAAGGGGTCATGTTCTCTTTCCATCACAGTGTTATTATTCCTGGCAGATGGCAGCAGTCCATGCCTTCACTTAGTCTGTGTAGCAGAGCACAAAGAAACTTATATTCATGTGTTTTTGCCCTACCAATATTCAGAGAACTCTTAGCAATATTTTCCATGCTGTTTTTAACACTGTAAAACCTGTATAACAAATATTAGAATTATTAATGTATATGGTAAGAGACACAACAATGACAATAAAGGCTTTAATGAAATATTCATATTGTCCAGCCAGGTTCCTTCTCTCCTCTGTCTCTCTTGTAGCAAAACACCCAAAATATGGAATGAGTCACAGGAGAAGACATACCCATACCATGCTTGATGCTGGCAGTGCAGACAGGAGGACATAATTGCTACTGCCAGGTTCTGGATCTGTTATCAAGTAGTGCTATTATTGGCTGATCGAGCTTTGTTCCTGTCAGATAAGACTTGGCTGTATATACTAGTTACCAGACATGTCTTCTATTTATGTGCTAGTCCAGTGTTTCATAAACCTGGTCCTCGGGACCCCTAACAGTCATCTTTTCATATCTCTTTGCTTTAGTACAGGTGTATTCATTGCTGACTGACACAGATCCACAGATGGTATACTTTCCCTTGTCACCTGGATAACCTGCACTGGTCCTGAGGACTGGGTTTCTGAAACACTGTGCTAGTCATCATATGGGTCAGCTTTGTATGCTAGATACTAGATAAGATGTTTTATACCACAGTACAATTCTGGTTCTCATTAGATCCTTGGTTTCTGTGGATTCATAAAGATTAGATACAGAGATCATGCACAATATTTAAACCACCTGCCTAATATTGTGTAGGTCCCCCTCGTGCCACCAAAACAGCTCTAAACCATTGAGGAACCGATTCCACAATACCTCTAAAGTTGTCCTGTGGTGTTTGGCACTAAGCTGTTAGCAGCAATTCCTTTAAGTGTTTTTCCAGCACATCCCATAGATGCTGTATCAGATTAAGATCTGGGGAATTTGGAGACCAAGTCAACGCCTTGAACTCTTTGCCATGTTCCTCAAACCATTCCTGAACAAATTTTGCAGTGTGGCAGGGCGCATCGTCCTGCTGAAAGAGGCCACTGCCATCAAGGAATACCGTGACCAAGAAGGGGCCTATTTGGTCTGCAACAATATTTAGGTAGGTGGTATGTGTTAAAGTAACATGAATGCCAGGAACCAAGGTTTTCCAGCAGAACATTGCCCAGAGCATCAGACTGCCTCTGCCAGCTTGTCTTCTTCCCATAGTGCATCCTGGTGTGCATCATTTACCTGGGGAAGAGATGGCATGTGCCCACTGTCTACGTGATGTAAAAGAAAATGTAAATAATCAGACCAGTCCACCGTTTTTCATTGCTCCATGGTCCAGTTCTGGTGCCCATTATAGGTGATTTTGACAGTGGACAGGGGTCAGTATTATTATTATCATTTATTTGTTGGGCGCCACAAGGTTTCCGCAGCGCTGTACATAGTACAAACAGTAGACCGTACAGGGTTAAACAGTACAGAACGATAAACACAAAGTACCAATGCTTCAGTAACTCCGGGACAGCCATAAGGAGTAAGGACAGAGCAGAAGAACAGGTGTGGAGACACGGGGGAAGAGGGGCCCTGCTCATAAGAGCTTACATCCTAAGGGAGGGTGGATAAATCAGACACGAGAGGGAGCTGGTGATGCCAGGGGAGTGAGGGAATAGCGAGCAGAGTAGATGAGGGGTTAAGTGGACGGTTGATAAGCTTTGAGGAACAGGTGAGTTTTAAGTGCTCGTTTGAAGGAGCACAGATTGAGAGCGAGACGGATGGAACGAGGGAGGTCGTTCCAGTGCAGTAGGGCAGCTCGGCAGAAGTCTTGGATTCTGGAGTGGGAAGTGGTAATTAGAGTGGAGGAGAGGCGACGGTCATTAGCAGAGCGCAGGGACAGTATGGACACACGGACTGGTCTGCAGCTATGCAGCCCCATTTCCAGCAAGCTGTGATGGAATGGGTGTGCCGACACCTTTCTATCATAGCCAGCATTAACTTTTTCAGCAATTTGTGCTACAGTAGTTCTTCTGTGGGATTGGACTAGAGGGACTAGCCCTTGCTTCCCTGGCACATCAATGGACATCCATGACCCTGTTGCCGGTTTACCGGTTTTCCTTCCTTGGACTCCTTTTGGTGGGTACTAATCACTGCATACTGGAAACACACCACAAGACCTGCTGTTTTGGAGATACTCTGACCCAGTCTTTTAGCCATCACAATTTGGCCCTGTCACAGTTGCTCAGATCCTTACCACATTTTTCCTGCTTCCAACACATCAATTTAAGAACTGACTGTTCACTTGCTGCCTGGTATCCCACCCCTTGACAGGTTGTTACAGGACAATCAATGTTATTTACTTCACTTGTCATTGGTTTTAATGTTGTGACTGATAGGTGTATATAATACAATATGTGGGATGGGCACTCACCGTTGCTGAAGGCAACAACCTGGGTGGCTTGTATAGAGGAGATACCATAGGTATGATCCAAAGAGCACAGGACTCTTTAATCAAGCATTGTACATTTTATCAAGTCAAAAACCTGACTAAAACATAATTGTATATACACCCGCTAAGCAGGAAAACACATGTGAGCATCGCTAATGGTAACCAGGATGCTCAAGAAACCAACCCTTCCCCCATTTACCCACCTCCTTTGCACAAATGTGGCAATATTTTTTTTTAAAAGATTAAAATAAACATGTAAATATAAGCCAATGGGATGGATGCTATTATCTGCCCTACCTCTTCTATATTATGACTACTTAAATGCTGCCTATTAGGAATGAGGATTTCAAACACTGGTCTGGCAATATCAGACTAAAAAGCCTATGGCACAATTAGTTTTTTTATTGATCTAACCTAATTTGGGGTAATTAAGTATGGAACAGGGGTGGTATATTTTACCAATGCTCGCCTACTTTATGGTCCTCTCCTCCAGGAGGTCCAACTGGTACAGTGGTTAGCATTGCTGCCTCACGGCTCTGGGGTCACGAGTTCGGTGTGAAGTTTGTATGTTCTCCCAGTGTATGCATGGGTTTTTCCCACAATCCAGAGACATGAAAGCTGATTGGTTAATTGGCTCCTGACAAATTAACTTTAGTCTTTTTGGTAGGCAATAGAGATTGTAAGCTCCACTGGAATGGGACTGATTTGAATGATTACGTATTTTTTGTAAAGCGCTACGTAATATGTAGGCATTACATAACTAAATAATAAATATCAATTCTAATCACAATTGTTGGAAGTAGTCAGCAACTGATACATGTAAATAATGTCAAACATTCAATTTGCAAGAGTAAAATAAAATGCATGTTAGTTCAGAGTGATTTGTTTCTTTAAAGTTCCTGTGTGTTAGAGACAGAGATATTGTCCACAGTTTGAATGAATGCTTGTACAATTAGTTCATTTGGGTATAGGGTTCAATTCTTCTTGGATCATGTACAGCATTAAAGGGTATAATGATAAAAGGAACTGTCCGCTTCACATGAGGTAAATGTAGCAACCTACTTAAATTGCTTTTCATTGGTGTTATGGTGCACTTCCTTTAGCCTGGGATTGGTCTCTGATGAGCTGGTATAGCCCCCCCCTCCTCCTCTCTCCTGGTGTGCTGCTGCCTCCTGTGTTGTTTCCCGGCAGTATTGTATTGCTTTGAGTGTAGTACGGAAGCTGAGAGCTTCAAAAGTAGTTTAGTGATTTGTAAAGTTAGATTGTATGGGTTTTATCTGTGTTCATTCAGAAGTTTTTATCCTTATACATCATCATAAATATTCAACCTGTATACATTAAACATAAACACAATGGGGCTGATGCAGAGTTGGCTGCAATTGGGCCCTGAATCGCAGATGTATATTGATTTCGGTGAAAAAGCTGCAATTGCAGGCATGTACAAAGCTGCAAGATAGGAGCAGGTCTACCCCAGCAGCAGATGCTCCCAGTTTATGCTAGACATATATCACATGCACTTCTGCTCATGTTTATAATCATTTGTTTTGTTAGCAAAATATATATTTGCTATCAGGCATCAATAAAACACCCAGTCTCATACTCATAATAATCCTCTGATAAAACTACTCTCATAATTAAGAGGAGGAATGCATATGGAGACTAACTAATGCTGTTATTTTATTATCTTGATCCTTTCCCACATTCAGAAACTGGGTACACTGTGTCCAGACTGCAAATCTAACAGCTTGATGATACTGCTGCTTGTAATACTAAGCGGCAGATTCAGTTTTGTGGGTAGTAAGAAATATAAATGACCAGTGTACTCCATGTCATTTCTGTGTCAGTACAATATGGTACTTCTCCACCCTCTAGCTGAAAATTATGAACCCATATTGTCATATTTATGCAGTTATCATAAGGTGGTGTTCTTCAGTATCAAGCAATATAGGCCACATTTTCAGCAGTTGGTAAACAACAGTTCACTGCAATGTCTCTGACCATGGTTTGTATCAATGCAACCCCTTCAACTTCAGCTTCTCTGTGACTTAATAGTTCTTGCACAAAGCATCTTAGTACAATTAGTGTTTCCACAATGAATTGCGTACCATTGGGTAAATGTATCATACTCCGTTTTTTTCAGGTCGCCGGAAATCGGCGAGTTGACAGCTAAAATTTAAAGCGGCGCTGCCTTGTAAAGGGAAAAGCGCCGCTTTAAATTTTAGCTGTCAACTCGCCGATTTCAGGCGACCTGAAAAAAACGTAGTATGATACATTTACCCCCATGTGTTATTAAACAGTTTAGTTGGTTGCACACCATTGACGGTATAGGTGTGTATATCAGCATGTCCCACTCATTCTTCCAGATCTGGACAGCAGTCTATATATAGACCTCTTGTCAGATGTACAATTTGCAATGCAGAAATTTACAGGGTGTTCAGTGACTTTGCAAACAACCTTGGGTTCAATCAATTGGCTAGTCCCTTCTCCTCCTGTCTGATAGTCTGCAAAGATGGCTGCATTTCTGTAGCAAAAGTCCACACAAGTTCTTTATTGTTGTGTTGTACCAGAAATTGCTCTCTGTCTTGAAATCTCTACCAACATAGTGATGTACACGTCAGAGGAGGGCTGGCAAAGTTTAGTCCGGGGGCAAGAGTCGACTCAACAGCCTATTAGAAACTTTTTCAAGGAAAAAAGATGCAGGTGACCCAGCCCAGGTTAGCCCCCTATGAGACTGGCCCAGAGGGCAGATGCCCCCCTGACACCCAGCCCAGCCTACCCCTGGTACTTGTAGAGAAATCCAAGATAACTAGTTCTGGTACATTTGCCACAGTTCGCTTAGATTTAATTAGTCATGCAAGTAGCGGCGGTACACCACGTACAACACTTCTCCATTCATACGTCTCCTCTCCTGTGAGTACCATCTTCCATGTATTGAAGTCTGTGTCTGTGCCATGTTGCTGTGCACAGTTAGCATTTCTGCTTTGATTTGGCAAAATAACGTTGGCATGTATCAACTCTGTCTTAGTTACAAAAGTATAACATGCTACGCACAGAAAAGTACAAGAAGAATAAAATGAAATTCAGCCACCATTTTAATAGGCCTGTCACATCCATTACATACACATCTGGGGGTAAATGTATTATAAAATAAATGCAAGCAGAAGTCGGCGCAGGGGGATGGATTAATGGGAAACAGTAGGAATCAGACAATAAACAATACCAAAAATTTTCCAAAGTGTGTAAGTCCTACCCCACTCCTTTTGGGGAATGTCACTGACGTTATCAGTTTGAAATCACACAGTTCTATCAGAGTGTCTGATGGTGCCCGTTTCGTCACAGATTGTGACTTCATCACCCCCTGATGAAGTCACAATCTGTGACGAAACGCGTTGGGCCAATTGGAAACATCCACGTAGTAACCACGCCCCCCGGACGTCACAGGGTTCTCACCGGCACTCTGGGACTGAGGACGGCTGGACTCATTGACAACACGAGGATCCGTTCAATTGTGCCTCCCCGCGAGAATTTGAGGGTCGATTTATAAAGATACCTTTATGGGAACAAACACCTCTGCTCAATGTGAGCGTTTTAAATGATATTTTAAATAAATGCCGTTAATGTTTTTACGCTATGAGCAGATTTTTTTCTTTTCTTTCCCCATGTACATGCTAACCTATATGAGGAGGAACTGAAACACTTTCAAGAGTGTCCACGGGTACCATCAGACACTCTGATAGAACTGTGTGATTTCAAACTGATAACGTCAGTGACATTCCCCAAAAGGAGAGGGGTAGGACTTACACACTTTGGAAAATTTTTGGTATTGTTTATTGTCTGATTCCTACTGTTTCCCATTAATCCATCCCCCTGCGCCGACTTCTGCTTGCATTTATTCTGAATTGTTTTGTGAAGTATAGGCTATCCTTCACCTGAAGTAGTGGCAGCATCCCATTTCCCCTCCCCCAATCCTTGGAGTGCGCAGACCTATAACCTCTGTATTTGGGTAAATGTATTATACCCCGGTTTTGTCAACTCCCGCGAGTTTGGCGTCTTCGCAGCTTAAATTTAAAGCGGCACTGCCTTGTAAAGGGAAACTTCCCTACATCTTCAGTCGTATCAAGGGCAATATACCATTCATACCAAGGAAGGGAGTGCCAAAAATTCCCTTTGGCTAAATCACAAGTAATAGTCATGTGGACATTTTAAACTCTCCTCCTAGATAAAACTTGCTTCTCAGTTATGGAGGTAAAGAAGTCCGTGCCAGCCTGCCGTGGGTTCTGTTGTTGTTAAACCTTAATACTGGCCAATGTAATGGTAGGACTCATAATCCACCACCCTGGTATCTCCCTTAGGGTTGTCAGCTATACGTTACTCCGCCCTACCTATGTGCCGATGGACACCTAATTTAGGTGTGCTATTATACAGCCAAAATTTGAGGGTATCATAAACTCCCCTATGTATAAAGACCGGGTAATCAGGCCCATTAGGCAAGGTTAGGCACTTGCCTAGGGCGCCGGGCTCTGGAGGGCGCCACAGATTAAAAATTTCTTTAAAACTGTGCGGCGAACGCTGACCATACCTTTCACGGCCGCCGCACAGCTTCAGATACATCCACAGGGAGAGTGGGAGAGACTATTGATCATCACCACCGCCGCCTCTCTGCTCCGTCTCCTCCCCTCACTGACTGTCGGGCCGTGACATCATCATCACGGCCCGACAGTGTCAGTGAGTGGAGGGGAGCAGAGAGGAGGCAAGTTAAGGTAAGAAAAGACGGGGGGGGGGGCGCCGATTTTGAAAATGGTGCGGGGGGCGCCGATTTTGAAAATGTGCCTAGGGCGCCAAGCACCCTAGCAACGGCCCTGCGGGTAATAGCATTTAAATATGACATAAAATGTGTAGTGTAGGATCATGTAGAAGCCGTGTCATACTCATGGAAGAGGCGCTGTAAGTCATGCATCCTGTCGCTCCTGTACGTCTTGCTGCCTGGCGTTGGTTATCAGCTCATCGTTCCACTCGGACACCTAGGAGGCTCCTGTTTGCCTTTGAAAAAACTTCTCCGGCCCGTAGCATCTGTGTTACTGAAGAGGGAAACATGTTAGAACCGACTAGGGCAAAGGTGGTAGGGAGCAGTGGTGACTGGCTGAAAGGGGTCAGAGAAGGTAGGGCACAGAGGAAAAATTGGGACTTGGGGTGTCTACTGCTGCACCACGGGCCGCCGTCAGTGGTTATTATGTTGTTAGAGTGTACTTAGGTTGAGGGGATAAGGAATTTGCTTTTATTTATTTTTATTGTTTTCTCAAATTTATTTTTTTATTTTTTAAGTTATTGGTTTATTTCAATTGATTGAATGTACGCTTCAAGGTTCTTGGAGCGGGGTTTTTAAATGTAAGCATTAGTTTAAAGTGGACAATGTTAAATGAGGAACTAAAAACTTTAAATGCAGTTTAGTGGAGCACCAAAAATGAATAAAATTCCCCATTTTTAATTCCTCTTGTACAGCCTGGCTATTATAGTACTACATTGGTTTAGCATCAGAAATGACTAGTGACACAGGCGGGAGGCGGGGGGCTGCCTGTGCTACCTATGCTGGCTCAGTGAGAGAAGCAAGGGAATGGGGAAAGCAGTTTTTTCTGCAGACATGATGAAGGAAGGGGGGGGGGGGGGGAGGTGGATTTACTATAAACCCCCATTCATAGGCTGATGAACAGGGGTACACATTGTCTAGGCCCCGGCTCGTTAGAACTCCTAAAGGTGGCTCAAAATAAAAACAAAACTAAGTTTCTCCCCCATAGCAGTCTGACAGGGAAACCAGCTGAAGGAGGGGTGGGGAGGAGCACTGAAGGAGACTTGGAACGAACCAAGTATCTGCAGGGGGGGGCAAGCATTTCAGGCAGGATATGGCATTGGCAGCAGGGGGAGAAGCAGTAAAAAAGGGGAACACTGAGGTAAAATTTATAAAGATGAAAAAGGGAAAAAAGGAAAGAATATAGGTAGGAGGGAGGAAGATGCAGAGTGACTGGATAAATTGAAAACTAAAGAAAAAGCAGGGGAGGGATAAAAGTAAGTGAAAAGCTAAAGAGCTAAGGAAAAGAAAAAGAATCAGAAAACAATATGTTTAAGACAGTGAAAAATATACAGCAGCTTATTAAAGATACAGCTGCTCAGCAGCTCGTCTGCTCACACTGGATTTCAGTGTCGACATTTCTGAGGTAAAATCACTGGCAAACCAGAGAAAAGCAGCAGAGAGAGATAAAGTGAAAATGCTTCAGAGGGGAGATCATGAGGGAGAGAGATGGGAATATGGGGGGGGAGACAGGGAAACAGGAATGTAAAGTGAGGAACAGTAAGGACAGATATGATGTAAATTATGTCAGCAAGAACAGTTTAAATACAGCTCAAAGACAGTAATGTTATAAAACTGCAGCCACTCAGCCTGATGTCTGTGATGGAAAGGAAATCCCTAGTCAGTAGTATATCAAAAACTCCTCCTACTCCTCCCCCTAACATCCGGGAACAGCAATCCTCCCACATTTAACCCTGTAATGTCCGTGCCTGCTTCGTGACAAGCAGCTGCGTTTATCTGCATTCAGCTTAAGGGCTTCATTTTTTTAAAAAAGGTGACAGCACAATGGGTGAGAGAGCTGCACTGATGACACAGTTATTGGGTTTAGTCACAATGCTGTCAAACTCAATCACCTTCACCTGGATGCCAGCTTGTGATTGGTTCACTAAACTGTCACCAACACGCTGCTTTGAATGTCAATACAGAGAGCCACTCTTTGATTGGTTAGCTGTGCTGTCACTCCCCTAGGCCCAGCACTGCTGCAGGACTCCCGGAAGTGTCCTGATGCTCCTAGCCCGGAGTACGGCTATAGGTAAGACGCGGGGCGCTCGTCATGTCACTCACTGCGCTGTCAGTGGCAGCCACTGCGGGGGTCCTGACTGCAGCGCTGCTGTACTGTCTACAGGAAGCAGGTACTGGCGAGGACGCTGCCGCTAGGCAATCCCCCCAGCCCACGTGTACTGCTGAGTAGCTAGACCATCTTACTAATAATAAAGTATTACTTCATAATAGCTTCCATGACATGAACTTATGTTAGCATTGCCTAGTGATAATGCAGGTAATTATTGTAACACATAAATCGAGTAGCTTACTCATACCAATCTATACATCAGACCACGACGATGAACTTTGATAAGGATATTTAGTCCATAATGTGCAGTGATTTTGATCTGTTGTGGATAAAGGGATTTGAAATGATACTGCTAACACCATCACTCTGCCTTTTCTTCATAAAGCCTGCTTAAAACGCAGGCTAAAGCCAGAGTAGGCTTTATAAATATAGTAGCATAATGGAATTAATACATTTTAATGGAATTTTGTGATAAGAATATACCTGTGGTAATTGAGAGTGGTTTTATAAAGGAGTTTGTGTAAAGAGGGAGCACTTAATTTATTATATGCTGTAGCAATCCTTATCCTTAACAAACTTGCAGACATTAACCTCAAGTTCACTGGGCATGCTTTAACCGACAAAGTGGTATATTAACCCTTGCTGCTTAGGCTCCGTATCATCGAACAAGTGGAGTATCCTTCTGTCTGTTTGATTTTCTTTGTGCGTTAAGTTTTTAAACAAAGATTGTGTGTACCTGCAACTAAGGGGCACATTTATCAATATTCACATAAAGTGAAAAGTATTTTTCAATCCTTATCGCAATGATAAGGATTGAACTATTTCTCACATTTATGTACAGCCCTGCACAGAAACAGCAGTCCCGAAAAACTGCTGTTTCAGTGATAAAAAAAATCATACTTACCCCCCTCTTCGGAAGCGCTGTCTCCGGGTCTTCTCTTCACTCTTCAATTGCGCATGTCCAGTTCCAAGAACTGGACATGCGCACACAGATCCCCTCTCTGTCTCTGCAACGATAGTTGCAGAGAGAGCGCGCTGAGTGACAGGGAGGGATCATGTGATCCCTCCACACATGCGCTGTACAGCTCTGCTCTTCGGAGCAGAGCTGACAGCATTAGATTTCTTCAATTCCGATGATGTACGCCAGCTTCAGCATGACAAGTTCCCGAAAAAAATGTTTTTTTCGGGACTTGTTAGATTGCGGCCAGGAGCAGTCACCATTCTGTTGAATGGTGACTGCTCCCAAAAACGAAGCAGCAGATATCCATGATATCTGCTGCGATGCACCCTTAATAATTTTGCGGAGGAAAGGAGGACACCTTAATGACCCGTTAAAAGCACTATCGTGCTTTATTAAATATGCCCCTAAGAATCTCTGCACTAAAAAGCAGGCTCTCATACCTGCCCTGAAGTATGTGTTTCAGATTTACATGTGTAGAGCTGGACAAAATATGGTCATCCTAACAAATGAAAAACACAATCTTTTTTTTTTTGTTTTGTTGTAAAATGACATGTAGACACAGACCCCAGTCCTATAGATTTGTAGCTCTTTCCAGTGATCAGCTCATATTACTATTACATGTCTCTGACTACAGAGTTGCTGGTTCTAACTGTTTTAATATGAAGCCAGTTATAATGACTCCCAGCAAATGACTGCAGGGAAGGGAGGTGCAAGATGTCATTTAAGTGTCACAGCCTGGTGCAGTTTGCTGTGGAGGGCCCACAAGCTGGTCACTTAAGCAGTATAATGCCTAATGTATTGGCTCCTAACGTCTGTATTGATTGGTCTAGATCTGCACTAGTGGTACTGTTGGATGCATCGTTCCTGTGCCAAGTTAACACAGGATCATGAGCACAATACATACGGTGTAAGTGAGGTTTGACAGTTATTGCTCCAGCAATTAAACCTATAGAAAACTGCTCTTGTTTGTAATGGTGCAGTTTCCACATTTTGAGGTGGGCCATGAGAAAGTAAAGCACTTCCAGTATTTGGACTCCAGTACGTTTAACATATATGCTAAAAACGTTACCATAGGTTACACCATCAACAATAAATGAGAAATCAGTTAGCAGTAGAAAATAATGAAGAATTATTGCTGTTATTCTCTTTAAATATATTTCTAAATTCAATTTGTAATGATTTTAAAGACAATAATCTGTCATCCATTACTATTCAGCCTTTTGCTTTATTGGCATGTTAGCTGTGTCACACATACTGCGTTATTGGCTCTAAAATTTGGAAAATTAACCTGATTACCATTTGTATTGTTACAAGTATATGTATATTATATTACCTGATCTGATGCTGAATTATCAATAAATTGTTGTTTGCATATAGCAGTTTTTTTTTTAAACTCTTTATTTAAAGAGGAAACAACAGGAAAAATACAATCAATATATTTGACATAAAAGTATTAATATTCAAAGTGTCTCCTCTGTAATTTTATACATTTATATCGGTGGGGAATGGGGGCTAGGGGAGGGGAAAAGAGGAAGGAAGGTAGAAAGGCACAGGTCCTGTTAACAACATCGCTAATAAGTAAATAAGTAAACAAGCCAGCCTGGAACATCGCTAGGAAGAGCTAGAAGAATAGCATACAAACGTTACTCACCAGCAGCACGCCGATACCAGCCTGGGGGATCCGGGGGCGGCCCAAGATCTATATTCCATCTGCGGGTGGGAGAGCCGTGCTAGACAGACAGCTGTGGCTTTCTAGTAGAAACCACGGGGCCCACACCCTATCGAAATGATGTGATTTATCATGAAGGTAACACGTTATTCTCTCCATACTTGTGACATGTCCTATGTAGGACCGTAATTCCTGCATAGAGGAGGCCCTAGGGTCATATAGCAGTTTTTGCTTTTTAAAATGTTATAACTTTACTTAGGTGTCAAGCTAATGTTTAAAATGAAGACTATATCCAGGGCCGGATTAACGGAATGGAGGCCCCTGGGCTAAAGGGGGCCCCCATTCCCCCGTGAGGCCCCCCCGTTAGCAGACTGGCCCCCCTGTTAGCTGACCGCCCCCCCCCCCCCCAAGCGCTTACCTTCTCCTGTCACTGCAGTCCTCCTTCCGCGGTACGCTGTAAGCTGCTTACTGAGGAGATCTCGTGACACTCTCGCGAGATTTCCTCAGTAAGGAGATTACTGAGCGCCGGAGAAGGAGGAATGCAGTGACAGAGCTCAGCATTGATCGGGCCGGGGGCGCCCCCGCCCCCATCCCGATCAGTAATTCTGCTGAGCTCTGTCAAGGGCCCCCTGGATGCCCGAGGCCCCTGGGCTGTAGCCCAGTTAGACCTCGGGTTAATCCGGCCCTGACTATATCTAGTGTTTAGAACTGGTAGGCAGAACTAAGCTTGTGCGGAGTTTGAAAACGGTAACTATGAATACATACAGAATCAATATTCGGGGCTAGATTTACTAAGCTGCAGGTTTGAAAAAGTGGGGATCTTGCCGATAGCAACCAATCAGATTCTAGCTTTCAGTTATTTAGTACCTTCTACAAAATGACAGCTAGAATCTGATTGGTTGCTATAGGCAACATCCCCACTTTTTCAAACCCGCAGCTTAGTAAATCTAGCGCTCGGACTCTTTAAGCTGAGTCACATTAAAGTAATGTGGGGGGGAAATATGTGTAATATTACTTGTATGTCCACCATACTGTTGTTTTGTTTGATCTGTCCTTGTCAGGTGTCACAGTGCCTCACACTGACCATTAACAACATGCTAGATTTTGTGAAATGTTTGCATCCTTTGAATCGTTTTACAAATTATACTATGGTGGACTATTTAAGAAGCGGTGTAGAGCAAAAAGGCTCTATCGCCACCTTTTGCTATTTAACAAAGCGTAAACTCTGGCAAACTTAGGGATGTATCTAGCTTTAGACCCATTAGCTTACTGCTGTCCCCTTAGACCTCTATGGGGACAGTAGCACTAGTCAATCTATTAAGCAATCTTAGGGGTGCATCCAGCTGTGTCTTTACTGGATTTCTCACCTGTGAAAGTACTATGTGCATAGCATTTCTTCTACCTGCCATCGGCATTAGGCTGCTGGTAAATGGCAAAAAGACTTAATGGAGGAGATTATTCTTCACCGGGACTCCCAGAGCAGCCCCGGCATGGTAAATCACAGCGATATGTCATTATGCATTGTTGCGATTTGCAGCAATGCATATTGATTGTTACCGCATTCTGTTAATAAATGGACACATATGTCCTTTTTTTTAATTGGGTGTTACAACCTCTTATAATTCAGTGAATTTGTTTCACTTAGACATGAACTTACAACGAGTTTACGTTATTTACAATGACAGCTTACCAAGCATTTTGAAGTCGCTGTTGTCACTTGGCTGTCTCTTCAGTTTTACTAATCATGCAGTGCAAATCTGTTGAATGGGGATATTTACATGGATAATTGCTTTCTGTGGTATGCAAGATAAAATACACATGTGTTTTTGCTACATGGTCTATTTCTATGTGTTGATGTATATCTAGACTACATGTGTATTTTGGGGTATTTTTGTATAAGGACCTCTTTTTATAATTGCTATTACAAATATTCAATGTGCACCAAAGATGCATATAGGTCACTTGCATAGTTGGGTACAAGTTCTAACAGAAACTCAAGGTAAACGCCCACATCTAATTCTAGATGAGAGGCAGTGGTGAAGCACCATTTGTTAAAAATTCTGGGATATTAAGGTCATTGAAGTAGGTGAATTATTATTCATTAAGGGATTTGTTTGCTAATTGAAATTATCTAAGAGATTGTGTATTGTAATTTATGCTTACATTTCAAACTGTACATGGGAAATTCCAGTCTGCAGCATTTCTCTTGGGTTATAAAATGTGCAGTCTGCACCAACCAATCACACACTTCTTGTGGGGTGAGATGTGTCTATCATGTGCTAACCTGTAACTTGGCTCTGTCTGCCTGGCATTGATGCTATTTTTTTTCTTCGGTGTGCTCCCTTAACATATTTCCATGTGTTCTTCTGACAAGTGAAAATCAGTGTCTTTTTTTTTTTTTTTTTTATAATCTACTTTGTGTTTTAATAAAACTAGCAAAATGCTACTAACCAAAAATATAGCAGTGTATTTCAGCAATTAATTCAAATACAGGGTTGCATCCGTTCAGCTAGGGAATTGAGAGAGTGGAGTATATTTGTAAATAAACACAGGAGAAGTAATTGAAAGATGATACATTTATTAACTACCTGAAATCATTATAATCATCATGATCTAGCACCATCAATTCCGCAGCACTGTACAGAGAATATATGTCCATTCACATCAGTCTAAATTCCCTAACACACACAGACTAGGGTTAATTTAGTCAGCAGCCAATTAAGCTTCTCTTTTGTTTTTGGAGTGTGGGAAGAAATTGGAGCCCCCGGAGTACATATAAACTCCACACAGTGCTAACCACTTAGCCACCATGCTGCCTATAGAGTATTCAGTCAGACCATGCGCATTCAGAGCCTTAAAGAACTTGCAGTGACTTCCAATACAATTAGCTGTTAAGTACATCACCCTTGAAAATGTGGTTTGAAACTTATTGAATATTTCGTGGTCAAACATACTTTACAGTTTGTACAGTGCTGTGGAATAAACTCGGATTCAGACTATATGTAACTCGGTGTTAACATGACTTGAATAATCACTGACATACTTGTAACTCGGTATGTACGGAACTGTATAATAATATGTCACTGATGTATTGTTACAATATATGTAAAGGGCTGTGGGATAATTTCTGATTGGGATGCTGTATGTAACAGTGCAGCAGAGCTGCTGTATGTAATACTGCACAGTGTTGTTGGATAATAAATGCTGACAGAGATATTGTGTGTAACAGTCTGCAGTGCCTGTGGGATAATTACTGACTGATCTACTGTGTATAGCAGTGTACATGGCTGTGGGATAATTACTGAATGACATGCTGTGTGTAACACTGCAGTGCCTATGGGATAAACACACAGCATTTCAGTATTTTCCATTATGTTGAAAAGAAAATAAACTTGTACATACATCTAGCGCTCACTCTTGTAGCACATCAAAATGAATAACACTTCACCGATTATAGGAATTTCAGACAAATCTTCTTTTCTGATGAAGTCAATCACATTTCAATTTCAATTTCACACTCAAAATATAAAACACATAATAGTGTAATGTGTTACACATACTTCTATATTAGTTCCCAAATAACCATAAAGTACTGAAGAGGGCTTCTATTATCACAGTGGAATTCTTAACAGAAAACACCAATCACTCTTGTGTTCTTCAAAAACATCTTGTCCCCACAGGACTTGTGCTTACAGTGTTTCTGATGTTAATGAGCCTTCAATATAGACATCCTTTTTCTCTTCCTTTTTCCGTTCCAAACTAACGACTCCATCCACAGTAAATACAAAATGGGGAAAGGAGATCTAGTGCATTATCCTTTAATCATACACAATGCATAAAAACTTGTAACAAATAAAAAACAAGTGTAAAACATCCAACGGTATAAATCTAAAATGGACTCGTACCAGACTCCTCTGAATCACAGGCATAATTTAGGTCCCATTTAGATTCTCCAGTTATTCGGCCGGGTCCCAGCTTCCAGCGCGTTTCGACTCCTAAGCCGCTAGTACTTCATGGTTATTTGGGAACTAATATAGAAGTATGTGTAACACATTACACTATTATGTGTTTTATATTTTGAGTGTGAAATTGAAAGACTTCATCAGAAAAGAAGATTTGTCTGAAATTCCTATAACCGGTGAAGTGTTATTCATTTTGATGTGCTACAAGAGTGAGCGCTAGATGTACGTACAAGTTTATTTTCTTTTCAACATATTGTATTAGAAGAGGGTGGACCTTTTTTTTTTTTGTATGTATGTACGAGGCAGCACATTCTAAAGAGCGCCATATCGATCAGTGGTTTCCTGATTGTTTTCTGTTCAGTATTTTCCATTAGGCACAGTACAATGTTACACACAGCATCTCAGTCAGTATAGCACTATATGGCATGGAATAAATATGAACTCAGATGGTGTATTTAGAACTGTGAAGTACCTGTGGGATAATTACTGACTGGGATCTCCGTAGTTTTCCAACAGGCAGTTACACACAGCATATACAGCACTGTGGGATAATTACTGACTGAGATACTGTGTGTAACACTGTATGGGAGTGAGAGATAATTACTGACTGATATGCTGTATGTAACACTGTACAGTGTGTGTGGGATAAATGCTGATTATAGATGCTGTATTTTACACTGTACACTGCCTGTAGGATAGTTATTGA
The DNA here is from genome assembly GCF_038048845.1 of Mixophyes fleayi. Classification (NCBI taxonomy): domain Eukaryota; kingdom Metazoa; phylum Chordata; class Amphibia; order Anura; family Limnodynastidae; genus Mixophyes; species Mixophyes fleayi. The sequence continues at coordinate 134,824,955 of NC_134403.1, forward strand.
CTGAGATGCTATGTTTAACACTGTACAGTGCCTGTGAGAAACACACATCATCTCCGTCACTATAACTGTCCGACGCTGTGTGATAAATACGGACGGAGATGTTGTGTGTCAGTGGATACACTGTATGTTAATGAGTGAGATACTGTAACACTGTATATAGGGGGCTGTGTAATAAGATGTACATGGCTTTTATTCAAAATAAATAATCAAAACATACAAAAAAAACTTTATTCCAATACACAGCAGCGGAGACTGACGCATGACGTCACTCATGCCTCACACACTCGTGATATTGTTTTTGTTTACCATAATGTTACATTGTTTTGACTTCCCGAAGCTTTATTGACAAGTGACAGCACTGACAGCGTGGAATGCTGTCCCTGTGACGCGGGTGCATTGCTCGGCTCCCCGCGGGTTCCTGCCAGTGCAGCCATGCATAAGTTCGGGATGTGCTCCCCGCGGCTGCCGCGCTGCGCTGTGTGACGGGGTAAAGCGATGTGTGTGTGCGCCCTGCTGACGCGCTGGGCATGTCTGCTGGCCGGAGCCGGGGACTCGCTGGGGACGTTGGCAGTGAATGAGTGACAGCATCGCCCACAGTTACGTGCAGTGCCCGGGCCACACACACTGCAGCTAGCGCCGAGCTCTCCGTTCTCTCTTCCCGAGCCGCGCTCTGTCAGCGGCGGCATGTCTGTGTGCATGCGGAGGCTGATCACCAACACCCGGGGGTTCCTGTGGTCCGACATGGAGACCCGGGCCCTGCTGAACATCTGGGGGGAGGCAGACGTGCAGTCCGCACTGGATGGTAATTTCCGGAACAGCCATGTGTACCGGGACGTGGCGGGGCGGCTGAGCGAGCTGGGCTTCGAGCGCACACCGGAGCAATGCCGCATCCGCATCAAGGGCCTCAAGCGGCAGTATTACCAGGCCCGGGAGGGCTTCAAGAAGAACGGCCACGCTCGGAAGATCTGCCGCTACTATGACGAGATGGACCGGATCCTCAGCTCTCGCTCAGCTCCGGCCACCAGCGGGGAACATGCCTACGTGCCTCTACCGGAGCCCCCCGGGATCCTGCTCCTGCGCCCGGACCCCCCCTGCAGAGTGGAGCTGCCCGGGGACCCGAGGGAGGAGGAGGAGGAGATAGAGGACGAGGAAGAACCCACCGGCTCCGGGGAAGGGGGACCCGAGTCGTCCCAAGACAACTTTACCGAGGACTCGGGGGAAGGGTCGTCCTGCTACACAGAGCACCCCATAAAGGTGGAAGATGGGCCCAGCTTCGCCATCCCGCTGCCCCCTAACGATGGTGAGTGTCCCTACACGCAGATCTCAATATTGTATTTATAGCCTGTACAAGCAGATAACGCATCAGGCAGTTTTTAAATCAATGGACATTGTGTGCTGTAAACCTGGCCATATAGAGTGTGCCTCAACAGTTCTACCTCTCAGCAAGGAAAATGGGACAATTATTATAGCTAATATCGCACACTTTGTCAGAATAGTGGGCATTTGAAAGGTATAAGTCACAGTAGAGCATTTCTAGACTTTATAGTAATTAATTAATATCTTTCTTTTAATTGAATATAAATCGACCACAATGTGGAAATGATAAAATAGAATGCCCATTGCTGAATGCACATAAGCATAATTCTGGCACTTATTTTGGCCCCATAATTTTTAATGTTTAAAGATAACTTTTAATGTATTTTCAACATGTTTCTAAAGTTTTTCAGTCCCACTACTTTATCTGCAAATTAATTAATTCTCGATATGAACTTTATATTCTTGACTAATATTTTTAATTTTCTATTGGAAAATTTAATGGGAAAAAATCACTTTATCACTAAAACTGTAAACAAATGTACATCTTGCAGGCATCTGTGTGGATTATGTTTGTTTTATGAAATTAGTTTACACATAGATGAAATAGACACCTGATACATAAATTTGGATAGTATTGCAACCCCATAGAAATGGAGACAAGCATGTCACAGGAGTTTAAATAAATTCATATATACTGTGATTCTGAATTTATATTACCTGAGTTTCTGCAGATAAACCAATATACATACGATTAGTAGTACTATTCCTTCTATAAAGTGGATTTCATGGTTAGCATGTTGGCATTCCTACAAGAACTATTGTTCATATCTGTTTGGAATTCCTAGTTAAAATCTGAAATACATGAATTTAATTAAATCTTATATTACACGTTTGCCTCTTCTAAGCTATTCTATAACTTGTTGATGGAAGAGGTATAACATTTATTGCATGTAACATTGTAAATGTACAGTCGAGCAGGCTCTTTATAAAACAGAAATCTCACTGGAGTTTTGAGACTTCAGTGTGGCACAGTGGTAATTACAGATGTAGCTAGGGAAGGATAAATCAGGATATTGAATACTTTCTTGTCCTGAGATTACAAAAATGTGACCTATTCAGAGGCACACAAGAGGTTCTCCGCTTGGAACTGGCTGGTGATAAAAATGGTTACTTTAATAAACATGTATTTAATTAAAGTGCAATAAAACCATTTTCTGTTTGCCTCATGATACTGGTCTTTGGTCTATACCTTCATTTTATTTAGTTTGTTTTAAGATTCTGAGATTTTCTGGTGTTTGTTTTTACAGTCAAATTGTAAATATTGTTGCATAAATAAACAGCATCTAACTTGCTTCCCATCTCAGGTTATAAACCTATTCATGCAAAGACAAACTCACCTCAGGTATCTCAGCTTAAAAAGTCTAAGAAGCGGCACTCAAGTTTGACTTTGGATAAGATGATGGAGCGCTTTCTGCAGCAGAGCGTGGATGCTGAAGAGAAGTTTTACAAATATGAGGAACAGCGACTGCAGATTGAGGACAAACGGCGAGAAGCTGAGCACAATCGTGAGATCCAGATGTTGCAAATGCTGGGCCAAATGCTTAATACCATATCCTCCACTTCTCAAATGGCTGTGCCCGGCCGAGTGAGCAGCCCCATCAGAGGAAACGTCAGAACGTATGCAGATTCGTTGCACTTTAATACGGCAACATCTTTTTCTCCTCCAATAGGTATAACGTCAAAGTCCCACCAGTTAGACACTTGAAAAATAAAACCATTACCTGCATCTTGTTCTGGGTAGAAGTTAAGTTTTACTTTTCTACAGATAATATGCTATTTTCAGTAAATGTTCTGGTAATGTTTTTAGGAAAGTTTATCTCTGTGGGATTATAGACATCCTATTAATACTTGGTTGTAAGGTAGCATAATTCAGCTTTGTGCTATGTATTAATAATAAAATGTTTAAGCTGATTCAGACAACATTATGGTCTCTTGACGTTAAAGTTTCACAATGGCTAAGCACATATGAAGAGTGAATTTAAGGATACAGGTCTATTCGTTTATAACATTCATATGTTTTGTCACTACACAGGCAAAATAAAAAGATAAGAAAACAATGTTATTCTTTATCTTGACAAAAACATTTTTTATATCTCTTTATTTAGCACTTGGCTGCCAGTAGAACAAATGGGAATTTGTGGATCAGTATACATTATATTAGAAGTATAAAATATGATGGATACTTAGGGGTCTATTTAACAAACTGGAGAAAACTGCTTTGTCCGGAGAATGGCCATCACACGACTTCACTCAGTTTGTGAAGGAGATTTCTCCTGCGTTAACCTACTTTTTATTTGCTACCGCTGTCCTCCTAAAACTCTAGGTATTTATCAAGCAGTGAAAAGCATTGGCTATGCTTGGTGTTGGGCTATCGTTTGCTAAGGGGCCCGGTGAACCCGGAAAGGCCTTGCTTGATCCCTCACTGTGTCAAATCCTATGCACATGCGTGGACCTCAGTGCTGGGCTGCTTGCGAACAGTAAAAACTGTTCGCATAGGAGGGGCAGTCTAGGAGTGGGAGTAGGAATCTTCACCGGGGCTCCTTGAGGAGCCCTGTTATATTTGCAGTGGTACAGCATTATGTAATGAGTGGTACTGCTGCATAATTGTAAATAGAGCCCTTTGTTTGTAGTACATGGTCTGCAAAAAGAGGATAACGGTAATCCTGCTTAAAGTTTTCTTTTTGGTTCTGTCCTATAGAAATTCTGTTATTGGAAATAAGGACAGTTGTGTAGTGGGTACGTTTTTCTTTCCCTGTGGTTCCGGGCTGTTGACCAGTACACATAAATTCAACTGCTTTATAAAAGTTGTGTAGTTCTTCTTTGGATTAACATAGGGTTGAGTCAGGGAGCCGTCTGAAACTGTAAATGGCATGTAGGGCTCTTATTATGTAGTATACACAGTATTAAAGTGTAATTCCACCCAACTTCGTTTTGGGTGGAATAAAGTAAGATATGTAAAGCAAACGGTTACTTTGTTGCACTCCTCTGATCCAGTGGGTGTAAGCAGGATATCCTGTCTCCTGCTCTGGGCAGTTTTGTTAAGGTTCCTCCTGAGCTTTCCATTTATCTGAAACTGAATCTCATAAGGCATGGGTTTTGAGAACTTGGCAAGGAGTTCAGAAAAGTCCACTTTAAGCGTGAAAGAAAATTTCCTGGTCAGCCTGTCATAAGCAGGTTTTTAGTTTTGGGTGGAATTATCCTTTCAGAGACAGATAAGCCATGTACACATGAACATATACATTGAATAAAAACACAGGGGAACATTGTAGTAAATTGGACCATATGAAAAAAAAATATATTAATACTGTAAAATGATGTACATAGTGTTATCTAGTTGTACAATCTTTGTAGTTTAATACATTAGTCACACACCAATCGCTGTGGATTAATGGAATGATCTCTTTACCACTGGGGATGGTTCTTTATACATTCTATTCTCAAGATAAACAGAGGCCCGAATTGGCCATTCATGTGTGGTATGTAAACAAATCTTTTTAAAAGTTTGTTAACATTTACAATCTGCATATCTAGCATTGGGGTATATTGAAGTGTAGCATCTGTCCTAAGCGATTTTTTTTCCTAGTGGACTTGGAGCCTGACTCAGAAATGAGTAGTTCTGAGCAACCGTTCAAATCAGAATTCAGTGTAGACACGCTATCCGAGGCCAACCTATGCATTTCATCCACTGCTTCATTAGGTGTCCTCATTAAGTGGCCTCTCATAATGTCTCCACTGAATTCTGGCTTAAACTTGAGCAGAGGTTTTTTTGTACCTGTGACTTCACTTCTGGGTCAGGCTCCTATACGAAAACCGTTCAGGACCAACATTGTTTTTCACATTGTCAAATCATTTGGGGTATAGTAAAGTGGGTCTTTGTGTATGTTAGCTGCTCATAATGTTGTTTCGAGCAACATTGGTCATGAGGGTGACTTTATAACACTGCAGACACTGCTAGTCAGCAGGCTCTGGCTGCTGTAGTGTGTGGAGGAGTGGGGACACTGGCTGCTATATTTTGTAGGGACAGTGCCCCGCAAGCTTGGTATATACTGTACAGATCATTCGGGCTGTATAAATATTTTTCACAATGGCCCTAATATTTCCTGGTCTATATAATATAGTAAATACATGCTATTTTTTTTATGCGGAAGGATCTTCACATAAGTCACCATAGGTCAATCTATATAACGTAACTTCTAAAGTTCTGAATGCTTTTAAGATCAGAACAAAACCTTGTTTGGAAAATGTGCACCTTCAAGCATAACTAGCTCTTGACTTTGCACCATTATGATAACATTTATTATAGACCCTGAATGATACCATTATGCCATTTAGGAGCAACACAATAGTTAACATTTGGTACAGTCTGCATATAATTGTGAAAGCATATGCCTATGCAAACCGTTAACGTTTTAATATTCTTATTTAGTTTTGGAGAGATCCTTCTCTCTGCGTCCAACACGCCCATCAAAGGACATGGAGAATATCTTCCAGTTAGTGAGGAATGTCATCCCCCCGCTTACTTCTAAAAAGCACAAGGGACAGGATGGAAAGATTGGTATTGTTGGAGGCTGTCAAGAGTGAGTACATTGTATGTATTACATCCTTACAGTGACATTGGTAAAATTGTATATGAATCATTTTGTCTATTTTACGTCTAGAATAACTAAATGACAAGCAAGTAAACACACATTTTTACACTCTAATTTCCCAGTTCTGCAGGCTTTACCAAGAAGCCCTGCTGGCTAGGCACAGTTCTCCACCAAAAGACTTCTCCATCCTCAGCTGAACTCCTTTGATGGGTTCCTGCAGCCGGAGCTTACTTGAGAAATTATGAGATGGGACCCTTGTGGTTCTACTATTTGGGTAGGGGGGTGGGAAAACTACTTCATGAAATGCACTCTTCAAAAATTCTGGCTGTCATTTTATATGATCCATTGCCACATTTAAAAGCTAGGGTGAGGTCATTTTATGAACGTAAAATATTTCCCCAATCACGACTTTCTGCACAGACAAATGCATCTTTCCATACATGATTAATGCTCAAGGCCTACCATGTTGCACTTTGTGGCAAGCTGATATCCCTGGGAGAGATTTGATTCTGTCCATCTGGACCCATGTAATTACGGAATTGAAAAAATATTTTAATAAACAAGGCCTTGGGACAGACTTTCAGAGAATCATCCAACTTTTAGAACTATGTATCATTTGTTTCTATTCCCAGACACACCTGGAACCATCTAGTTGCCTAAATCTGCTATTCCTCTGTCAAAATATAAGAACAAATTAACCTTAACTTGTGGCCCCAGCATCTCTGCCAGCCAGTTGTTGTTGCATAGAAGCCCTCAAATGCCAGACACTTATTAAATATACCCCATTCAACTGCCAGTTGCAGACCAACATCCCCCCCCCCCCCACACTTACCTGGCAATTGCTTGTCTATCAGAACCCCCCGTCAACTACCAGTGAAATCTTATTTGACTTCTAACTTGCATAAGTTGTAGAACTTTCTGACATTTACAACTAATGTAGCATGCCAGTCATGATAACAGTACTACAGAATACTAAAATCATTTTTCAGGGTTGGCAGAAAATACATATTACTTTTGTGGGCAAAAGATGTGTGAAGACAATAGCATGCAGCAATAGTTTATCTGACACAAAAATATATTTTGTGTGCATTAGTCAATTTAGCAGCACTGGGATATTAACCCCCAACTGTCAACCAACTATTGTAAAGAGACCATCTTACCTCCACAACTTACCAGTCTGTTTCTGAATTTCCTGGCCTCCTCTTGTCACTTTCTCGACATTCAGTGGTTATTCAGAACTGAGCAACTGCTCTTTGGTCCTAAATGCTCCCCAGAAGTGAAGTAGATGACCCTGGAGGAAGTGTTATTTACAGGACTATGATTGCTTGGTGTACATAGGCATAGAAGATTGTAATGTAGTAGAGTGACAGCAAAGATGGCTGCACTTGCCATTACTCTGTGCGCACGAAATAGAAAGTGACTTGATCTTTTGGATCTATGCGTGGCCTGTGCACCTGGATTTAATGTTCTGTTGGAAGTTCATTCGGCCTCAGCCATAGAAGACCAAACTGAATCCAGGATTCAGTACATCCTTAGAATCAACACTAATTCTGACAATACAGTTTAAGGCAGATTGTGTGATGTGCTACACATTGTCTCCACACTGTGACCTTTGTCTGAGATAAACTTGCTCCATTTGTGGCCATGATTCATTCATAGATCCTAAAAACATTTAAAGCATATTGCTGCTGATAAAGGTAGCAACAGATTGACTTCCATTACTGAGATGAACTTGCTTGTAATATCACATTGTTTTACAGATATACTGGGGCTCCATACTTTGCAGCAATTTCCGCTCTCAAAGTGGTAAGTACACTTCGTAAAAATGTTGAATAATTAGATTTTTGCTTATTTTCATTCTTCATTTAGGTGGTGTAAAACACAGTTTAAAAAATGCAGTGCGACATAGACTTCTTCTCCTAACTCAGATCACTGAAGTCCATGAAATGTGTTCTTTGCTGGCTCACCAACTGTTTCCAGACTGTCAGCTACTATATAAACAGCATTGAGCAGCACACGTCTCAAGTCAAACAAGACAAGTTGGCTTACATAGCATGTGGGGAAATTTCTAAAGTGAATGACTCCAAAATACAGCTGAAGAGTTTTTTTCTAAATAATAATTCTGTAATGCATTATTATTTAAAATGTTGGCGTTCTCTTCTATAAAATGCAATGGCATGGTTATTTGATCATAGTTGATTACTATAGCTGTGTAAAAACTTTCTTAAAACTTATTGCTACATCAGATGTCAGAAATCATTGGTTAAAACCTCAAGGGATTTACTAAAGCAGTATTATTAGATCTACCAAGTTTCTAATTCCTGAATAGTGATATCTTGCCAGAACACGTTCTCTCTGATCTCCTGTACTTTATTCTCCATAGGGTGCAGATTTATCCCAAGTATTTTGTACCAAAGATGCAGCAAGTGTCATTAAGTCGTACAGTCCAGAGCTAATTGTACATCCAGTTCTGTGAGTTTTACCTTTTCTGCTCAATATTGACCAAATGGTGGCTAGCCAAAATAACAGGTTGCTTATTAATACTTAGTTTTTGTTTTAAATAATTAATATACTGTATGTCACTGTCCTTCACAGGCTTTGAAAAACATTTTTCAGCTTTTTTTTTTTTTTTATCCTTACTTTTTCAATGACATTTCTATAAACATTGTTCACGCAGGGACCATCCGAATGCTTTACATGAGATAGAGAAATGGCTCCCAAGACTACATACCCTTGTAATAGGACCAGGGCTGGGAAGAGACAATTCCATACTGGAAACAGCAAAGGTAATGGAACTTAAAACACTTTACTGACATGAGGGGTACTTTACTTGAACCAATGGCGCAAAATAAAAGTATTAGAAGGGACAGCTGCATAGTGAGCTGATTACAGGACAGAAGTGACCCATGGTGTAGCAGATGCACTGGGACAGTCATCCAGCACAACTGGGCTGAAACAGCTGCTTGTAATACATTGAATAAAGCAAGAATATATAAAATTGGAGAACCAGTTTGATAATGACTTTAATATATTGGTTTGTACATGCCCTTCTTTATATTTAGACAAAAATAATAATCTGCCTGGTTGATGTAAAGACTTTGAATGCCAAAAATAATTTAGTTAAAGGATATCCGTTGGCATTTTATTTAGCATGTTTGAAATACATTCTTTAACCATGATAAGCAGCATATTCTAACTCTACAATAACTACCAAAATAGATATTTTGGCTGGGCGTGCATCGGACCCTGTGACAAATAGAAAATGTACTTTTACACATACTGTTTTACAGTAGTTTTCAGTTACATCACTGCTGTTGTTCCTGACGAAAATGCAAATTGAATCTACAGCCACAGCCAGGAACTGGAATAAGGAAGTAAAGGATGTGAAAACAGCTATTTTTATTTTAATATTGATACTTAAATGCTCAACGAGAAGAATTAAACTTAAAATATAACTGTGGATGTAGTTCATTAAGGTATGACAAGATATAGTTCTGCATGTCCTTCCAAATAATGCTCCAGATGTCTAGTGCTGCACTCCTGTTTCTTAGTATCTCTTTCCTGAATCAAACTTGCAGCAGAGCTGTCAATGCCCCTCACCCGTGAACTTCCCGGTCGTGTAGATAACACTGTGGCATTGACATTGCTGTGTTTGACATAGGCCGGCCTTAGTAGGAGAGGTGTGCAGCCCTGGACAAGTGAGGTTTTGTGGGACAAATGGAATATGAGAAAACCAGACTAAAGTTAAGTAGAACTGTGTATTTTAATGTGTCTTTGTGACCCCAACCAGACAGAAATGAATCTCTTTGTGGCATTACAACATGTAATTTTTTTTTAATTTTATTGCTTCTTTCACGTGATCCTAGAATCGGAAGCTTTTTTTTTTTTGGCTTTTCATTTTATATTGTGTAACTATCATTTCTGCTTAATTTGCAGGGTATTATTGAAAAAGCCAAAGCGAAAGGCATTCCTCTTGTGATAGATGCAGTAAGTATCTTGTTTCTGTTACTGGGGGATGTTATTGTGTTTAGCACAATACTAAGCAGATGTTGCCTTCCATTTTAGGATGGACTTTGGCTTATTGCCCAACAACCTTCTATCATTCAAGGCTATCAGAGAGCTGTCCTCACCCCAAATTTTATGGAATTCAGTCGGCTGTATGAAGCTATGGTAAATACCTGTATTCACAGTGACTATGTTATGTAGCTCTTGCTTGAAGTATGTGTCAAAACAGGTGTAAAAAGAAAGTCTAGTACAGAAATGTGACTTTCTTTTCCCCTTCCAGCTCACTGAGCCAGTGGACAGCAGTGACCAGCATGGAAGTGTACTAAGGCTCAGCCAAGCAATGGGAAACATTACTATTGTTCAGAAAGGAGAGTGGGATCTAATTTCAGATGGTGATAAAGGTTTGTGTACATATTGGATAAAACATGCTGGACATTAAGTTTATCTGCACTATACAACAGGCGGTGTTATTTTATCATATGTCTACTTCATATGGATATTATGATTTAAAAAAAATTCCTATGGGTTAGTTTTGTTTGAAAGAGATGGATAATGGATATTTCTGAAAACACAGGTGCACAGGAAATACTTATTACTATGGACAGCAAAATCTGTTAGAATTTGTTGCTTTTTTTTTTTCTTCTATTGTAGTTTGCACAATGAGAGTTAATGTCTTGTTGCTATGTATAACATAACATTGTTCCTGTGCACCAGTTTTCATAAATACCCTTCATTGTGTTTGTGGCTACCAATGACTGATGTTATGTGCGTATTGTCGCTAACCAATAACGATTGTCGAACCTCGATTTGTGTTTCCAACGCACAAAGATTTATTCGCAAATAGTAGAATAATATGTTCAAGCGAATTGATAATAAGTACAGCCGTTACTTATCGCAGGCGCTCTGGATCCAGTGTGCAGTCATTCAATCCTGAAGCCTGGGGACAAGATGTCTGAACACTAGATGTGAAGCTGCTGCTTATATACACACAGAAATACAGTAATACAATGAAGATGGTATAGCTTGCATCTATTGGTCCAGGTCTCAGGAAGGTCCAAGGGGTTGTCAATCATTGGCTAGTTCATCCTAAGGAATCCAAAGGAGGGGGTCACCTCTCCAGGGGGTATGCTCTGCTCTTCCCGCCAAGATTCCTTAGTCTTAAGTAGTTCATAATTCCCTATCATTCATAACTTGTGTATGCACTCTGCGATTCCCTCGCAGAGTGAACCAAACAGTAGGAAATGTTAAGAGGTTTATTATGATACCACTCATGATATGATTCCTTCAACCTGTTCTGTATATTTCACTAATGTGCATGTAACTTTAATATAACACATAAACACTACTATATTTCGACATAACTGACTATGTGTTGCAACTACCATTAATGTGTACTATTTTATAAGTATGCGTGTTTGTGCGAATGTATGGTAAAAGACCAATTACTGTTGCTGCCACGTGCAGTGGATGCGTACGCCCTTTCACGCCGTAGCGTGCCCTTGTACGTCGTAGCGTACCGTACGCATCTTTTCAGACAAAGACAACCAAGTTTGCTCGACTTTAATTGAAATTACTTTATCCAATTTGCTGACTTCGACACTGACGATGACAACCATGAACCCTATGCATTCAGTGAGAACTCCGCACTAGTGGCTTGTATGAAGGAGTTAATTTTTTATGATTCCAAAGGTACTGGTCACCCTTTAATTCTAAACTAATAAATGTAATATAACAAGATTTTGTGGGGTTAACCCCAAACTAGGCCAATTTCTATGATATTCCTGTGAAGCCATAAAGCATTTGTTTCAGTCACCACTTATCTTTCAATGTTTCTATAAGTTTTGTCATTAAGGGCTATTTCAGATAAGTGCTGTTAGCATGTTTTCCAACACTTGTATATGTTACTTTCTAGAGGACATTGCTGGACACATTTGCTATTCACACAGCATTTTAAGCTGCCAGAGAATCGGGCATGTGAGAATTTCTCACATTTTTGACCATGCCATTTTTGGGTTGCTGCCCTGTTAACAGCACCTGCATTCAGGGATAAACGATTTTTAGTCTGAAGAGATTCAACCGCAATTTACACATGGCTGCATTCTCTCCAGAATACAATGTGTCTTAAGTGAACAAGCCCGAATGGGCATATTCAGTTGTTGGCGAAAACGGCAAAAATCTTGCGGCGCGCACTATTACCAGCATTACGGTAATAGTGCGCGTAAATACCGTTATTACGGTAGTTTTCAGGGCTGGATTTCAGCTCGCGGCTCAGGGAGCTGCGAGCTGAAATCTGAGTAGAATTACCGTAATAACCTGTTTACTTTTTCCGCGACAGAAAAAGTAAACAATTGAATATTCCCCTAAGGGGCATATTCAATTGTTAGTTTTCCGCGCCGCGGAAAAACTAGTACCATTAATACGGTAATATGTAGCTGGATTTCAGCTCGCGGCTCAGGGAGCTGCGAGCTGAAATCCAGCGAGAAAATTACCGTATTAACGGGTTTTCCGTAATCGTGCGCGGACCGCGAGATTTTTGGTGTTTCCGCCGAGAATTGAATATGCCCCTAAGTGTTGTAAAGTGCTTTGTTTAAACAGTGTCAACAGTTATTAATCTTTTTTATATATACAATTTGTACTTCAAAACCTGTATCAAACAGGTTTAAACATTGATTCTCACATTCCACTCTATATGCAATATGTTGAGAATTTTAAGAATATACAGTGACATTTTTTTGACTGGGCCAGTAATTCACTTACCTATTTATGAATTAAAAATCTGATTGTTTGTTTGTCAATCCACCCCTCAAGTACCCCCAATCAATTAATTTAAAGGAAAAAGACAATAACTAAGGATGAAAAGAATAAGGTAAATATTGATAGATTTTACTCAGCAGTAATATTTGGATTCTAAACTCCCTGCTGTGCAATAAAATTACTGGATGGCTTCTCTTGTAGGGACTAGGTGGAGGCATCGTAAGGAAAGCATGGGGAGCATGGATTTGTGGGGGGAAAGAGAAATCCTGCACACGGCACTGTGTATACTGGCCTTTCCCCAATGCATTTTTCTTAAACCGACATTGTACATTATTTCTATACAGATATTGCTTGCTTTTTCCCCCCCAAGTCTATCATGCCCAGCTCAGACCTATGAGAGGTTATATAGTGACTCCTAAAATAAGGTTTCATTTCTTGTACTATTGCGGTCTCCTTGATGCCATCTCAGTACCAACATATGTTTCTATTGTACTCTACTTCATACAGTTAAACATAGGTAGTTGTAAGAGAGTTGGATTTCCTAATTAAACCAGACCTTGTTAATTCAGCTTAATTTGGTAGTTAAATTAGGTAATTATTTCATTTTTAATTGTGTAACTGTATGATATCAACTTAACTTGTTGTTTTCTTTCTTTTATATTGAAGTGTTAGTGTGCACTCATGAAGGGAGTAGCCGGCGTTGTGGAGGACAGGGAGATCTCCTGGCTGGCTCTCTTGGAGTCTTGGTACACTGGGCATTTCTTGCAGGACCAGAAAAGATAAATGGGTATGTTGAAACAAATTAAAACTAAATTCTAGCACTGAATGGACTAAGATTTTATTAGAACAATTTTTACAATAATGCATGTATTTCAGGAAAATAACAGCTAGAGTATACACTGTATAGTCAAAAGTATTCAGACGGTTGACCATTACACCAACAGGGACTGTAATGACATTGTGTTCAAATACATATACTTTAATATGGAGTTGGTCCCCCTTTTGCAGCGATAACAGCTTCCACTCTTCCTGGAATGATTTCCGCATGATGGTGGAGTGTTTCTGTGGGAATTTGTGCTCATTCATTCTGTAGAGCATTTATGAGGTCAGATACTGATGTTGGACGAGAAGGCCTGGCTTGCAATATCTGTTCCAGTTCATCCCAAAGGTTTTCGATGAAGTTTAGGTCGGGGCTCTATTCCAGCCAGTCAAGTTCTTTTACACCAAACTCACAAACCATGTCTGTGTAGTCCATGCTTTGTGCACAGTCATGTTGGATTAGAAAAGGGCCTTCTCCAAACTGTTGCCACAAAGTTGGAAGCATAGCATTGTCCAAAATGACTTGGTATGCTGTCTAAAAGTACTGAGAACTGTACTTTTAAATAGTTACAGAACATCTTGGTGCATTCTACTCTCTTTACATACAGATGGTGGACAAAAATTGAAAATGCCAATATAAAGTAACTTAATAGGGAACAGGGCCACCTTGTACTGCCTGTTTGCACCTTGACATTGAATACCAATATATGGTACAGCAGGGGCTCTCAAGTGATGGCCATTTGATGATTGTTCCTATAAATGCATGGTTTGGTATCACAGTTGGTGACCATGTTGGCCATAGTACTTGGATAACATCTATGTTATGCACATGAAACAAAGGGGCAGCCACACATGCTTTGTGGATGGGGGCATTGTCATCCTGTCAGAAAAGAAGTGCTGCACCATTCAATATTGATTAGTACTAACCTTGCCTTCTAAGTTAATGAATCTTACCAAGAATATTTCTGAACCACTAGAACTCTTCAAAATTTGAAACAAGCACTCTGGCTCTGTCATAAGTGCACTTGTCCGTTTGGTGAGAATATGTTAACAGATGATTAATCTGACCATATCATCTACCGCCACTGCTCAGTAGACTATTGCCAAGTGTGGGGAGTAGTAGTTTATGCATTGCAAGTCAACTATATCATGATCTGTGTAGTTCTTGTTAAATTATTTGTGATGACCCTGGCTGCTTGTGGCAACAGTTGAAATTTACAGTCCATCGGTCTGTAGTTGCTTGCCTGCTTTTACTTTGCACTTCAATTTAATGCACAGATATCACAATCCTGTGGCATGCAGTTTGCCCACTGTTGCCAATGATGGTTTACCCTCGGAGTTCCAGTCTGGCAGCTTGGATGCCGTTGCTTGTAAAACATCAGGAAGTTGAGCTGCCTCGGCCGCCGAAACTTCTGCCAAATGTGCTCCAACATTCAATGCTCTTTCTAAGTCTCAGAGTTCTCCTATGGCAGCCATGCTAAACATTATGATAGGCAACCAGAGCAGTCTAGTAATTTTATATATAGCCCTGACCATGCTGTGGTGTTTGCTTAATTAACACAAACGGTAATCCTGTGTGAAAGCCCCTGCTTTCATGCTCTTTAGTTTCCTTTATTTAGCAGGCGTTTTCTTTTATTCATTTTTTTTACTTGTCTTATATATGTGTGTCTACATCTCTCTGCTTGTCCCTGAACATATTAGCAAATGTTTACTAATGTAGCTTAGGAAAATCATTGCATAAGTATTCTACCCCATATAATTGCATTAATCTGCATGCAAAATAGAACGTTATTTATTCATTGTGGTTGTCCCTTGTTTCAGTCAAAATCCTTTTGTGGTGGCAGCATTTGGAGCCTGTTCTCTCACAAGACAATGTAATCACCAAGCATTTCAGAAATACGGACGTTCAATGACTACAGGCGACATGATTTCAGAAGTTGGAACAGCTTTTAACAAGCTCTTTGAAACCTGATACTACTGATATGGTTTATTGTGAACAATTGACTGTTTTCTTTATAAGATTTACACTAGGATGCACAAAAGACACTTCCTGTGCTGTAGCAGCATGTAAAATATGCAAGACAGAAGTATTAATTTTTTGGCTAGACAAAAACCTATTAAAGATTGTAGATACATTTTTAAAACAAAATATGAAATACTGGACTTTGGATATTGCTCAAACACAATCACAATAAAAGTGTGACTGAATTTTTTTTCCCCCTATCATGGGTGAATGCAGTACTTATTAGTAGATAGGTTTAACACAGTGAGTTACAAGCAATGGTACAATGTGGTACTGGTGCTCTGTGAACTTTATGGTAAGGCATTCCACTACAAAGGAGAAAGCAGCTATGGAAGTAACCAGGACATAAATAGGAGAGCACTCCTTGTGGGATACCTAAGTAAGTGGTCAGGTCACAATATTATCTCAAGACGAACATGGGTTTACTACTGTTTTGCCTCCTATTTTATTTGTCGGGCACTGTATAATGTGTGGCCTTTGATATATTCTTAATATATCATTTTTAGTTTGTATGACACAAAAAAATTCTGAGATTTTACATAAAGCGAAAACCGCTAGCTTTTAAGTAACTGCTAAATAAGCTTTATATTTCTTTACAATTAATCCATTGTTAGAATTTTATGCAGGTTTGCGCTACAAGTAAAACCTTTAAATATACACTATTTTTTAAAACCATTTCAAATGAACTTTTAATACAAATATAATTGATTAGGCTAGTCACATTGGAAGACAATACCAGTTTTAGGTGTCAAGTAATTTAAATTCGTAAGAGCTCAGTCCTATAATCATCATTGCAGGCTATTCTCGATTTAACAAGATCAAAAAAATCAGTTTTTACATTTATCCTCCTAATGGTTTGGGTAGAAAGAAGAAATCAGTTTCCACTACATTTAACACTCGGATCTTGAACATATAAAAGCTTTTATTGTAGTTCTTCTACTTTATATATTTTTTTTCCTCAATATCAAAGTGAAAAGGAGAAGCAGAGAAAATGGCATAGGCTGTACTATATATTTAGTGCTCATTCAGATAAGCATAGCCAGGGACTTTGAACAGCAGATGTGTGCAACCACCATGCTCTATGATCAGCAGTGCCTACAGCATTATCAAAGCAGTGACTCGTTCTATTTGTGGGTGGGTTGGATAAAATTCTCTAAATCTGTGTTTCCCAAACCAAGTCCTCTGGAACCCCTGGCAGTGCAGGTTTTCATTATATCCTTGCTGGAGCACAGGTATAGTCACTATTGACTGACATATTTTGAAAAATCCACATGTACTAATTATTTCCTTTGTGACCTGGAAAATGATCCCTTCCATATTGCAGTTTTGTGCTGTACCCTATATTTAATAGATCTTGATACTGTAAAGAAAATAAGCTAAACAATTTTGATATCAAGCTCTCATGACCTTTATTTTATTTCACTGCATGTTATGAGACCACCCATTAACATTATTGGCTAAGTTTTGTTACTTTTCTTTTTATGCTGCTGTGTAAGCACTTTCATTGCACCTTGTAGAATATTTTATATCTTTAAATACACCATGAAATGCAGTACAGCCATTCATGGCAAGCTATTGCCATGGAAGCTATTTAACCTTAATTTCTAACTAAAGTTTGTATTCTTTTAGAACAGTGCTTCTTAAACCTGGTCCTCAGGACCCCTAACAGTGCATGTTTTTCATATTGCTTTAGTTGCACTGTGAGGGGTCCTGAGGACTGTGTTTGAGAAATACTGCTTTAGAACACATGGTAATATTTGGAGGCATTCTGGGTTTCGTTGTTGACACAATAGCTGGGTTGCAAAATTTGATTGTAATAATACACAGCCCTTTGTGCAAGAAAGGTTACTATATACAACCACTTCAATGATACCTCACTGACAACTTTCACCAGCAACTTGGTGATGCACTTAACTGGACATATTTCACAAGTGCAGATAATAAAACTGTTCCATTGCCCTTTAATGTTTCATCAAAAACCCCATTATTTAAAGCAAAAAAATCAAACAACATTGTTATTCTTGTTGAACAGAAAGGTACTCCTAAGCCGAAGTGATGCTATCTTCTAGTTTTTGTTTGGTAAAGACCAGTTATTCTCAGGGAAACATCTACTGTAACCATTGATACTGCCAACATCCAAGTTCTGGCAATAGGCTGCATGCTAAATGTAAAGATACAGGGCCTGATTAATGTTCAGACGCAACTTTTGCGTAGTTCCGACCACCTTCAAATCCAAGTAGATTTTAAAACAAGTTTCCATTTAAATCTGGGTGTAAGTATGCTCTCCCTAAATATCACTTGCCTTATGTGGCCATCTAGAACAGACTGCAGTATACGCACGTGTCTGTTCAATAAAAGGTCATATCAGGGGACATAATCATTTATTTTATAATGAAAAAAATAACAGTATAAACATTAAACAAAATATGGCTTTACATTTTTTTTTTTTATAACATACATCAATATGCATATAATATGTACTGTACATACAATGTGCTTATATTGTCAATTCTCAATACACATTTTCTTTGCTACCTAGTGGCACGCATACATACGCTTTCCCAACAACCAGAACAGTGAGAATTATATTGCCTGTTATCAAACAGCAAATCTACATTAAGTGAGCCACTGCCCAAGTATAAAAGTGGAGTTGTATCACGTATTCTTTTCCAATAACCGTGCTGGCTACCTGTTTGGCCCCATTCCCTACAGTAGAACAAATTCTGCTGGTGGCACACCAGACATTCACAGATACAGATAAGCAGTTCCCTAGTGGGTAATAACTGAAATAAGGTTGTCTGTCTTATGCGAATAAGCATTATTTGCAAAATAAGGTGGAAACTACTATTTTTTTTTTTTTTTTATTATTTTTTTTTTTTAATAAGCTCCATAATTCTGATGGCAATGTCTGTTGGAAAAAGAAGTCTCAGCAAAATGTGGAGAGTGCTAATTGCTGCTGAGGCATGCTTTAATCATACAGGCAGCATGCTGTTCAATCAGCAACACACTACTTGCAGAAGTAAGGACAGCCTTCCGCGGCAGACACACTGGATTGAGTGCATGACAGAAACACATGCAAGTAAAAACTGCACTTATATTTAAACTTCCACCCAGAATGTAATATTTAGATGGAAGTTGTAAAATATTTTTTTTTCATATGCTATTGGTTGACTTAAGTCACACCGAGAACATATCGTGATCTCATATGTCAGTTATTTGACCTTAATGAAGGCTCATTCTGCGAAGTCGGCTGAATCCTGCATGATCTTTGTACTGTGGCACTTTGGTGGATCAGCTCTGTATATTGCCTTAATGAATCCTCCTAAGCAGTTATGTATAGTAAGGTCAACCTCCTTTCCGATATTCTGTAAGATAACTCCTAAAGGCTACTGGAGACACTCCCCGACTAAAAAATATTTGATGAGATATTATAGTTATTGCTACAAGTCTATCACACTATGCAATCTAATTTGAGCTTGTTCAGAGATTGGATTGTCCAGTTCGATATTGAATGATGTGATATTTTAAGCATGTGTGGAAGGTAGATTTACTATAAAGTATGTTGTATTACACGAGTACAATAACATATTTGCACATGTGGTGTTAGTGGGGCCGCTGCGACTCCCTGGGTTTCCCTGCTGGCGTCCCAGCCGTCACTATGACGACCAAGACGTCGCTTCCGGTTTCTGCGTCACGGTTCCCTGGGCAACAACCAGGACGCTCCAGGCTCCCTGTCGGCACAACCAGCTGGCTGGGCGAACAGGTGGGCGTGCGCACAGGGCTCTTTAGGTTTAGCCAATCATGGCTATTCAGGTTTTCTAATTAGGAGGCAGTCTTATGTTTGGTCTGATTATTATGCAGCTGAGCACTGCATTACTATTGGCCACCAGCACTACTTCCATTAGGCTGAACCTGGGGTTACTGTGAAGGTTTCTCCTGATTGGCTCCTAGGACTATTTAAGGCAGTGAGGACTGAGCCTCACTGCCGGTTATAGCGTCCTGGCTCCAGTACTGCTGCCTGCTCGTGTTCTATTGTCTGGTGTTGAACCCGAGTTTGATTACCCGTGTATGACCTTTGCCTGTACCTGGATTCTGAACCTCTGCTAGTGACCCTAATCTATCGCCTGTCCCTGGATCCCGAACCTGTGCCTGTGACATTGACCTTTTGCCTGTACTCAACATCCTCTCTGGTGCTCTGTCCAGTCCGCTGATCTCTGGCCTGCCGCTACTCTGTGTGCTACCTCCTGTACCTGTGCGCTGCCATGTTAGCATAAACTTCTACTACTCTGAGCATAAGACCTGGGGGCATCCGAGTACCTGTGAGCATAACCAGTCTCTACGGGAAAGGCGGAGACCTCTTCTACCTGTTCTATGAGTTTATGCCGCACTGGTGGCCATAAAAGTGGACAGCTTTACTGCTAATATGTGCAAATAATTTTCTCTTCTGGGTGAACACAAGACTTCCTGCCCAGGAACACCCAATTCTTCTGTTTCAGCACTTGGTACGGCAAGCTTTGCCAGCGTTACTGGATATATGGAGAAGCTGTGCACTAGAGAAGGGCCGTAACTAGGGTTGTGAGAGAGGGGCGACCGCCCAGGGCGCAATGCATGAATATTTTTGGTTAAAATTGAAGTATGGGGGGCAGTAGTTTTCCTTCTCACCCCGGGAGAGAAAATTTTCTGTTACGGCTCTGCCCTAGGGTAACCATTTATAGTGAGCTTTCCTTTCTGAGGAGCTGGAACACAATACCATCGTGGCTGCCTACAAGAAGCTATAGAAAAAGTTAGATTTAATGGTAAAAAACAAACGGCCATTTATCATCCAAGCAAAATTCTTCTCCCCCCCCCAAAAGAAAATGCAAATGTTTTAATACCAGTTTTGGCAAATTAAAATTACTTTTTCTTAGACAAGGACTTCAAACAAATGTATTTCAAACATGTAAGTTTATAAATGGGCCCATTAAAAGTGGCCATTGCCATATTATCATAATTAGCAAATGTTTCTGCGAAGTTTGTGTTCTCCCCAGCAACTATCTTCTGGGGGCTCCACAGGCTGTTTTTACTTGCCGCCCGCCTCTTGGAGCCCAATAGTCTCCTATTATAACAGGAGAAACAATGGTTTATTCTACAATAACAGGCACTCCGTGAGCACTACAGTCAGCAGTGTGTGTGTTAGACCACTGACCACCAGACTGACCAGTCCTGGCAGGTGTGGGCAATAACCTCCAACATTTTTCATTATTATTCCAAAGTATTTACAACTACCCCCACCCGGGTACTTCTTAATGCCACCCGACCAGCAAAATGTTCCGGGGAGAACAGAGAGTTTATTAAAATATTCACTTACAAAATTAAATATGTTATAACATTATAGATGTGCTATTCTTATAAAGTTACATTGCTTTAAAATTTTCTTTAATCTAGCAATTCAATGAAATTACTTGATGAAAATAAAGTACATTTGTAAAACTTCAGTGGCAATGATGTTTAATTCACAAATAACGGTATATAAGTCAGTGAAACCATGTTAGTAAGAAAACATTTGAGAAGTTTCTCATTAATTCAAAACAGCAGACTATCCCATGTGTTGGATTCCAGTGGTCAATTGTTTTGATGCAGGTGATATCAGTGCAAGTTTTTAGGGTACTCTCATTCTCTAGGTTTTGTAGATCTTAGCAGGGTCTCTGGGTCAATATGGATGTTAACGCAACAAAACTCCTGCCCTAGTCTCCCTACTGACTATTACAAAGTGGTCTCCCCCAATCTTTGTTCTGTATATAACTATGCTATAACCAATGATTATTCTACCCATTTCTGTACCCAAGCCTGGCAGGGATCCCAATTTATTTTTATTTTTTTTATAAATTCCCACTTCATTGTTCAATGTTGATGAAAAAAATCCATTTTCTCCAGCTCTGACCACTCTGTCCTTTCAACTAGTAGTGATTGTACAGAGAGGAGACAAATTCCATTGTCTAGTAATTGGAGGCAGAGGCTATCATTTGTAGACTGAGGATATTATTATACCTGGAACATGCTGATCCCTTGCCCAGTGCAGCTCTCCGTTTAATAAACCAATGTGGATTACTTTCCAGTCTGGACATTACCTGGGAAAATCTATCTTATTTCACTTGGACTCACCTTCAGTCTCCAGTGCTCTTTGTCTGACTTACCTACAGAGGTAATCAATCCATCCTTTCTATTACCTGGGGGTGCAGGTTTACTAATCGGTCTAATTTAACTCCTATTAATACAGTCAGGCTAGGACACATGTTTAGCTCTATAGTCTAATGTAGAATGACAGGCAAATTAGAACATTTTTAGTAATAAACAATGCAATCTTTCTCATTTTCTATAAAAAAAATATGTTTTAATGAGAAATAAACATTTTTAAAATAAAATTCACATTATTTATCATTACTACTGGTCATCTTTATTATGTTGCAGTTCCCATGTAGACATATTTCCTCTGTCCTGGAAAAAAAATAATTAAAATGTTAAATAATATCCTTTTAATATACTTTAATCTCTTTCTGTATAAAATGTTCCATGAGGAACATTTTGTCTGAACTTAAACTATTTCAAATACCACATTGACCCAAACACAGCTATTTCTATTTTGGTCTGTCCCTTCATTATATAGGTACACGTACAGCCTTCCATACATACAATGATGTAGACAAAGTAATATGTAAGCATTAGTTCCCAAGTACTTAGACATCCTCATACAAACCAAGACTATTAGTAGCTAGTCATCCCAGAACAGTTTGGGTACAAAATCCTGGCAATGGAAATGTCGACATGAAAATGCCAACACCTCCATAATGCCTACATGCTGAAAATGTGACATTGTGATTGTCAACAGTAGAAATGTGGGCAATCACAAGGTCCACATTAAACAAGCAATGTCAGCACAAACCACAGTAATTAGAGTCGACATTTCCATTGCCGGGATTCTGACTACCACCGCCCAGAACATTGCAAGACTGTTATACATTAAACAGTGGCTATAAAATATTCACCCATTTGGCATTTTTTACATATAATCTTCTTACATCATGGAATTCAAATGGATTTATTAGGGAATTTTTATTCTATCTAAATATATATTTTTCACTACAAATAACAAAAAACGGACATTAATTAGATAAGTAACTTCTTTGTTTCCATACTTGGTCGAAGCACTTTTAGCTACAAGTGCAGCTGTGAGTGTATTTGGCCAAGTCTCTAACAGATTTACACATCTGGACCCCGTGGTTTTCACCCATTTGTCTTCGCAAACTACCAATGTTTGTAATATCCATCGAACTAAAGAACACTTAAAAGAATGCCACAGATTTTTGATGCGTTTTGGACTAGGCAACTCCAGGACAATTCATTTTTGTATTTAAGCCACTAAAATGTGGCTTTTGCTGTATGCTTTGTATAGATTTTTTTTTATTCCAAACAATACCAACCTTAATATTAATTCCATATCCAGCTAGATTCTGGCGCACTACGTCACATGCATGCATGAGAGGCTCTCTTTCTTTCATCATCCCTCTCCTCCTCTCCTTGTGCTGCTCCCTTTCTTCCTGAGAGAGAGCAGACTCTTGTCCCGGCTCTGCCATAGTATCTTCAGTTGTTAAGGCATAGTTACGCACTTTACGTCTGAAGTCTACAATTTCTTCAACCACATTGGAGAGAAGAGCAGACTGTTTGTCTTCTACTGCAACCTAGTCAAATCAGTAAGATAAACACCCAGTATTAATACTCATCGCTCAATGTTCAACACTGTAATCATCATCATCTATTTATTTATATAGTGCCACTAATTCCGCAGCGCTGTACAGAGAACTCATTCACATCAGTCCCTGCCCCATTGGAGCTTACAATATAAATCCCCTAACATACACACACACAGACCGAAAGAGACTAAGGGCGATTTAATAGCAGTCAATTAACCTACCAGTATGTTTTTGGAGTGTGGGAGGAAACCGGAGCACCTGGAGGAAACCCATGCAAACACGGCGAGAACATACAAACTCCTCACAGATAACACCATGGTTGGGAATAGAACTCATGACCCAGTGCTGTGAGGCAGAAGTGCTAACCACTAAGCCACTGTGCTGCCCAATGGATCAGGACTACAGTAGCAGTGTCCTCCAATTATACTGGCTACTAATTAAAAGCTGCTCCAATAGTGGATATGAACACCTTTACCTTCTGTTTTATGTAATTATATATCATTTTCTTATAGACCTTAATGTGTACAGTACATGTTAAGTTACACAAAGGGGATGGGGGGTGTAAGCACTGCTATGTTTCTTGTACACGAATGCCCAGTAGGAGTAGAGGCAGTGAGATTTTATCTTCTGAACACATACAGCACTTTAACTCTACTGCTTATAATAAATAATTGTACCTCTAGGGTCTAAGATAGTAAACATTCCTACTAATGTATCAGGCAGGCAGCCAGCAGAGAATGTTTTTGTAGGCAAGTCCTACTTACTATTTAAAAATGTCAAGGCAACAAAGTTTTGTCCCTTTTTAACAGTAAAAGCACCCCATCCTTAATGACATGAGCTGCAGTTGTCACAGGGAATAAACATTCACACGTAAACATGCAGCAATTTAGCGGAAAAAAATAATTCTCTAGCTCCATTATAAACACGTCTGACTAACTGTTGGGCTGAACTCGGACACAGATTTCAAAAAGGGCACACAAGAGTTAATGATCTGATCAGGTGTATGTCACAGAGTAGAAGTACGGCATAAATGTTCTAGAAATACAGACACAGAGTTCTGCACTGCTTAAGCTGAATCTGGGAAGGCAGCTAATGAGAGCCAAGTTCATCTAAGGCAAGGCACTCGCAGGGAGCCAGCTGTAAGCGAAACCTTCCATATGGCCTGTCATAGTAGTTTTGTTTTCAGTTGTAGATAAAATAAAGCCGACTTCTAGATTTTATTTTTGAGTATTGCTCGTTAGTATTTTGAGGTACTTACAAATAACTGTGTCACAGAACAGCCAATTATCCATGTACTGTAGCCACAAGAACAGCTTCTGTAGCACTGGGTATTATGAAGAGGAATCCTTGAAAATGTTTATATGGTGACTGCACTAAGACCTTTCTGTGAGAAATGAGCAGACTTGCAAGCATGCAAAAAACTCTCACTATTATCAAGTATAAGTTTTAATATCTAAAAGCCTGTCTAAAGATGCATTACCGTCTAGGAAAATATTATAGTGCGTGAGCAGCAAGACCAATCACAAGCCACCATTAAAGGATTGTGATATGCCCTCCAGCTCTGAGTGCCCCTCTGCCACCATTTAAAGATGATTATCTTTATTTATTTGGTGCTTCTGTATTAGAGAACCGTAAGGTTTGTGCTACCATGCACAGCATTGCTGGGGGTCATGCTGTGAGCTGGACTACCAGTGAGCCATCATACTTTGCACATGCTCGGAATGTTTCCATAAGGAATGCAGAGACTAAAAGGTACTTACAGACTAGGAACCTACATATATCTTGATGAATATTTGACATCCACACAGTATTTAAAAAAGGAAAATTGCTGACATCACAGAGATCCAAACTACCTTTGTTTTTTCTCTTACCACCGCTTTTGTTCAATTATTAACAAAAAAAGGCTCAATACATTAATGGTGAGAAGAATATGTACAACAAATTGAAAAAATATGCAATGTTTCTTAATTAGACAATTTAATTCTGAGCAATAGGCTGAATACATTGCAGCCATGTAACGTGGTTCTCATGTGTCTCAAGTTGTAAATGGCTAACCTGGCATCAATTTAAAATTTTTATTGTGCACACCGAAGAATATAAAAATGAAAGATTCAGGCAGATTACAGTTGCCTGGCTATGTGGCAAAGATACAAAATACCCTGGACTGACTGACTGATGATTATATCTGAAGTGCCTGGATGATGATGGTTTAGTGAGGAACAGTGTACTGAACACTATGGGTATTACCTGTTTCTGCAGCAATGAAATTCCCAATAGGTCCAGAAACTGCTCCACATAGGACACAATAGCACCGTAAACCAGAGGGCTACGAGCATGCTGTATACCCTGCATGGGATCACAAGGAAAAATATTAAAATCCTGCCATCCATCACCTAGATTTTAATATATAGTGTAAATTGTACACTGTGTTTGTAGAAAGCTAGTGTCCCACACCTAATCCTGTACCCAACTGATATTGTGAATATGACGTACACTGCAAGAAAGACTGGCTTGAGAGCAGCAGATGTGGTGCTACAGCCTTAAGGTAAAACCAGAAACGTTACAATGCTTTGTTTTCAAGCCACTGACCACCAGAATAATGTTGAAATTAGGGATGTGCACCGGCGACTTTTGAGGTCTCGTGTTTTGTGTTTTGGATCCGGATTTTCATTATTTTTGGGGTTCGGATTTCTCTCGCAAAACACTTGACGAAAGGTCTCGGTTCGGATTTAAGGTTTTGGATTCGGATTTTTTTTGGAAAAAACATAAAAAGTTTAAAAATCAAGTTTTTGGGCTTATTTTCACTCCTATGCTATTAGTAACCTCAATAACATTCAATAACAAGCATTTCCACTAATTTACAGTGTATTCTGAACACCTCACAATATAGTTATTAGTCCAAAACGTTGCAACGAGGTATCTTTCTGGACTGCGTAGAGGAGTGGGTCACCACAATATATATAATAAGAAAACCATCAACTTGTATGATTCGCACCAATAAATGTACCTGGACTGCGTAGAGGAGTGGGTCACCACAATATATATTAAAAACCCTGAACTTTTATGATTCGCACCAATAAATGTATCTGGACTGCGTAGAGGAGTGGGTCACCACAATATATATAATAAGAAAACCATCAACTTGTATGATTCGCACCAATAAATGTACCTGGACTGCGTAGAGGAGTGGGTCACCACAATATATATTAAAAACCCTGAACTTGTATGATTCGCACCAATAAATGTACCTGGACTGCGTAGAGGAGTGGGTCACCACAATATATATTAAAAACCCTGAACTTTTATGATTCGCACCAATAAATGTATCTGGACTGCGTAGAGGAGTGGGCACTGGGCACCACAATAAAATATATAAAAAACCTTCAACAGGTCTGCATTACACTGCACATACGGCTGCTCCTCCATCCTCTCTATCATATACATGTTGGAGTTTTAGCGTGTGACAACCTCTTGTTTTTGATAATGTCAGTGCATTTTGAATATTTTTCAATTTGCCCCACACCACTGAATGTACTTTATCTATGATACGCATCTATCTATCTTGACTGCATAGTGTGGTGGCCCCACCACCGTGGTACCGAGGCCACAATATAATTAAAAAACCCTCCACGGGTCAGAATTCCACCAAAAAAGGGTATGGACTGTGTAGTGTGGTGGCCCCGGTACACAATTTGGTACCGAGGCCACAATATAATTAAAAAATTGGGCATCAACTGTCACCGTTCTTTAATATCTGATACACCTAAATATGGACTGCACAGTGGAGTGGCCCCGGTAGTAAATTTGGTGCCGGGGCCACAATACCTCCTCCAACTTCCAAGTGTAGTGTTTATAAAGACAGACAGCGTCGAAGTGTTATTAGTTGACTTTCTTAACCCTAAAATTGTCCCTGTTGCAAATATTCGTGCAATGGACAGTTACTTTTTTATTGAAAGACTCAAGCTTTCAAGTGTAGTGTTTATAAAATATAAACAACAATACAGTAGTTTTAGAGCACGTCAATACCTCTTGTTTTAAATTATGACAGGGCATTTTACTTTTGGTTTAATTTCTTGAATTTGTTTAAATTTGGTTTTACTTTTTGAACATGGCAAACGACTGTTGATTGGTCATATAATGCAAAAAAAAAAGTTCCAAGATGGAATTGTCCTTGGGCCCTCACACCCACCCTTATGTTGTTGAAATAGGACATGCACACTTTAACAAACCAATCATTTCAGCGACAGGGCCTACCAAGCAACTTTGGCTGAAATGATTGGTTTGTTTGGGCCCCCACACCAAAAAAGCTATTCATCTCTCCCTGTACAGACTAAACAGGCTCTACTGAGGCAAGATGTCATCCTCATCCTCAACCTCTGATTCCTCTCCCCCTACAGTGTGTACTTCCTCCTCATCACACATTATCAATTCGTCCCCGCTGGACTCCACAACCACAGGTCCCTCTGTAGTATCTGGAGGGCAGTGCTGTACTTCATTGAGGAATTGATTATTCATTTTTATAAACATCATT
Source organism: Mixophyes fleayi (assembly GCF_038048845.1). NCBI lineage: Eukaryota > Metazoa > Chordata > Amphibia > Anura > Limnodynastidae > Mixophyes > Mixophyes fleayi. Next base: position 134,852,780 of record NC_134403.1, read on the forward strand.
TTTTCAACGTTGTGAGGAAGCAACCTCCTTCGCCGCTCACTGACCAGGTTCCCCGCTGCACTAAAAACTCTTTCCGAGTACACATTGGAGGGGGAACAACTCAGGTAAAATAGAGCCAGTTTGTACAGGGGCTTCCAAACTGCCTTTTTTTCCTGCCAGTAACAATATGGACTGTCTGACATGTCTACTTGGATGGTGTCAGCAAAGTAATCATCCACAATTTTTTCTATTGTGACAGCATCCAATGCAGCGAGAGTAGACATGTCTGCAATGGTTGGCAGGTCCTTCAGTCCGGACCAGATGTTATCAGCATCCCCGCCAGTGCCTCTTTTGGGAAAACTGAGCTTTTTCCTCGCAGCCATAGATGTGGAAGAAAATGAGGGTGGAGCTGTTGGCATGTCACGGTCCTCTTCAGAGGACAATCTCCTGACCAGCAGGTCTTTGCACCGCTGTAGACTTGTGTCCGCCGGAAACAGTGACACAACATACGCTTTAAACCGAGGATCGAGCACGGTGGCCAGAATGTATTCCTCTGACTTTAAAAGAGTGACCACCCTCGGATCCTGGCAAAGCGTACGAAGGGCTACATCCACAAGAGCTACATGCTTGGTGTAATCGCAATGGCTTACCAGCTCCTCCCTCACTTTCTCCAGCTGCTTCTGCAACAGCCTGATCAGGGGAATGACCTGACTCAAGCTGGCAGTGTCGGAACTGACTTCTCGTGTGGCAAGTTCAAATGGCTGCAGAACCTTGCACAACACGGAAATCAGTCTCCACTGCGCTTGACTGAGGCGCATCCCCACTCCTTTGCCTATGTCGTAGGTGGCTGTGTAGGCCTGAATGGCCTTTTGCTGCTCCTCCATCCTCTGCAGCATATAGAGGGTGGAGTTCCAGCGCGTCACAACCTCTTGTTTGAGGTGATGGCAGGGCAGGTTCATGCTTTTTTGATGTGCCTCTAGTCTGCGGTAGGCACTGGCTGAATGCCGAAAGTGTCCAGCAATTTTGCGCGCCACCGCAAGCATCTCCTGCACACCCCTGTCACTCTTGAGGTAATGCTGCACCACCAAATTAATGGTGTGGGCAAAACATGGGACGTGCTGGAAATTGCCCATATTTAATGCCCGCACAATGTTACTGGCATTGTCTGACACCACAAATCCCCATGAGAGTCTAAGTGGGGTAAGCCACTGGGAGATAATTTCCCTCATTTTCTCTAATATGTTGTCAGCGTTGTGCCTCTTATTAAAGCCTGTAATACACAATGTTGCCTGCCTTTGCACGAGCAGCCATTTTGTAGTTGCTGCTACTGATGCAGCTGTTGCTGTTGCTGCGGAAGGGGATGCATCTACCCAGTGGGCTGTCACAGTCATATAGTCCTTCGTTTGCCCAGAACCACTTGTCCACATGTCCGTGGTTAAGTGGACAGTGGGTACAACCGCATTTTTTAGAGCACTGAGGACACTTGATCGTACTTCTCTGTACATTTTTGGTATCGCCTGCCTAGTAAAGTGGAATCTCGACGGGATTTGGTACCGGGGACACAATACCTCCATCAACCCTCTAAATCCCACTCCACTGATGGCGGACACCGGGCGCACGTCTAACACCAACATTGCAGTTACAGCCGCAGTTATACGCTTTGCAATAGGGTGACTACTATCGTATTTTGTGGTCATGGCAAACGACTGTTGGACGGTCAATTGTTTTGTGAAAGACTTAGCGGTCTTACGACTTCCCCTCTGGGAAGATGACCGACTAACAGCAGCAACAGCAGCAGTGGCAGTAGTAGGCGTACCGCTGCAGGATTCCTCAGATGAATCCCGTATTGAGGAGGACTCAGTCTGGCTGCTGACTTGGGCTGCAGGACTGAATCTGATGGAGATTGTGGAGGAAGTTGACGAGGAGGGTGTTGCTGGTGTGTATCCAACTGGACCACGGGATTTAGGTGTCCCTGTACCGATGAGGGTCCTAGCCCCAGTTCCTGAACTAACCACTGAACTATGAAGGTTATTCAGGTGACGTATAAGGGAGGATGTTCCTAGGTGGGCAAGATCCTTACCCCTGCTTATTTGAGCTTTACATAAGCTACATATGGCCATACATTGGTTGTCTGGATTTGGATAAAAATAACTCCAGACCGAAGAGGTGCATTTTTTGGTCTTCTGACCAGGCATGACGATGGGCTTTTTCATCCCATGGACATCAGCTGTTTCCCCCCCTGGTGCCTCATTTACAATAACCACATCACCATCCTCATCATCAAGTTCCTCCACAGCGCCAGCTACATCATCAATAGGCTCCTCCCGAGCCACCTCTTCCCGTACAGTGATGGGAAGGTCAGGCTTGACAACCACCAACACTCTTGGAGTCACCTTGAGGATTTGTGATAATTTCTCTTTAGAAGGCAGAGTTGTTTGCTGTTTTGTTGCTGACAGCATAACTCTCTTCAATTTTTTGGAGGGGGGGGGAGGAGGAGGAGGGATAAGATCCGTGGGTGAAGCTGAACCACTAGTCATGAACACGGGCCAGGGCCTAAGCCGTTCCTTGCCACTCCGTGTCGTAAATGGCATATTGGCAACTTTACGTTTCTCCTCAGATGATTTTAAGTTTCTCTTTTTGCTACTTTTTCTTAACTTGGGCTTTTTGGATTTTACATGCCCGGTACTACGAGATTGGGCATCGGGCTTGGAAGACAACGTTGATGGCATTTCATCGTCTATGTCATGACTAGTGGCAGCAGCTTCAGCATTAGGAGGAAGTGGGTCTTGATCTTTCCCTACTTTATCCTCCAAATTTTTGGTCTCCATTATATGTAGCACAAGATACTGCAGAATGTGTGAACTTGGTAATATTGCAGTACCAATGGACTTATACTGCTGGATTGGTTTTGCAAATTTGGTTATAATTATATATATTTTTTTTAATTTTTAATTTTTTTTTACTTTTTTTTAATTTTTTAAAAACTTGGGAATAATGGGGAAATAACTATGCCCTTAGAAGCACAGAGCACAGGACACAGCACCACTGGACTGAACAGGACACGGCACAGGACCCAGCAGCACTACGGAACTCAGCAGGACAGAGCACAGGACACAGCACCACTGGACTGATACTGCAGAATGTGTGAACTTTGTAATATTGCAGTACCACTGGACTTTTACTGCTGAATGTGTGAACTTGGTAATATTGCAGTACCAATGGGCTTATACTGCAGGATTGGTTGTGCAAATTTTGTGGTAATTAAAAAAAATTAAATTCGTTTTTGGTATTTTTTTAAATAACTTTTTTTTATTTTTTTTAAACACAGGGGAATATTGGGGAAATAACTATGCCCTTAGAAGCACAGAGCACAGGACACAGCACCACTGGACTGAACAGGACACGGCACAGGACCCAGCAGCACCACTGACCTCAGAAGGACAGAGCACAGCACACAGCACCACTGGACTGATACTGCAGAACACAGCACAGCACAGCACAGAACTGCACAGCACAGCACAGAACTAAACAGCACAGCACGAGATCTACCAGGACAGAGGACCACCTAACACACCCTCCCTCTACCCTGATCAATGCCCGAGTGAAGATGGCGGCGACTAGCGGGGAATTTATAGGATCCGAGTATCGCGAGATCCGACAACGGGATTATGAGTCAGAGCCTCAGTTTCAGATTTGAATTTGGCGCCAATACCCGGATCTGTCTCGGATCGGCAACGTTCGGGTGGGCTCGGATTTCAGAAATCCGAGTGCGCTCATCTCTAGTTGAAATGCGATAAAGCTGCACAAGGGGTTGGAACGCCTAAAGTAACAACAACATATCATCCAAGTGTACCTTGTAAGTTATATCTATTGTGACTGGATTGTTAATGGAGAAGGATATAGGAAACTGTCCTGAATGGAAAATGGAACATGGACTTTATAAATGAGAACGGATGTAACACCATGGTTTGAACAAAGCTGCAACCAATATCCATGTGTATACACACTAAGGGATCAGTGATCTATAATTTAGCACATGTAAAGGAAGTTATGATCTTTTTAATTAAGCAATATATATCTTTCATAGAAATAGTTCATGTAGAAGCCAATTAGTTAAAAATGATTAACTACAGACCTTCATAGCTAAAGGTGTTCCAATTATAATAATGACCTATGTGTCAAAGGTGAGAGGGTTTACTTATGAAAACCCCTAAAAATAACTCCTGTATAGAGATAACATATATAGAGAGAGACAAGAACACAAGACATGTCTGGAGAGGAAGTTTTACAGATGTCTTTGTACAACTGATTGATGGTCTGCCATGTTTTCTGTATAAATATTAGTATACCAGTTTCAGTAAAACAGAACTGATTATTCCAGATAACTGTGTGTGTCTCAGATCAATTCTCCAGTGCGCACTTTATACCTGAATTAGAAGGGATTTTACAGGTGGCAAAAGGTCTATTGCCTTTAACACACATGATAGTGCTCCATTCATGACGGACCTCAGTGCATACATATATGCCTGTGTACACAAGCCACTCCCAGTGAAGATTTGTTCTAAAAAATATTTTTAAACTGGCTATAGGTCGAGTTCAGTTTTATTGATTTATTTTGAAGGGATTACCTTAATTTGGCTATTAACAAGCAATGCCTCTTACTTGGGCATATTACTCCATTGTACAACCCTGGGATTGGCAGCTAAATCTCCTGGCCACACAATAGAATAATTCCAGAAAAAGAAAGGGCAGCTAAGTTGGTGTTTTTATTGATCTAGACCAGGGGTGTCCAACCTTTTAGCTTCCCTGGGCCACATTGGAAGACGACGAGTTGGTTTGGGCCGCACATAAGATACACTAACAATAACGATAGCTGATCATCCAAAAAACCATAGAAAACATAGGTAACATATATATATATATATGTGAAAAAAAAAGTGAGATATATATATATAGATATATATATAGATATATATATATATATATATATATATATATATATATATATATATATATATATATATATATATATATATCACTTTTTTTTCAAATCCCCCTATACTTACCTTTCAATCGCCCTGTTCAAAAAATCCTCTCTAGTTATTATACTATAATCACTTTTTGTATTGTTTCGATGCAATATCAATAAAGTGCATTTAAGCCAGGCATTGTATATCAGGGTGCCCTGACCAGGCCTGCGGTACCTGACATATACATCACTGTGACCCCAAATTGTGACCTGTTTTGCTAATTACACCACTATGTTAGTTAAGGGATAACAACTTATAATGGGCCAAAGAGAATAATATATAATGCCCCATTAGTATTACAAGTAGAAGTATGTAGCAGGGAGATAAGGTCCATGATGCTCCAGGACCAGGCGATTTTTATTCACTGGTCAGCGTCCCTTGAAATAATAAAAAAAAAATCTCCCTTAACTTACCTTTTAATCGGCTTGTTTTCCTGTCCTCTTCTCTTCTTTTCTCCAATTCTGTGTTGCTGATTGTTCTTCTCGCGCGGGTGACTCCTCTGTGCTGCGCTCCGCAATGGATGTTGGGCGTGATGACATCACGCCTGACATTCGAGATGAACAAGAGGGTGGGTTGCGCTATCTTAATATGTATAAAGCAGCCAAAGATTAGAACCTGCAAATGGACAGGAGGGAATCCCTACCCTCCCAAAAAGGGTTGATACGTAGTATATCAGGTTCTGGGCGCTAGAGGTAAAGCACATGCTTTACCTCTAGCGCCCAGAACCTGATATACTACGTATCACGCCTGACATTCACTGCGAGCACCGCACGGAGGAGGAGACAAGGGAGGGAGGGAGCCGGAGTACTAGCTGACGTGACCGCAAGGTAAGTATTTTCTTTTCTTTTTTTTTGCAGGAATTTTTTTTCCATTAACAGTGCTGCCCCCTTGCCACAACCAAAACTCTTTCTGGGCCACATTTACAGGCGTGCTGGGCCACAGGTTGGACAACCCTGATCTAGACTGACTTGAAAGTGAAGGATTCTGCTCCTCATGACTATCCATCATCATCATTCTGTTTCTTAAAGGGGTTGTGCACTTTAGGAATATCCCTGATGAATTAATCCTCCCCCCTCTCTATAGCAAAGAGGGGGACAGGAAGTGAAGACCCAGGTAGTGATTGCCCTCTACTGTGAGCTAGGGACAGACTTAGCCCACCAGCAGTGAGAGCCTACTCTAAGCTTCAGGTAACAAGGTGGACTCCCAATACATATTGGGTATGTTTAATAAAGCATGGATTTCCAAAAGTGAACAACCCTTTTAAAGTCTGACCAATCCAGTTTTCAGCATCAGTTGGTCAAAGTTCAGACATATCCCTTCTTCTTTAGTCTTTTGTGGGTACTATTTTACCTCCTGAGATCAAGACAGTCGCAGATGCACAGTAACCCCCCCTCCCCCTAACAAGATACCAAAGTCATTTTTCTTTAATCTTAACTCTATTGGCTCTCAAAAGTGTATAATTGGTTCCTAAATTCATAACAATACCCCCCTTCTTTTACTATGTTTTAATGCTTGTAAATCACACAAAAATTGCATCCCTATTTGACATTGGCATCATCAAATGAATACAATGTTTTGTGCATTTTCCTGTACATGAAATGAGCAGAGCTAATATAGTGGCTGCGCTGAGATCTACGTGCCACCTTAGAGGAAAAAATACAGGTAATCATTTTAAGATCTTTGGGATATTTAGGAAATTGATTTTGTGAAGCTATTTAATTTGCATATTCCAAAAATTATTAATGGTGCTTTCCACTTTAAAAAAAAAAATAACAAAAATAAATAAATCTGATTTTACGAAATAAACTAAATAAAGAAGCAGGCCAATGTAGGCATCATAGAGAACTAGAGGATCATCAGATTTCCTGACATCTAGGAGGTAAATGGATCATACTCCGGTTTCTTCAACTCGCGGGAGTTCAGCGAGATGACAGCTAAAATTTAAAGCGGCGCTGCCTTGTAAAGGGAAACTTGCCTTCACAAGGCAGCGCCACTTTAAATTTTAGCTGTCATCTCGCCAAACTCCCGCGAGTTGAAATAACCGGAATATGATACATTTACCCCCTAGTGTCTTTGTGACAATTTTCAAGGCCCTAACAACATTTAATGAGTGAAGAGATCCCTCTTCCTCTGTAGACAAATTCTGGTCTATTGCTGGGATTAAATTGTCTTAATTTAATTGATAATTGGAAACCATCTTAGGTTAAAAAGATGGTCTCATATGAAGAACAGCGTCCTCTTCATGAAACACCAAGAACAATTTGCAAGCTAGAGCTTCCATCTCTGACACTCTCCAGCAACAAGGAGAGCAACCACCTATGAAGACCAAAGGGCAGAGCCTGTAACTGAAAGTCGCGGGACTGAACTGTAAACCTGAGAATGCATTGGTAACCTTCCCCGATTGGAACATGCAAGTAAGCATCCTTGATGTTCATGGATACCATGTACTTTAATGTTTTAAGGTTTAAAATTAGGTTTAAATAGAAACCTGTTTATTAATAATCACGTGTTGTGATCAATATGTGAATGGCTAGCCTCTTGGCCTGGTGCTTTTTCTGGTCCACAGCACTTCCAGAACAGCAGTGAAAAACATGAAGATTGAGCTGAGAAGATCCCAATCAGTAACTCCCCTCACCCAGGAATCTGAAGTGGAATTGAACCGGCAGAGTAGCAGATGGTTACCACTGCAGCTTCCCCTGGCTTGCAGGAATCTCTGTCATGAAGACAGTATGTCTGAGGGCTTTGCCATCTGTCTTTTCAAGCGTCAAGTCTGTTTATTTCTATACTGTTCTGCATGAGGAACTGAGAAGAAAACGTCAAGATCCTTCACCTCTGTCTTTACTGGCAACGCGAAAGGGCCGAAGCAGACCGCCAAGCTTTTGGTAGATTTACCGGAAGGAATCAACGCCTTCCTACAGGTTAATCTTATCCAATTCGGGGCTAAATAAGTCTTTTTTTTTTTTTTTTGACTCTGTGCCTGCCTCCCAAGTAGAGATGGGCGGGTCCGGTTCTCCGAGAACCGAACCCACCTGAACTTTGGGTATCCGAGTACCGAGCTGAGCAGCTCGGTACTCTCCCGCCCATTCCGAATCCAAATCGAGGCCGAACGTCATTGTGACGTCGTCGGATCTCGGGGCTCGGTTCTCGCGATACTTCAACTTTATAAATACACGCCTCCACAGCAATCCATCGCCATTTGACAGAGGGAGAGAGCAGGGTGTAGTCATAGGCTAATTAGAGCAGGGACAGAGAATACAATATTGTTCTTGCAATTGCTGTAACCAAAATCGCTAGTGCAGAGAGGAGGATAGAGGTTTATTATTTTTTCTTCATATTTGGCACTCCCCAGCGCTTTTGGGGTGTCCCCCATAATTGTGCATAAATATTTCTGGCTGTCAAAAGTCATATCTGTCAGCAGTATCTACTAAATAATTTTTAGCACTCCTCAGTGCTTTTGGGGTGTCCTCCCTAATTGTGCATTAATATTTCTGGCTGTCAAAAGTCATATCTGTCAGCAGTATCTACTAAATAATTTGTAGCACTCCTCAGTGCTTTTGGGGTGTCCTCCCTAATTGTGCATTAATATTTCTGGCTGTCAAAAGTCATAACTGTCAGCAGATTCTACTAAATAATTTTTAGCACTCCTCAGTGCTTTTGGGGTGTCCTCCCTAATTGTGCATTAATATTTCTGGCTGTCAAAAGTCATATCTGTCAGCAGTATCTACTAAATAATTTGTAGCACTCCTCAGTGCTTTTGGGGTGTCCTCCCTAATTGTGCATTAATATTTCTGGCTGTCAAAAGTCATATCTGTCAGCAGTATCTACTAAATAATTTTTAGCACTCCCCAGTGGTTTGTGCTCAGAATGGATTCAAAGCAGTCCACATATGATCTGAATGAGCAACCAGGTTCTGTCACCAGTCCTGATGTTAGTGTTCCCAGTACGTCATCTGGCCAAGGCGATGTCAAACAACAGAGTGTTTTCAAATTAGTGCAAAAAACAACAAAAAAAAATGTACTGTATTGAAGCGAAAAAGAAGTGTAACTGAGCAAAAGTTAAGTGACAATAAAAAAAAAATTGCAAGCATGCCATTCTACACACGCAGTGGCAAAGAGAGAATGAGGCCTTCACCTTTGGCTATTAGTGGCAGATCCCAAAAAGTTACCCAGCCTACAATTGGTGCACAACTACTGTTACACGTCAAAGCCGAGCTGCAAGATAACAGTGAGGCCTTACAGGAGAATATTTGCTCTGATTCACAAATGACAACAATCCCTGTGGAGAGTCCATCCAACAGTGGGATGTCTAATCGTGAGCATTCTGCTGATGTGTGCCTTAATAGCCCGAGTGTAGCCGGTGATACCCAAATTGAGGATCTCACTTTGGAATTAGAAGAGGATGAGGGGGAGATTTGTGTAGGCGACGAGGGCGCTAATGATGATGTTGATGATTATGATGCAGACAGATACCAAATTGCCTTTCTCAATTTCTATTTATATTCTAGATTATATAACGGCTGAATAGTTTTCTATTTTACTCCTAGTGGAGAGAGGATCTGATGCAGACAGATACCAAACTGCCGTTGTCCATTTCAATTTATATTGTACAGTATATAACGGCTGAATTTATTAGTATTTTATACAAGTGGAGGGGGGCCTAGAGAGACAGAAACCAAACTGGCTTTCTTCATGTCAATTAATATTGTACAGTCTATAATGGCTGAATTTTTTGTTTTTTTAAAAAAGTGGAGGGGGCCTATAGAGACAGAAAGCAAACTGTCTTTTTCCATTTCTTTACATATTTAACTATAAGTGTAGGGTGTAATATAGATTCAAAGACGATGGCTGCATTGCCAATATGCATAATGGAGAGGAAGACAATCTGTTTTGTGTGTAGAATAAATGAAGGCCTACCAACGAAGAATTAAACAGTTTTTTTGGATGATTTATTACCTCAACAATTAGATTACTTATCTCTAAAACAGTTGGAGCACTAAATTGGGTTATTTTAGGCACAAAAACATGTATTTTCCAACAAAATAGCAAAACAAAACCAACCAAAACCAAAACCAAAACACGCAATGGCGGTTTTGCAAAACCAAAACCAAAACACGACGGTAATCCAGATCCAAAACCGAATCCAAAACCAAAACACGGGGGTCAGTGACCATCTCTACTCCCAAGCCACAAGCGATAGGACTCAGTGAGCTGAGACCATCGTAGTTGAAATTCCGGAGATGATGATAAAGAAAGCAGCTCCATTTTATTTCTTTCAAAACTGCCAGGTTCCCTTGACTTCTCGCTGTCCTGGACGTGTAGTGCCTTCTGAACCACCCACACTAAATTATCCATCCCATGGCTTGCGGAATCCTTGTCAAAACACAAGGAATCCTCAATGTGTGAATATTTTGCTACCTTGCCTTGTTCTTGGGAGGAGCATTCGGAATCAGACTCTCCCAAGGACCGGACCAAGGCAGAACTCTTACATTTCCGAAATTTAGCCAGGTAAGAGTTCTCCAGAACCCTCTCAAAAAAGAGGAAATCTTAAGACTTTGCACTGTTTCAGGCAAGTATTGTGCCGAAACTGGTTCATCTTGTGGAGTCACTTAGGGATCAACTAGCCCCTGGTGAAACACACTGGAACGCATGTCCAATAAAAAAAGATGGAGACGAATCCCTTTGCCTAGAACAAGGGGATACATAGTGAGTTGAGCGAGCTCAAAAATAGACTGTGCTAGGGATTTATCCCTGCAGGCAGGTGCAACGTGACTGTCCACGTTGCAAGCTGTGCATGAGGGAATGAGGAGACAATTACCTTGCCGCTTCCCAGGTGCGTAGTCTGACACTGTAGCATCTGCCCATTGGTGTGGTGGCAGTGCTAGGACCTCAGTCAAAACCTGGTACTGAAGGGGACCACCAGGAACACATCACACTCATGGAGTGGGGAAGCGGTGGGAGGTGGGATAGGGATATGGAAGACTGAAGAGATCAAGACTAGTAATATTTGAAATACCAATACCTATTGTAGAATCTATATCCCCAGGGTCCAGTGTCCCCCACAAGATAGAGATGAGAGATTCTGAGAGTTTGTAATTGGAAGTAAAAAAAAATTGTTCTAACATATACACACATTATATACCACTCTCTACAGCCCCTTGTTTCCGTCTTGATTCTGATCTCTGTGTGGATAAACTATTGAAAACAGACAGTGCATGTTAGAAATTCCAGTGTGTTCAGCTAATTATATGCACAATGCAAAATAAAACTATAGTGTTGTATATGGATTTGATTTGCACAGGTATACCTTATAGTTTAACACAGTTTTTTTCGTGTAAGGTATTTTTTAGTTAAACTATAATGTTAAACTGCTAAGCACAAAGTAACTAATTTAAAGCATACGTAACTCACAAAAATAGGTACAGCCTTACAAGCCATCTCAAAAAGCCTGTGCTGCCTGCAGAGGAGTCAGCCTATTATAGAAACTATACCAAGTCTAAAGAACACATAAAAATACATCCAATACATGTTTGAGCTTAAAAGTCACAGCTTAAAGTGCTTTAGAACTAAAAGCAAACCATAGGGCACCCTTGAGCCTGCTGCTGTGGACAGCTGCCATCTTTAGATTATTTCCTGGTGGGTTACCTTGGAAACAGTCTTAAGCTGTCGGTTGCCATGGTGAATGAGGTCCATAACTGCATCGACAGCTCGCAGGGTGTCAAAGTCATCTGCAAGCGCTGCCTTAACATTCAGCTTTGTTTCATTCAGGCTTTTGACAGAAAAGAAAGACTTATTGTGAGAAAGCATGGTTTAGTTTAAAACTGCACCTTTAAAATACTGATTAGGTTACAGTCACAACACAATAATACAAAGAAATTGGTGAGACATTGATCCTGAAAGTGCAACATATTTGACCCAGTTTCAGCGTACATATTACATTACTACAGTTACTAGCTGAATCTGTCTGAGGATAATCATTGAGAGACATTCAGAGCATTTGCTTGCCTGCGATACAGTTGTAGAAGACCTGAGCACTCTATTATGCAACTATTTAATATGGATATTACAGAATGAAAGGTCTACAAACTGATGCAAGTGTATTTTGGCATCAGGATTGGAAAAGTCAGTGGAAACCTATTATATTTGGGGGTCAAAGGAAATATGTTTGCTCATATTATGTGAAAAAAATTACTAAACATCAGCTTTAGTTAAGAAAAAAAGGTAAAGTCCAATACTTGAAAGAAAAAATAACTACAACAAAAATAGATAATTTTTTTATAGGGGCTGAATAGTAATCCATATGGGGACATGGAAAGAACTCCAATGTTACAATAGACCAATAATATTTTAGACTCATTCCCACTTATTGCTTTGAAGCCAACTCCATTACCATAGTGCATTACATATATTAACCAAATGGAGAAAGCATAAAAGATTGCCACAATGAAAATGCACTTAAAACCGCAGAAGCTTAATAGATTTAGAACATAATAGGCTTGTATTTGTATATGCAACTTTGCTAACCTGTTGTGTCCATTGGGATAAATTCACAGTGCATGAAAATAAAAGTATATCATTTATATTAAAATGTGTTTAAAAATTTTCAAATAATAATATATATATTTTTTTTAATATTGGTCTGAAAAACCCCCCAAAAAAGGTAAGTTTTTTACATTTGTTTAAAGCCTCATTCCTTCTTTTTAGTGGCTTTATTTACAATAATGAAGAGCCAGCATTGAAAACATATTCTGAAGACACTTTATGCTATATTTTAAATATTACAGTGTGGCTAGGATGCTACAGGAAAAGGAGTAGAGTTAAGGTTGCTACGGGGTGAGAACACCGAATAGAAGTGAGGAAATGGGAAGGACATATCAGTAATAAATAAAGGGAGAGCGAAATTGTAAGAAGGTCAGCCGTGGACCCCAGACTTTGTTGAAAGATTTATAGGACTTCTTAATACCGGTCATGAATTCCATGCGTTGTACATGCCAAACCCAAAATCCTGCTAATAATGGTTTGAAGTAAAGAGGGGTATGTTGTTTCCTATCAGCCGCTAGTTGACAGGTAGCTGCCGAAATTATATGCCAAGCAAGTTTATTTTGAGAATGTCCAAGCAAAAACGGGCAAGTTTCGGGCAATCCCACCACATGTGAAGGAACGTGCCTCCATAGAACATCCACGCAAACATCTATTGGAGGAGTCAGGGAATATCATTTTGAGTCGAACCAGCACATACTACCAGCGAAACAAAATGATATACACATTTACTCTCATACTCTTTCATTTTAATACATATGGAGCTTGGGTCTGCATTCTCCCGAATATAGGCCCAGTCATGATCATCCAAAGGCTCACCTAAGGCCCATTCCCAGGCCACTTCGTGGGATCGGTAGAAAGAGTAAGTTCTGAGTATATAGTGGAAATCAGGCAGGCTGTGGACGTCTGGCGGAGACTCAGTGTTTCAATGGTGGCAAAAGGACGCGAGGAAAGACGGCACCTAACAGAGGCATGGAAGATCTGTAATTGCAAACATTGCTAAAAAAATTTAGTAATATAGGAATATCAAATTTAGACTGAATGACGGAAAATGAAGGGAAAACAATATTACGAGTGAGATCATTTAGGTATCTGAAACCCAGTGAGTGCCAAGGGTAAAACACAAAAGGTACTTGGCCATGGTGAAATCCCGGTGAATTAAAAAGAGGAATAACTGGGGAGGGCTGAGGAAATAAACCATATGTTCGGGAGGCAGAATCCCAAATAGACAAAGAGTGGGAAACAGCGAGATGAGACAGAACTTTCTTTGGGCAGCGAGTTCATGGGAGTCAGAGGAAGGAAGCAGTAACAGCAGGACAGTAATCCCAGACCTTCAGGCCTCAAGGAACACCCGAACTCTAGAGGTACTAGGGTTACACTAAAAGATACATTGAGCAAGACGGGTAGAGATAATAATGCTTAAAATTTGGGATGCCAAGACCACCACCCGGAGGGGACCTCTGCAGCACCCAAAGTCGTACCCATGTGTGTTTACCTGCCCATATGAATTTTGAGGTATAATATTGAAAAAATTTGAAGGTGTAGCGGGATACGGCTGAGAAGGCTCTGAAAAAGGTATAAAAGTCTGGGGAGGATATTCATCTTGGTAGCATTAACACGGCCTATCAGGAGAAAAAATGATGGGACCACGAAGTGAGATCGAACTTAATTTGTGATAGAATGTGCAGGAAGTTAGCTTGGAAAAGCTGATGGTAATGTTTAGTTATAAAGACTCCCAAGTACTTCATTTTTTGTAATTGCCAATTAAAGGGAAAAATTTGTTTGAGGGAGAAATTGTCCGTTCGAGGAATGTAAAAGTCTAAAAGGGATAAATTTATTAAGCTGCAGGTTTCAAAAAGTGTAGATGTTGCCTATAGCAACCAATCAGATTCTAGTTATTATTTATTTAGTAAATTCTACAAAATTACAGATAGAATCTGATTGGTTGCAATAGGCAACATCCCCACTTTTCCAACCCCGCACCATCTTGATAAATGTACCCCCAAACTTACGTTTAGTCTGGGTTAATTTTATAGCCAGAGAAATGATCATACAAGTTAGGTTCGGCCAAAAGGGGAGGTAAAGAATCTATTGGGTTTGCAATGGTCAGTAAGACGTTGTCTGCATATAGAGCCAATTTATGTTCTTAGGTGCCGACACCAATACCAGATATCTCTCTATTAGCATGTATCCTGGCAGCCACTGGTTCTATTATTAGGGCAAAAATTTAGCAGGTGTAAAGGGCACCCTTAATGTGGTCCATTGGCAATTCCGAAAGGCTCCAAGATAAAACCATTGTCAGAAAGGGTACCTGAATGGGAGAGATATAAGACAGAAATGCCCCTCAAAAATGTGCCAGAGAAGTCCATCGACCCAAGCAATACATGAGCGACCAGGTTGTACAATCACACACTTTTTTTCGCCACCCTCCTGATGGAGTATTAACAACTTTTTAGAAATGTATGTACAATATATATATATTATACCAAATGAGAGAAAGGGAGAAAACAAAAACAAGCACACCCTCAACCACCAAGTGATGTAACCATCACAGACGGGTCAGACTTAGTAAGGTATAGCACCAGACCTGGGGTGGATGTCTTTCGTGAACACATACCGCAGGTGAATCAGACTATGTGCCCCACCCTTTATAGTACTTCTGTGGGCACCTACATGGTTCATATTATATTTTTTCACATGCAAAAATTCTAGCATGCTGCAAGGTATGCTTATCCAGCATTCCCTATAGGTAAACCCTTTATCTACAGGGGTAAGAAGGACGCCAGACTGTAGTACGAGAGAGAAAATAGCCTGTAGTTGGTTACATCTAGGGCAGGCCTGTCCAACCTGCGGCCCTCCAGGTGTTGTGAAACTACAAGCCCCAGCATGCTTTTCCAGTAGACAACCTGTAGATAGCTGGAAGGGCATGCTGGGACTTGTAGTTTCACAACATCTGGAGGGCCGCAGGTTGGACAGGCCTGATCTAGGGCCTATTTTCTCATCCTGTTATATAAGTACCCCAAAGTAACCTCAAATAGATTCAAGGGAACTTCTGTCAAAACATCATCATATTTATTTTTTGCTGACTAAATACAGACATAGTGAGATCTGTTATGGGCTATTTGTCACATGAAATTGAATATTTATTACATTTTAGGACTTGGTGAGGACTAGATGATTGTTAATGGCCTCGTATGTAAAAACACAGATTTGAAAGTGGGTGTACTTTCTTTTTCACATAGCTGTAGATACAAATCTAACAGTCAAGCCCCCTAGATTCTTGGGTCTTTTCAGGGGTGGTCAATTTTAATTTATCTCTCCGATTGCTCCATCATGGAACATCAATGAATTTGCTTCAGTGAAGAACTTTAGCAGACCTATGTTGCACAATATGTAGGAATTCAGACAATAAAATTATTTCTGAAAGATTTACTTGACCTGTTCTAGAGAGGCAATTCTATTCATAAAATCAGAAGGCAAACAAAACTTTTTTTAAAAAAAATAGTCAGGGTCTTTCAAGATTATTCTTCACCAATATTTAATTTAGGGCCCCTCCAATAAGTGACAGCCTGAAGGGTTGGTTGTCTGAATCCTGGGACATTAATACAGACATTTGCCAAATTATACAAAGGCTGCAGTAATGACCATACAGATCAAAGGCTTCCATTACCGCCTAAAAAGGAGTATGCATAATCTTGTAGAAAAAAAGAATGATGTGATTTACATAGGACCCCAATTTTTCCATACTTGAGCCTAGTGGCAATCGTCATCGTATCCAGTCCAGCTATTCAACCTTGCTGCCAGTGCCTGGACAGCTAATGAGAGTAAGGCAGGTGACAAGTGCATGTCTGCCGTGTGCGCATGTGTAATAGAAAGAAGGATGATACGAGGCTATTGTCTCCAATATACTGCAGCTTCACAAATTTACCCATTTTGGGTCCAAAAGCAAGTTTATTCACCCAAGCATTGTGTAATAGGCTTATAAATAAATTGAGATGTAAGGTTAACTTATCACACGGCTCTGACAAGTACACTAAAAATAGCCAAAAAAAGACTGGGCTATTAATTACCTTTGCCAAAGTACATCCTCCTGTATAGGTTCGCACACGAGCTGACCTTTTAGATAGGCGTGGGCATCATTAATAAAAGAAGAGATTATGTTAAGGGTACTTGTCGCTTCATTCAAGGAATCCTTACTGTACGCCACAGCTAAGACATAAGATAAAATCATAAAGTCAAAACAAAACACTAACAATAATACAGAATGCCAGCTTGTTTGGTCATTTATGGCCATTTATTTCTCATATGTGAGGTTATACGCCAATGTGCCTGCTTTTGCCGGTGCCCACAGGAATCATGGGTGTATCTAGGTGTTGCTCATGCATAATGATCTTAGCAAACATGTGCACCTGAAACAGAGCAAAAATAGGTGTGCTCTGTATGCCAAATATATTTAAAGGAATTTTTCACATACACTTATGGTCTTATGTTTATATTTCAGCTGGGACCCCCATCACTTGTTGTATTGAGCAGAATTCTGGTACTTACATATATCAGACACCTCTGCTTTTACCTTCAGCATCATTCAGACACTGTGGAGACGCTGACAGCGGCAGAAAATTAATAAACCTCTGCACACTGGAGGAGCTGTCTTCTCACAGGAGGATAGGTGCAATCTTACTTACAACTACCTGATTAATGTATGTGTGTGCTCTGTGCAAAAGCAGACACAATGGGGCAAAGAGAGACATAAAAGTTTGTAATCCGCAAATCTAACAAAGTGCCCCATTGAGGAAGTCTGGGAACGCACTACAGGTTTATCATCAGATTATCATGCCAATCACACGATAAATGACTGTTAGGTCTGATATTGCATTACTGTGTACACTCCCACGATCATGTTTTACTGTATCAAAGAACATCAGATTGCTTAATTTGATTTTATAAACGGACTAAAAACCTCTATAAAAAGATGGAACGAAGTTGGGCAGATTCTGCAGTGTGTATACACTCGTGATCAGCAGTGTAGGCAGATCTCCATAGAGTTCACAGATTCACGGCAGATGTTTATGACAGATGAAGAGCACAGATCTGAAGGTATATCTTGTAAAACGTGTGTGACCACATAAATCGGCAAGTCAAACGGGACTGTAGGTCGTTGGTAAAATTGTTAACAATACTGCATCAGGAGAAATTTTCTGTAGTGTGTATCCAGCCTTATTTGCAGAAATGTACATGGCTTTTAGGTTCTTTATAATGATTACTAGATTACTACAAATGTGCCATATTTCAAGTCAATATTTTAAGTTAAATTTACATACAGTGATTTACAGAGAATTTACAAAAGCAAGTTCGAATACAATGCAAAATGACACCAGTACCTGATCTATATTTAGAACGCAAACAAAACATCCGGAACTCCTCTGGGGAAAAGGATTTCAAATATTCCTAAAAACAAATATATACATATTACAGTGGTTTTATGCACATCTTGTATTAGATGCCGGTTGACATGTTGTTAAGGACATGCATACAACAGGACAGAAACAGGAACAAGAAAATGTCCAGTATTACAATAATAAACATACAGAACATCATGATGTATCTTTTTGATAGATGCAGCAAATGAATATGAAGATGTATAGGTTGCTCTACAATAGGGTGTACAGCAAATGCATTATGGGAGAATGGAAGCCTCCACCAAGAACAGAAATCATAGGAACAATGCTTAGTGAAAAACCCCATGCAATTTTCAAAAAGCCTAGTGTGTTTACAACATTTCTTTGGCAATGTGCATATACGTTTGGCTACCATGGATAAGACAGTGGAATTAAGATATGGGATAACTAGTGACATCAGTTATCAGACATGTGAAAATGTATTTTAAATTAATTATCAAATTCATAAACTATCATTGATCTATTTGGACAAAAAAAAAAAAGAATGATTTAAATATGATATACTTGAGATTTTGACCTTGTGCAGTTTATTTATGATCGCTCATACAGCCCACACACAGCTATACATCTATTTTTACGTAATGGGCTATAGAAATGATTAAATTTGACTGATAAGTCTTGAATATACTCTTGTATTAAACTGCAATGTTGTGGACCAATCCTGTGATGTATATATAGCGAGCATTGTATAATCTAATGTAATAGTGTTACATCACAAGTAATAATTGTGTTGGCAATTTCAGGGCGAATGGAGAAAGTGTGGACATAATGATTATCCTGAGAGCGGTTTGGGAACATTGAGACTAATCAGGCGAGTGCTCTCTGGGGATAAACAATGGGATTAAGCTTGGTGTATAGGCTGTGCCAAGTCAGTTACTAATAACATTTTCATAATCAGCAATAAGCAAATAAACTTGGCACATACAGGCCCTAAAATGTAAACATAGGTATGACACCTCAATATTCTCATTCCCTATCAGTTGTATTAATATGATTTCAAACTTCAGACATAAATAGCATGAACTTGAAAAAACAAAAATAAATGCTTTATTCATTAATTACAGCCTATATTGAAGGCATGATTGATCAATAAAACAGTATTATCAAGCAACAGCAAAGAGCAGTGTACACATGGAGATGCATTCACTACAAAAGTGAGACAGACAACTGTTTGATACAATTGGCAGTATCTGTGTTTACAGATGCAACCACCACTTTGGAAGCTAAATCAATGATATCTATTGTTTGTGGGTGTATACTTGCAATGATTAATTTCTGGCAAAAAACATGCAGTACAGGTAACATTGGCAAATGTACTAATTTTGGATATGCTCGCACAGACACATGGTAGGGCAGAACAAACAGTGTTTACGGATTAGTTTTGAATATGGATTAGACTTTTGGCTACACACTCGCTAACAAGTGACCAACTAGATGAAAACCTATTGTGCAGACTGATAATATCTATGTTTGTGCAATACTTAATCCAGGCACAGGAAAAATTAACATCTGCATTTGCCTTTATCAACACTTTGGCAAGTCCTTTTATTACCATGTGGAATATAGCTATAGGCAAAAGCCTCATTACTAGATGATCTGCAAATATTTCCCAAGATAAAACGCAACTCACCAGCCCACACAAATTACCTTCACTGTAATGTAGTTTTTCAAAGACTTTGACATTTTTTCTTCTTGTTCTTTCAGATGTAAATGTCCTAGGATGAAAAATATCATTATTTGAGTGCCTTGTTTTTTTTTATTTTGAATGAATGTTTATAAAGTGGCTTTAATTAAATGATACAGTTAAAAAATGTTCTGGCATACAGACTGGGGGATGACAGATGACAGAAATCAGGAAGTAGATGAACAAAGCCATTCTGGCTGAAAAGCTGATCAAAGTGAAGAAAAAAAAGGAGGCGATCTGGGAAAGATACATGGCAAGAGACAAAGGGGTACATTTATCAAGCTGTGGGTTTGAAAAAGAGGCCTTTAGCAACCAATCAGATTCTAGCTGTCATTTTGTAGAATGAACTAAATAAATGATAACTAGAATCTGATTGGTTGCTATAGGCCACTTTTTCAAACCCACAGCTTGATAAATTTACCCCAAAGACTGATAGCTGTATCTGTTCCATGTGACTGATTAATACCTATATACTTACACATCAGTAGTCCTAATGGACAAATGGTATAAGTGATATATGTAGTCACAAGATACAATTCCACTAGCACTGGTCAAATCTGAATAGTTATTGTAGCAAATATAATGTAATTTAAAAGGACAAGTCCCCCTTTGTGTATATGTGTAATATATATACATATCTGTCTCTCTCTATTATGTATATGATAGATTATATATATATATATATATATATATATATATATATATATATATATATATATATATATATTTTATTTTTTTTTCTCTCAGCTTAGCCAGAGCGTTAAAACCACATCCCACAGATGTTCGATTGGATTGAGATCTGCAGGAATTTGGAGGCGCCTTGAACTCTTTGTCATGTTCCTCAAACCATTCCTGAACAATTCTTGCAGTGTGGGAGGTTGCATTATCCAGCTGACAGAGGCCACTGCCAACAGGGAATACAGTTTCCATGAAGGTGTGTACTTGGTCTGCAACAATGTTTGGGAAGGGGGTACCTGTCAAAGTAACATCCACATGAATGCCAGGACCCTAGGTTTCCCAGCAGAATATTGCCCAGAGCATCACACTACCTTCGCTGGCTTGCCTTCTTTACATAGAACACCTATACTATGGACTCCATACAGATAAGCCTTGATATCTTATATTGAATGTACGCTTGATGTACAAATGTATTTTATTTTACATCTATATTAAATCCGCAATTGGTATTGATTGAATATACTTAGCCATATTATATGTCCATTCTAGTACGCATATATACTCACAGTAAATGAATATTTTCACTATTTACAATATACTACACTAGGGGTTGGCAACCTTTATCTATCAGTGTGCCGGCTAAAATCTAGTCAAGCCCAGGTGTGCCAGTTGTGTGTGTAAGTCTCAGTCTCTCTCTCTCTGTATATATATATTTCTCTCTAATTATGCCACAGTAGTGCACCCAATTCATATTATGCCTCACAGTAGTGCCCCCAGTTCATATTATGCCCACATAAGTGCCACTATTCCTATTATGTCACAAATATGCCCCCAATTCATTTTATGTGTGGCATAAGTGCCCCAATTCACATTATACCACACATAAGTGCCCCGAATTAATATAATGCCTCATTAGGCAGCTGTGTGTGATATGCAACTCGAGTCATACGTTCAGCAATAGAGCCTCATTCGCAGCAGTTCAGTTTCGGCAATGTCCTGCAGTGACAGCTAGCCCGGCATGCCAGACTACAGGGTGCTGCGTGCCATGTCTGGCACATGTGCCAGGGGTTGCCAACCTGTATTACACAATGATGATACTTATTTTTTTTACGAGATAAACAGCAATTTTGATAGTTCTGAAGAAAAAATTCTGATCAGACACAAAGAGGACAATTATTTTTAGATAAGCTTTATGATTAATTTGCTGTGGTACACAGATATTGATTAGATGTACTTGTTATTTTAAACTTTATTGTAATTAATACACTATGTTTGGCACTTCTTGTATGTTTTATTTTATAGATATATACCTGGAACAGGTGTTTAAGAAAGGAGCAGCCTATTGTATGGTGGGTTTATTATTATTCTTACTATTTAATCACTAAACATTTGTTAATCCATCTAGCGCCACAAATTTAATACGTTAAATAATTCTAAATCAGCATTTAGTCCTTCTATAGCTAATGTTGGAAATTGAAGATCCATTCTAAGAGGGAGATTCTATTGTCTGGGAACATTGTCTGCTATTACGCTAATTTTTCTCAAGTAGAGACTCCATCCTTGACATTGGCTTGATGTGTCTCCATGTCTTCTGGAGACACATCATGCTGAATTGAATCTTCCCTAATTGTGTCCTTGACATTTTTGCTATGTTACTTCCGTCTTCCCCCTTTCTAACAAGGCTATCCCACACTATGCAAGTAAATTAATACCACACTTATTTACCTTTTTAATCCCTTTACACAAAATGACATTTAGAAACCTCTTATTTGGTGCTGCCATACCACAGATTGCTGGATCAGGAACTAAATGAAACAGTGTTCTTCCATGTTGTCAAAGCATTGGATATCTCAGTTATCATATGCAAGGTATTACTACTAGACATATCTAATAATGACTGTTGTAGTTACTAACAGAGCCAATTTACACTGCATTAGTAACAAAAGTACAGGAGACCTATTTGAGTCTGATGACTCCTAAAAGGCCTTTCTTGACATATAAACAACAACAATAAAACATGAATAGTAAAAGGAAAAAAAATGAGGGGGAACAAGCAAGCCTAACAAATAACAGCATTTTGAACAGTGGGAAAAATTATAGTAAAAGTATATTTTTCTGTGATTTTTGTTTGTTTTTCCACCACTAATGGATATAAAATAAAAGCTATTTATTTCCATAGGTTACCATAAGAAACCTCTATATGTCTAGAAGAAGAAACTAAAATTGTTAAGCCATGAAAATGGGTCTGGTCATAGAGGTGTAAACTCAAAACATATAGATAGATATAAGACACTTTAATACAACCTGTCCCCTAAGACTTCTTTTCATACACTTAAAATGTTGTTTTCCTGGATGAAAAACATAACATAATTCCATTTTATTTTTTTTCAAAACATTTTTTTATTGAAGATATTCAGACATCAATCAAGCAATACTGTTCGTTTCATAAAGAAAGAGAAACATTCAATTGTAAATACAATTAATATACATGTACATAAATATTGTTACATCTTTTATGGGTTTCACTTGTGGAGGTTTAACGACACCATGTCACAAACGTTCTAAGATATAAGTGCCGATATGAATATATTATAGGCTTGTAACATGGAACAAGGCAAAACTACAATAGTGATAACATTAGTGATGAAAATAAATATGTCACCATCCCCCAACGAGAAGAGCAGTCACGACATTACAGCTTCCCCTCCCCCAACCTATCATCAGAGTGCGGAGAGACTAGAGGAAGAGGACAGGCCCGCCCTATCATCTCATACAAAAATTTGAGGGTCTCGAAGGAATACCCTTGTTTCATACCACAACGCCTGGTGAAAGCATTCATTAACTTGATTTCGTAGTTGGGAGGGTAGGATATTAATATAGCTTTCCCAAGTCTCAAAAAAATTGCGAGTTAGGGTACCCTTTTGGAGAAAAGCCTCCAGCCAGTCCATTCTCAGGAGAAAGAACATCTTTTCTTTAAATTCATCGAGTGTTGGAGGGGAGTTCTGGATCCACATATGGAGGATCGATTTCCTAGCCACTGCAGATATTGCCATAAGCAACCTTCTTCCTCCTACAGAGGTTCGCGTCTCAGAAGGCAAAATACCCAGTATTTCCCAATCAGGAGTGAGTGGCAAATAACTAACTAAATCTGCAGTTGCAAACCTCCATATACGGGTCCAGAAGGCCCTGATCATAGGACATGCCCATAAACAATGGTATAGATCTGCTTGGGTTTCGCCACATTTAGGGCACCTACAGTCAGCTGAAAGACCAATAATATTCCGCCGATGCAGTGAGAGGTAGCCTCTGTGGAATATGTTGAGGAACATCTCTGCATATATAGAAGCTGGGAAAAGCTTTATCGAAGTGGCCAGTCCTTTCAACAACACCTGCTCTGTTAATTGGTGGAAATGGCGCAACCATCCACTCAAGCCCGATTTAATTTTAGTGTGATTTATTATGGTTCTCAGAAAAGCATAGTTGGATGAGATTGCTCCTCTTTTGGAGGAAACAGCTACTAATAAAGTATCAAGAGGGTTATCCCAATCCACTGCTGTGAAGAGCGAGATCACCTCTCGGACATAGTGCTGGACCTGAATGAAAGAAAGAAAGACCACATGGACCCAAAAATGGAAACAGCTCCAGTGCCTCCACGTGGCGGAGTGGCTTTTTCCCAGTCCTGCTCAACAGCTGCCCAGCTGTCCAAAGTCTCTCCCTCTCCCACACAGTGAAGGGGCGAGCCGCCATGCCATTCTGAAATGCGGGATTTTTGATAAACGGTAAATGTATTGATTTATAGGTATTAAGGTGGAGTTTATGTCTTCGTATATGCCAGATCTTTCTAACCAAAAGGACAAGAGGGTTTTCAAGAATATTAGAGGGCAATTCCTGATCGTGTAGGTGAAGAAAAGCCTTTAAATGGATATCCGAAAGAAATAGTTTTTCTACTGCTATATTAGTATAAGTGCTCTGGTCCATTGACCAATCCTTCAGATATCGCAGATGAGCTGCATGACTATACTGAACTATGTCCGGGAAATTTATGCCTCCATTGGTCTTGGGTTGTTGAAGTTTGATAAGGCTAATCCTGGGGCGCTTCTTTTTCCAAATAAATTTACGGAAAAGATAATTAATTTGTTGTGCGTCTTTTTGTGTAAGGAGTGGTAAAGTTTGTAATTGGTATAGTAATCGCGGAAACTATATCATCTTCAGGAGGTTTGCCCTGCCCAGGTAGGATACATTGAGTCGTTCCCAACCCTCTAGCTCCCTTTGCATGTCCGTTATGACTTTACTAATATTACGGTTATAGAGAGTGGCCATGTTCTTCGGGAGTCGGACCCCCAAATATGGTATTGACCCATTTGCCCACTGCAGCCCAAGGGGCCGAGCCCTCTGAGGCTCTGCCGGGCCTCTCCCCAAATAGATAGCCATTGATTTTTCAAGATTTACTTCGAACCCTGAAACTGACCCTATTTCCATAATTTTCTCCATCAGCGGGCCCAGATAAGACTCTGGGTTTGAGATATGAAGCAGAATATCGTCGGCAAATGCTGTAATTTTTGTGCACTCTGTGCCAACCGAGATGCCCTTCATCTGGGGCCACTGCTGGATCATTCTCAGCATTGGGTCTAGCGAGAAGGTAAACAACAGTGGGGGCATCGGGCACCCCTGTCGAGTGCCTCTTGTCATCACTAGAGGGTCTCCCATTAATCAATTAATGATTAGAGACGTTGATGGGGTTTCATAGAAATAATCTATCATTGCTATAAAATCTTGACCAAATTCCCTCTCATTCAATATTGCTGATAAGAAAGACCAGGACACTGTATCAAATGCCTTATGAGCATTCAAGCTGAGAAGCATGTTGGATGAGCGGGGATCTTGGGAAGAGGCAATTATTGAAGCTATTGCAGTACGAATACCATGCACCGAGTGGCGTCTGTGTACAAAACCTAATTGGTGCGAGGTCAACAGGGAGGGCAGTATAGTTTGGAGGCGTTTGGCCATTATACGGGAAATAATTTTAAAATCCAGGTTTAGCAGAGTTATAGGACGATATGAGGACATTAACATAGGATCCTTATTTGGCTTTGGGATTAGAGTAGTGTATGCCTGGTTGAAGGATGGGTAATGAGGACGGTGCCGGTGGATTGTCCGATATAGTTCCAGTAGGGTCGGAATTATCTCTACTTTTAGGAGTTTAAAATATTCACCTGTAAATCCATCAGGGCCAGGGGATTTATGAAGCTTCAGATCTGAGATAGTATCCGAGATCTCTTGAGATGAAATCTCTGTATTTAATAATTCCTGTTCAGGAGACAATTTCGGCAGATTGGCTTCTTACAATATTTCATTCAGGAGTGCATCATTAGATGGATTAGCTGTATATAGTGTCTGGTAGTATTTTCAGAAGGCTCCCGCTATTTCTTTAGATTTAGTGAGGGGCAGTGAGGATTTTGGTGTTTTGATCGCCACTATATGACTTCTACATCTAAAAGGCTTTGAGAGGTTTGCCAAGAGTCTCCCAGTTCTATTGCCCTACCTATAGTATCTATTTTTTGTGTAGTCTATTCTAGACTGAGCTTGGGCAAGTAAGAAGTTTTCTAATGTTTGTTTTGCCTGTTTATAGCTAGCGTATGTTATTTCTTTAGTATCAGAAAGGTAAGCATTGTACTGAGTTTGCATTGTTTGTGAAAGGGATTGGTAAATTTTATTTGATTCTTTTTTCCCGATTGGCCATGTATGCTATTATGTTCCCTCGCAGGACTGCTTTAGATGCCTCCCAGAATAATATAGGATTGTCAAAATAGTCTATGTTATTGTCTTGGTAATCCAACCAATGGTATTTAAGGTGCTGTTTAAAATTCCCTGAGGTATATAAATAGGATGGGAATCGCCAAGTAGAATTCCGTTGTCCTTCCAAGGGCAAACGGAGTGTTACTGTTACAGGGGCATTGTCAGATATCATCATCACCATTTATTTATATAGCGCCACTAATTCTGCAGCGCTGTACAGAGAACTCACTCACATCAGTCCCTGCCCCATTGGAGCATACAGTCTAAATTCCCTAACATACACACACACACAGACAGAGACAGACTAGGGTCAATTTAATAGCAGCCAATTAACCTACCAGTATGTTTTTGGAGTGTGGGAGGAAACCGGAGCACCCGGTGGAAACGCACGCAAACACGGGGAGAACATACAAACTCAACACAGATAACACCATGGTTGGGATTTGAACTCATGACCCCAGTGCTGAGAGGCAGAAGTGCTAACCACTACGCCACTGTGCTGCTCTATATAAGCATAGAGCCGATATTGATCTTGATGACGTCAGTTACTAAAGAATAAGCTAGTAGTATATAATCAAGCCTAGAAAAAGAATTATGCACTCCTGAATGAAATGTAAAAGATCGGAAGGATTTAGCAGTCTCCATGGATCTGTGAGATTATGTGCCATTTTTAGGGTAGAAATTTGAGTCCATAGTTCCGATCTGAGATTTTGGGGAACAGGATTTTTATCTACAGTTGGGTCGTCTACCACATTAAAATCACCTATTATTAAATTTGGCGTTTCTCTTGAGGCAACCAGTTGAGAAATAAAGTGGAAAAATTATTTTTGATTTACGTTAGGGGCATATATGTTTAGGAGCGTATATTTGTAGTCATGGATTTGGACATCAAGTAATATATATCTGCCATTTGGATCAATTGCCCTGTCTGAAATGGTATAGGGCACATTCCTCCCGAACAACACGGCCACCCCCCTGGACTTATTTTTGTATGGCGCTGAAATGCACTCAGCAATCCAAGTATCTTTAAGGCTAGAGTCATCCCCCATTTTCCAATGCGTTTCCTGCAAGAAGATGATATCGGGCTTATGGTGCATAAGGTGTGTTATAACTCTTTTTCGTTTTATAGGGGTATTTAGACCGTCCACATTCCATGAAATTACCTTCAAGGGTGGAGGACGAGGAGAGGAGGCTATGTCAGAATGTGTAGACGGCATGGTCAGCTCGCCCCCCCACCCGGGGATTGGTTACTTACGGATTGCAGCCCTTCTTGATGTAGTTTTAAGATGACAGGTAGCAGGCATGTCTCCAACCCTTCAAATAGATTCTGGTCTCCTCCACACCCACCCATACATTTTCAAATTTAGAATCTCTGTACATGTTAAAAAAAATAAAAGCATTATTGTCTGAACAATCTTCATCCACCATTTTCTATTTTTCCTATTTGCCAATAACAAGCTAGGGTGAATGCCAGACATGTGGTCGGGATTCATCCTCAAAGATGTGAACATTTCAATAACTTTGTTATTCATAACCAAAATGAGAAGAAATGTAACTATTATATTAGTATAAAACACAACATAACTTTTTAACATAGAAGAGGCACAATATTCATTAAAGTGGCCAAAAATCTAGAACACTATCAGTGTATGTAATGTCTCAGCGGTGAGGGGACACTCTGTCTCCAGTTGGTGTCCCTTGTGATGGCGCTGAAAACTCTTTACGTTTTTGCGACACTATGACTGAGAAATCTTGGAATATTAGAATTTTTGTTCCTTCAATAATCAGTGACCCCTGTTTTCTGTACGCCCCAAGTATCGATTCTTTTGCTCTATAGTCCAGAAACCTGGCTATGACTGGGCGGGGTCTGGGCCGGTCTCCCTCTCCTTCTTGGCCAATTCTATGTGCCCTTTCAATTTGGGGTTTCTCCATTGTTTCCTCGAGTTCTAGCGCCAGGGGAATCAGGACACTTAAGTAATGAGTAAGTTGTTGACCCTTAATTGTCTCTGGAATACCTATGAACCAGAGATTATTTCTCCGGTTCCTGTTCTCCTGGTCATCAATCTTATCCATTAGCTGTTGTAAAGTTTGGGAGTGACTATCCACCTTGACCTCTATCGATTGTTTTTTATCTTCCACGTCACTAGTGCGTTGTTCCAATTCGGCAATGCGGGTTGTATTAGCTGCAATAGTAGACAGGACATTCTCGACCGTATCACGCAGAGCCTGAAATTGTTTATCAATCTGAGGCATGAATATGGCCGAGAATTCCATTGCCGAAATGGAAGGAGAGGTACTCTGCGATAAAGCCACTGTGGGGTCAGGATTATTTGATTGGGCAGTATCTGACAATAGGGGGGGGGGGGGGGATGAGGGAGAGGGAACAGGTTTGTTAGTTTGTGATTTTGGCTTTCCCATTGTGGAGAGGGAAAATTTGGGTGCACTTGTACCTGCTTTTGTGGAACAACAAGATAACTAGAAATTGGAAACCCCCGTTAAGGTGGTGTGCCTAGGTTGTCAGTTTTTAGGTAAAAGTTTACATTTACTTCTCTCCTTGAGAGATTACATTTACATTTATTTGAGTGAGTAAGTCACTTAATATGGTTGAATTACCTTTTAGATATAGAAATTTACGTTGTCTTCTCTTATCAAGAAATTACATGAAAAGTTACATTTATATTGTTTAGCTAAGCAATAGGTACACAAGAGTTGTGTTAAAATTTTTGGCTTTCAGGTTGAACAGTTGCTAATGCAATTAAAACACCATATACAGCAGTCACAGCTTGTATAGATTGTAGCCTGTTCAAGACTGCCTTGAAAGAATTTATCACGTTCTCAATATCAGTTTAGGTCTTGGCAATTATGTAAAATATTACAACTTTTTAAGCAAATATTTTCAAGATTTAACCAGATGGCTACAGATTTTCACCTGTGATATTTAAGGACACTATCCGTCTGTCACCACTAGATGCCAGCAAAACAGTGCCGACTCAATATGGCAACTTAGTCAGAATTAACCAATGAAGTTCCATCACACTTAAAGACTAATACAAAAATAGGTGTTTTCAACCAACATACATAAGATTAATTCTCTCAAATCAAGCAATTAGTGTTACATGGGCTACATCAAGAGAAAGGCACATCTGCAATAAGATCTTATATTTCTCTAAAGAGTATACACGACTGGTTATAATGATTTTTTCCTGACCAAACCAACCATGGTATAAGTATACAATACAAAGATGTGTAGTGCCTCCAACTTTTATCATAAGATTATATCCCTGGGTATACTCAGCGGGAATATTGGGCGCTAAAACCCTCCACCACAAGATAGTTCTGCAACCGCTGACACGGACACTTCTTTCTTCTCCTCTCGGGGAGAAAATTGCGCCTACAGCACAGTCCCGCCTCGTTAGCACCAGTGGACCAAACACCGCCTCACGATCTCCCTGAGACTGTACTCCTGCACCTCCGTTCTCCAGGCACAGCTACCTCTCGAGATCCTTCACCCGCACCAGACTCTCCAGCTCGGTTTCCCGGCTCTCTCCAGCTCCTCCCGCCACGCACCTTCTCTCAAGCTGGTCTCCGCTTTCCTCCGCTGGAGTACTTCTGTGCGTTCCTCACGCTACCCGTCTCCACTGCTGCCGCGGGACTCATCCGATCTCAGTCCCAGTTTATCAGCCTCCACAGGGAGTCGGATCTCCGACACTCTTATCGGGGATAGAAAAAAGGGGGGAAGTTGTCAGCACTCCCCACTTCGCTGGTCACCACCCGAATCGCGCCAGACTCCTCTCTCACGACCTCCGCCTGCAGCCCTCCAGGGACCAGGCCACGTGGTAAGTTTGGTTGTTTTAGTATCTTATAGCCTTTTTCTCTGCCGAATTTCCTTGTTATCCATGCGCCCGTGGTGTTAGGTTTTGCTTCAGCCTGTGAAGTTTTGTTTTCGAATGGCGGGAAACTGGCTACCTCTGTTCTTCCTTTGGTGATCTCCAACTTGGTAGAGACAGCAGCTGCCACAACTTCGAACAAGCAGAGAACAAGTGGTCTGACTCTGTGTCTGGTAGTGAGAATTATGACAAAATACAATACCAGGCACACAGCTACTTTAAACTGGCAGATGACCACAGAAGAGCCCATGCAGTACAAGAGCATGTAGAGCAAAGTATTTTCCACAACCAAAAGAGGAAGAAGATTCAGCAGAAAAATGAAAAGGACAGTCATGGTTACCAGCAGTTGAAGTTTTCAGATTTCTACAGTGGCTGGTTTACATTTTATGTTTCCATCTTCCACTGCATCTCCTCAAAACAACCGTATCACACCAACTATAGCTGCACAGAAATGCCAGTTGCCAATGACTGTTCTAATACTGGAGGCTGATGATGCTCCTACCTTACAGTACCCACATGCACATTCCCCAACACCAGCTTCAGTTATTAATCCACTACCTTATGTATCAATAGTTCCCCACAGCTCTTAGATTGAAAGCTCATTTGGGAGGGGTCATCTTCACCTTGTGTTTCATGTCTTGCTATGTTATTTATGTGTATCATGATGCCAAAAAGTATGGTGCTATGTAATATAGCTTTATAAATAAATAATAATATACTTATTTATGTTACTATAATGGAAGCAATATACAAAGAAAAATCACTCACCCTCAGGTAATGACGGATCACAGAATAATATATTGCACTCAACTGCATAACAAATGTAAATACAATGCAAGTTGGGTCAAGAGAAAACATTTTATTTCCTATCAAATGACCAGCGCTGGTCTATTCCGTGTGGGAGCTGTTGGCGAGTTTGTTCTATATACACATTTCATGGACCTCTGCACGGTACATATGAATAATGTGTGCATCCTCTCTTGGAACTGTGGATTGTTATATACATATATTCTTTTTTTTATTTTTTACTGCAGACCAGGCCATGTTACTAGAAGTGATATGGCTAAGCTCTTTACAAGAATAACTCCAGAAAAATGTGTCCATAAGTGAAACCTACCAGTATGAAGAAAATAGTTCCCCCATTGCTCACATTGGTGATAGGCCTCGCATTGAGCAATTTCATTTTCATGATGAGGGAATGCCAGATCAATCCCACCTGTATGAATGTCAAGCTGTTTGCCAAACACAGCGCTACAGAAGAAAACAAATAGTCCTATTTAATTGTATATCACTCAAATCAGGTCTCAATATCTCAAATTTGAACAAGAGGATTCTTATACTTACGATAAATCCCTTTCTCTAATTCCATCTGGGGGCCACTGCTACCATGTGGTTGTAATTGGAGAGTGTGGAGTTGGCACTTAACTAGTTCATTTTGTGGATGCTAACAGATTCTTCCCTCCTGCAACCCCCATGTAGTTAGTCGGTGTATTCTGAAGCCCTCAAGGAAAGGGAGTCGAACAACCAAGAAGCAAACAGCAGAAGAACAGAAGGGAGAGAACGCAGTGTCCCCCAGATGGAATCAGAGAAAGGGATTTATCGTTAGTATAAAAATCCTTTTTTCTCCTTCATCCTATTTGGGGGGACACTGCTATCATGGGGATGTACCAAAGCAGCCCCAAGGGAGGGACCGCCCTGGAAGCCTAGCTCGTAGCACGCTACGGCTGAAGCTAGCATCTGAGGACTCGAACCCACTGAACTGATAAAATTAGGTGAATGTGTGGACCGAGGACCATGTGGCCGCTTGGCATAGCTGATCGTCCGAGGCCCCATTACGCGCAGCCCAGGAAGCCCCCACAGACCTGGTGGAATGTGCCGTAATGTGGGTAGGCACAGTCTGGTCCGCCTTAAGACACACCTGTTTTATTGTAAAGGTAAGCCATCTAGCAATGGTTTGCTTGGTAGCTGGCCAGCCTCTTCTTTGGGAATCAATTAGGACAAAAAGAGAGTCCGTACGTCGGATATCCGAAGTCCTTTGGACATAAATACGTAACGCCCTGACCACATCTAAATATTATAAGGAAGAACCTGCAGAAGCATCCTGGAACCACTATTTCCTGATTAACGTGAAATCCGGAAACTACTTTTGGTTGAAAGGAAGGGACAGTCCGAAGCACCGCCCTTTCATCCTGGAAGACCAGGAAAGGCTCCCTGCAGGAAAGAGCCCCAAGCTCCGACACTCATCTAGCCGACGCTACGGCCAGCAGGAACACCATCTTCCATTGCAGACATCTAATGTCTGCTGACTGTAAGGGTTCAAAAGGAGGTTCCTGAAACATAGATAATACAAAGTTCAGATCCCAGGGTGCTGTGGGAGGAACAAAGAGCTGGAATGTTCAGGATCCCCTGCAAAAAAGTACGGACTTCCGTAAGGTCTGCCAGACGATCCTAAAAGAAGATGGAAAGGGCCGAGACCTGAACCTTTAAGGATCCAAGGCGGATCCCTACATCAAGACCGTTTTGAAGAAACCCTAGCAGTCAGGGCAAATGAAATCTACTTGTATTGTGTGCCCGGTCTTCACACCATTTAATGTAAATGCGCCAGATTCTACGGTAAATGTGGACTGACACTGGCTTTCTAGCCCGTAACAGGGTATTCACGACCCTGGAGGAAAATTATTTTGACCACAAGAACCTGTCTTCAACAGCCATGCCGTCAAAGCCAGCTGGTCCTGATGCTGAAAAGTACCTTGCAGAATGAGGTCATTGCGAAGAGGCAGATGAAGTCCTTGTCCTACTGGCATGCAAAGGATATCTGCATACCATACCCTGTGGGGCCAATGGGGAGCTACCAGTATAACTGGGGGTCCTCCCTGCTAGACTCTCCGGAATACTCAGGGAAACATTGGAATGGGAGGTAAAAGATACCCTAACAAAAATTCCAGTGCATTCTCATTATGTCCACCGTCACTGCCAGTGGGTCCCTTGCTCTTGCACAGAACCTGGGTACCTGCCGATTGTGTCTGGACACCATAAGATCCAGATCCAGAAGGACCCACTTCCGAACTAACATCTGAAATACCTCTGGGTGTAGGGACCATTCCCCTGGCATTGCTGTGTGATGACTTCGGAAGTCGGCTTTCCAATTTAGAATGCCTGGAATGAATACGGCTGACAGAGATGGGACAAACTGTTCTGCCCAAGCAAATATCTGGGCTGATATGCCCATTCCTTGCCCCCCTCTGTTTGCTGACATATGCCACCGTGTGGCATTGTCCAATTGTACTCGCACTGGGAATCCCTGAATTAGGGACTGAGCCCCCTATGAGAGCCATTAACATGGCCTTCAACTCCAGGATATTTATTGGAAGTGAACTTTCTTGTTCCGACCAAAGACCCTGAAGGTGCAAATGTAGCGTCACTGCACCCCAGCCCTTTAGACTGGCATCCGTTGTTAAGATGATCCAGGAGCACGGGGCAAAGGATCTGCTCATGCTTAGGTGTTCTTGACTCTTCCACCACCTAAGAGATAGACGAGCCTCTGGGGACAACAGTATTCTCTGGTGCTCCAAGTGGAGAGATGAACCTGACCACTTCTTTAGGAGATCCCCCTGAAAGCATCTTGAGTGAAACCTTCCATAGGGGATTCTCTCGAAGGTCGAGACCATCTTGCCCAGTAACCTCATGTAAAGAAGCATGGAAGGTATGTGACTGTCTAGGACCCTGGTCAGTAGGTACCGAGCAAACCTAGTCCTGTGGAAGGAAAATGTTCTGCCTTTTGGTGCCCATTATGAGACCTAAGAAAATCATCCTCTGAACTGGTATTAACTGAGGCTTCTGGACATTTATCAACCAACCGTGAAGCTGCAGGGTCTCTATAGTGAGGTGTAAATGCTGACGAAGAAGCTGATCTGAGGGGGCGTTGATCATCAAGTCTTCGAGACAGGGCACTATGCTCACCTTCATAGAACGGAGACGGGCAGCCATTACTGCCATGATTTTTGTAAATACTCTGGGAGCTGTGGCTAGGCCAAAAGGAAGCGCCCTGAATTGGTAATGGGCCGCTCTTACCGTGATAGGAGCATGAAGATATGCATCCCAAATATCTATGGAGGCTAGGAATTCTCCCCCTCCAATCCATTTATCACTGAACGAAGAGACTCCTATCAAAACATGTCTATTCTCAGGTGTAGATTTACTTTAAGTTCAAAATGAGACGGAAGGAACCGTCCAGCTTGGAGACCAGAAAAAGATTTGAATAGAATCCCTGGCATCTCCGATTCCCTGGGACCGTGAAGATTACTCCCGCTAAAAGATGAGAATCTACACAGTGCAACATTGCTTGCCTTCTGTTCTGGACGAGGAAGTTGCAAAAAAACGATGAGGGGCTTGACTTAAAAGATCTGTGATATATCCTGTTGCCCTGATCTGGAGAGGATTTCATCCACTGATCTGTGAACAGTCGCAGATGCCCCCCGATTCCCACTGCCGCGAGGAGAGGAGGATGCGAGTCAGACTGCCGGTTTTGCCGGGAGTCTAACCTGGCACCTGCTGCCAGATGAGGACCTTCCTCTATGGAAAGGACCTCTGAATCCAGAAGACCTACCTCTGTTTGCCTGACCTCTAAAGGCAGGGCCTCCACAAAATGGCTGTTGAAAGGAGCTAAACCTTGGACTATGTGGGGGGTATTCAATTGTTAGCGTTAATGAAAAAAAACGAGCGCTCAAATTTTTTTAGCGTTAATACGGTAATTACTCGCGAAATTTCAGCTCGCCGCTCCGTGAGCGGCGAGCTGAAATTCCGCGAGTAAACTACCGTATTAACGCTTTTCACGCGCAATATTACCGTATAAACGGTAATATTTTTTGAGCGCTCGTTTTTTCCCGCTAACAATTGAATACCCCCCTAAGGCTTTAGCACATTAACAGGAAGGAAAGTACTCTTCCCCCGTCGCCTGGTAGATATGTTATCCAAGTCTGGTCCAAAAAGTACCAAGTTCGAATAAGGAAGGGCCTCCAAGGCTCTTTTGGATTCCGCATCAGCTTCCCAGGACCCAAGACAGAGGGTTCTTCTAGCCGCCACCGCAGCGGACATAAAAGATGGCAAGGATGCTGCGTTCTGCGCTGCCTCATTCAGATACCCTAAAGCCTCTTTCAGGTGTGAAGCCAGGGGAAGAAGATATGAATCCCGTAATCCCTTTGCCAGTCGGTCAGCCCAAGTTTCCATTGGCCTAGCAACCCATACAGAGGACAGCATGAGTCTAAAGGAGACTCTCGCTGGACCATAAATGGACATTAAAAATCCTTCCACCTTCCGATCCGTAACATCCTGAAGATTGGCGGAGCCCGGAACTGGAAGAGTAGAGTGGCGCACTAGTCGTGCCACCGGAGTAACCACTCTAGAAACTTGTCCCCAGCATGCAATGTCATCTGGCTGTAAGGGGTACAGGGACAAAAACTTACGTGGAACAAATATTTTGCGATCGGGCTGTGACCAGGCTGATTCTGCAATCTCCCTTAATTCTGAACAAGGGGGAAAATAAACCATGGGTTTTTTAACCTTCTTGAACAACCCCTGGTTAACTGATCTAGGCTCGTCAATGTCCACAAGGTCTAAAGCCTGCCGTACTGCCAGAACTAGATCCTCCATGCCTTGGTTTCTGTTTGAGTCATCCAGGTCTAAGAACTGTGTCTAGAAGTCTGACTCATCCAGAAGTTCTCCCTCCTGCTCTGATGACGCCTCAGAGACCGAGAAGAGAGGATGGTTCACTCTGTGTCTCTTGTTTCTAGCCCCCGATAGTCCTGGGTAGTCTAAAAACCGGTTTAATTTATATATACCACTAACCAAGGCACTGGATCAGGCCGGTTCCCCCTGGGAAAAGCCTGAAGAAGTTAAGGAGGATGGAAGGCCACTTGGACCTACCCCTGCATTGGGACAATGTTGGCGTCTGGACTACCCCTACTAACGAGGAAGATGGGTGTTCAGCCACTGAGGTTTCTCTCCGGTGGTTCAAAAGTTGCACCAGAGAATCCACTGACTGTTTTAAAGACATTGCCAACCTTGGTTCCTCCATGGCTATAGGAGTCAAAACTTGCAACTGCGCGGCCTGGGACCCCGCCTCACAGCTCACGCAGCGGGCCCCCGGATCCTGTTGTCCCACAGGCAATTTTATTTTACATTTTGAGCAATTATAAAACTTAGCCTTGGTAGTTTTCCCCTTATCAGACATAATTACTGAATAGGAACAATACCGGAAAAGAAAGTATAGCATACAATCACACAAGGTACAGAGTGACACTTTAAGAATACCACAATATACCTCCTCTTTATAGCAAGTACAGTGTAATATAAAAAAAATAATACTTAGCCTTCCAGGCTAATGTATAGCAACCAGGAGAGAGTCCAACAGCAGCCAAGTCTGTTTGAGCCTTGACTGCAAAGGTTTCCTCTTTCACCTCGATGATTTAGGCCTCAGAAAGACACCAACCTGCCGATTAAGACAGGGGGAGTTCCATAATAACTCCTCCCTGTCTGCAGTGTCCAGCGGTCCTCCTTACTGCCTGTAAGAGTTTGTCAACTGCGCTTCACAGACTGTCTCTGTCTTAATGCACTAAGTGCGCAGTGTAGCTCCGCCCCCCTTCTCTAATAAAAGGGACCTGGAAGCTTCCAAGATGACGGCCGCAAATGCTTCTAGATTCCGGCGCTCTATGCTCTACAGAGCAGCGCCGGTCCCCAGGAAATGACGTGTCCACGGCCTCAAAAAGGAAAGAAGACAAGTGCTGCTTCTGAGCGTCGCCGCTCTACTCCGTGACAGCGCTGCAGTAACTTGCCAGGTATGCAGCCTGACTGTCCCAGCAACTCCCCTATCATCTTTCCCTTTACTAATAGAAAACAAAACAGCTTCTAAAAATAAAGAGCAGTAAAAGAAAAAACAGCCCAACTCCTTGGACACTTAGACTACACTGACTAGCTACATGGAGGTTGCAGGAGGGAGGAGTCTGTCAGCAGCCACAAAATTAACTAATTAAGTGTCAACTCCACACTCTCCAATTACAACCCCATGGTAACAGTGTCTCCCAGATAGGTTGAAAGAGAAATATAGGTTCTGGACGACCACACATGCTCTGTGGATGGAGGCATTGTCATCCTGGAAGACCCCTTCCCCTTCTTCAGGAAAGAAATGCTGCAAAATGGGACTAAGGAACATAGCGGCCAATTGAATCTGCTCCATAATTTAATCAATTAAAAAGATTGCAGATACATGCATTTGCTGATCCGAATTTGCACAGAGGAACTGTGTAGATAGCTGTAAGCTACCATTTCACATGGAATAAAATTAGAATAATTCTCTGCAAAGCGTAGATGAGAATGTGGTTTCAGAAAATGAAATGGATTAATAAAAAAACAAGTACATAGAAGAGAATGCATAGAAAATAGATGCTTGCTAATCTAACTTTGCAAGTGCATTGGTCTGTTCCTGTTCATCTTCCTAAAGTATTTATGAAACCAATGGTGTTTAAATTTTATCGTGCACAGCAATTTACTATATACATCTTTCAACCACATCAATTTTCATTATAAAGCTTAAATGCCGTTTGCTGCTTAATAGCTTTGGCTGATCTGATAAAGTTGTGTAGCAGCATGTGTGAAAAGTTGATGCTATGTGAAATCAGATATGATGCTGAGAGCATTTAATCCTGTTTCTGTCTGTTAACACCTATAGTGAGTGCATTATATTGATCCCTTTGTATGTTAGGACATACTTAACTGTACAGTATATGCTTATCTAGCTTTCTTTGGGCCATATTTTGGACCCCTCAGTGTTGACCATTGAAATTCTTGAGAAACAGATTTATATCTTAGGAAGCCAATGAAAAGGTGCATCCATTGAAAACCAAATAAAATATCTCAAAATAATGATGTGCTGTGGCTACAAGTCTCCATGATCAACTCTCCAATATTAATATACTGTACGCACCTTGCTATTGTGGAGCACTCAATGTGCCAGCCAGGCCTTCCTTTACCCCATGGAGAAACCCAGTGTGGCTCATCCGGTTTAGCAGACTTCCACAAGGCAAAATCTCTGGGGGACCTCTTATCACTTTCAGCTGGAAAACATAAAGTGCGTTCAGATCTCAGATTTGGAAGATGGCAGTAAATAACTACGATGAGCAAACTTCATTAAATGATTATTTTAGCTTAGAAATATATAGCACAAACAAATCGGTAAATTCTGCAGAAAATGCAGACACACAGCGAATAAAGAGCAAAACATTCCGAGACCATTTGTAGGAACTAGGGGTCAGAGGGAACTGCGCACTGTGCTAAATAACGTCACGCCAAAGTCCTGCCTACAATCACGTCAGGACCATCTCCTAAATTAAACTCCTCTTTTAAATGAAATCACAAGTTTACCAATTTGATAAATAAATCATATATAAACAAATATTATGGTGATAAGTAGATAAGAATGAAATCCATGTGTTTTTTTTATTTTGTTGTTTATCTTATTAAATAGAGATATTTTTGGAAAATCTTTTGCTCAAATGTTTTGTTTAAACAGAAACTAATAAAAGGTTTGAGCCAGGAACTTTGACCCTGTTTGACAAAAAAAGGAGCTGCAAAAAAATTGATTGGATTGGAAACTTGTCAAAATATTTCAAAGATGATGTATGATGGATATGAATGATGTTTATAGTATAGGTACAGGGTAACACAACCACTTTGCATTATTTCATTAATGTAGACTATATTCACATTTCTACCACTAATACCTGGTTCAGTGTCCATATCTGAAAAAGAACCAGTAAACTTCCCATATCTTTCTCCAACAGACTGGACATCAAAATATACATTTCCTGAAAATTAAAAAAAGAAAGAAGCACACAATTAAAATTCAAAAGTGAATCGCTAAGATAATTCATTATTATGATGTGAGCAATGTGCTGTATGTGCTGTAAGGAGTCTATGTTTGGACAATCCCTGCTATTTAGAAACGGTCAGAACTGTCCTTCGTTCCTGCTCAACGAGGTGTGACATTCAGCATCACACTGGTGCGGGGTTTAAATCTCTTGCTCAGTTTTTGACCACCAGTATAGTCTGTCTTCTGGCCGTCTGCACTGATGGGTGCAAATACAGAGGATGTGTAGGGAATAACGTACATAAGAGGAACAGATGTCCATAAATAGTAGGGTTTGTCCAAAGGTGAACAATCTTTATGAGGAATGTGCCAAAACCATTTGAAAGCCAATCAAGCCAAATTTTAAATAAATCAATGTAAGGTTTCAGTCTGCAACAGATCTTTACAAAGCTATTTGTTTCAATTTGCCTGGGGACAGTACTTTTAATTAGCACACGTCACTTTTTGAGTGTCTAAAAACAATATAATGCATTATTATTAGATATTATTGTACCCCCATCTAATTATTTCTTCTGTGAGTGTTTTATGTCAGTCATCATTGCTGCTGTAAAGTTAAATATAATTCAACAAAAAGAAAAATTCAACAAAATAAAAAAGAGTCAATGAATAAAGTTATGGATCAGTCTCCAGAAGGCAACTTAACAAATTATATATTTTCCAAACGTTAACAGAAACCGGTACAATCTACAACTAGAATCCACCAGATTTACTAAAGACAAAACCACAGCAAAACGGACGGAAAAGCGTCATTTGACAAAGGGCCACATTCAAAATTACAGTCCCGATTTTTCAACTTTTAGGCTAAGCTGCATGTGATTTAGGGGGTCAACTCAACGGCCACATAGTGCGGGTGACTTGACTTTTCAGCCTCCAGATCGCTGGATAGCAAGTTTGACTTTGCTTCAGTTGTATTAGTATTTGGTGTTCTGTCTACAGTACTTTCAATAAATATTGTCTCTAATAAGCATCTCTCAGAATGAAGATAATCTTACAAAAGGAAAATGAGCATATCTGAAAGTTTCCAGCTAGAAGTTTCAACGTCAGAAACATTGTTGAGGAATTGAAGTTACAGAGAACTGTTGAAGTCACGGCAAGATCTGTGAGAACAGAAACATCTTGAATAGACTGCTGAAAACTGGTGATATCTGCAGTGTTATCCACAGAGCACTGCAATGACCTGCTGAAACATTTACCTGCCTCTGGAGGTTCATAGGACCTCTTGCTTACACAACAATGATCTCTAGAACTGTCAAAAAATGTATTTCTTTGCTCTAATCATACATTCTTCACGTAAGGTATTCCTGTTCAGCTGGTCCAAGACTCTTCTGCAGCCTGCAGCTTAACGTAAGCAACAAGCAGTGGTTTCAGAACAGATACCATTGTTGTAGTCAGTCTCTATTTGTCTTTTTCTTTAATGTGTCCTATCAATTTTACTTTGTATGCTATATCATTTTTGTTGAAGAGCAATATTTAAAAATAGAATAACATGAATTGTATGTGCCTGTGTATAGGGTCAATGTAAAGTATAGGGCAGACCAGATGGTGTAGCTCTCATGGAGATATCTTTCTGTTGTGCCATCACGCAACTTTTTACGCTAGTGCATACAGCCTTTCACAGCAAGATGCTTTGTTTGGCAAAGAGGCAAATGTGGTCTTGGGTAGATGGCGAGACAGTCCTATGTGGTCTCCAAAAGAAAGAATCCAGAAGACCTGATATCCATAAATGACCACAGAGAAGTATGTAAAGTAAAGCCAATCCCATTATATAATGTTGCAAATTTATTCCAACAAAATAACTTTTGCTAATAGTTGCCAGCACTGGATGCCCAATGTCATCATAGAACATGGCCAGCACAGTATAAGGCGCTCCCCCATTATGGTATGGAGGGTGGGTAATCCATTTTTACACTGCATTTTATGAAGTAGAAATATATACAACAGGTGAAGATAAAGCACAATTGATGGTGTGACATAGTTTGCACCACACAAATGCCAATGCAAGTAATATTTAATCAATTTGATGTTTGCACATTCCACATGTACAAAATAAAAAGTGAATATTTTGGCACAAATAAATTTATGTACAATTATAATATGACACTTGTCACGGTTCTCAAACAGAAGTACAGCTAGGAGTCATGAATTCGGTGAAAAACACTGTGTTTATTTGCAGAGAGGTGATAACAGGTAATAAGGAGCAGTGATAAATACCAGGTTCCAGCTGATGCAGCAAGTAGCATGAAATGTCCAGAAACAATCAGGTAAGGACAACAGGAAATGACATCAGGATTAGGACAACAATAACTGCTGGGAGGATCAGGTATATATAAGGGGAATGAGACACACCCAGGTGCATGAGATAATTAGTGAACATACAGGTTAACTCCTTAAGCACAAGAATAATGCACGATAGCAGCACCTCTGGTGAAAAGAGGTACTGCTGGAACACAAAATAGAAATACAAATAATAGAATGACAAAAAGGCAGGAGCTGCCATGCAAGGCAGCATGTAATGCATACGCTGTAGGCAGATCATGACAGTACCCCCTCCCTTAAGGGCGGATTCCAGACGCCCAATTACCAAAAATGTCTGAAATCATCGGAATCATAGTCCAGAATTGGGGGGCCAGCAGAAAAGTCCTCGTCCATGGGTGGATGAGCAAAGGAGACTATGCCAGCTGCCAGTTCAAGCTCTGTAGACCTTGCTCTCTTCTTTCGCTTTTTCTTTTTGCGAGAATTCCCTGGAACAGCAGTTTGAACCAATTGGGTGGAGCACAAAGAAATCTCTAGGCCAGGTGAGATGGGTGGACCTGCTGACAATACAGAGGCCCCGTAACAAGGCATAGCGGGAGGTGTTGGTGAAAACTTGTTGATCACTGCCTCGACAAATAGTTGTAAGTCAGAAAGAATGGGGTGATCAGACTCAACAAAAGGGTTTGCCCATTCCATAGCCTCTCCTCTAAAATGTGTTAACAAAAACAAAACTTGCCTCTTTGGGTCACTGGCAAGGCTAGGTACTGAGGGGAAATAAGAAGCACAAAACCTCAG
Organism: Mixophyes fleayi; assembly: GCF_038048845.1. Classification (NCBI taxonomy): domain Eukaryota; kingdom Metazoa; phylum Chordata; class Amphibia; order Anura; family Limnodynastidae; genus Mixophyes; species Mixophyes fleayi. The sequence continues at coordinate 134,894,796 of NC_134403.1, forward strand.
TAGAGCACTAAATTGAGAAAGGTGCCCCTCAAAGGTAGATGACAGCTCACACTTGGCACCCTTGGCAACGGATGGTTCGGACTTGGCAGCAGGCTTGACAACAGGCCCGGACCGGGCGGCAGGCTTGGGAGCAGGCCCGGACCGGGCGGCAGGCTTGCCAGCACTTTGAGAAGCCTGAGGGCAGACAGCACTTTGAGAAGCCTGAGGGCAGACAGCACCAAGTGGTAACTCGGGCTGGACCGCATGGACTGGCAACTCGGGCTGGACCGCATGGACTGGCAACTCGGGCTGGACCGCATGGACTGGCAACTCGGGCTGGACCGCATGGACTGGCAACTCGGGCTGGACCGCATGGACTGGCAACTCGGGCTGGACCGCATGGACTGGCAACTCGGGCTGGACCGCATGGACTGGCAACTCGGGCTGGACCGCATGGACTGGCAACTCGGGCTGGACCGCATGGACTGGCAACTCGGGCTGGACCGCATGGACTGGCAACTCGGGCTGGACCGCATGGACTGGCAACTCGGGCTGGACCGCATGGACTGGCAACTCGGGCTGGAGGGACAGAACCCCCTCTGGAGCAGACTGTAAGAGCAGCGCCCCCTCTGGAGCAGACTGGAAGGGCAGCGCCCCCTCTGGAGCAGACTGGAGCTCAGGAACAGAGACAGCGGCTGAAGACTCGGAACCGGACACAGTGGCAGGAGACTCGGAACCGGACACAGTGGCAGGAGACTCGGAACCGGACACAGTGGCAGGAGACTCGGAACCGGACACAGTGGCAGGAGACTCGGAACCGGACACAGTGGCAGGAGACTCGGAACCGGACACAGTGGCAGGAGACTCGGAACCGGACACAGTGGCAGGAGACTCGGAACCGGACACAGTGGCAGGAGACTCGGAACCGGACACAGTGGCAGGAGACTCGGAACCGGACACAGTGGCAGGAGACTCGGAACCGGACACAGTGGCAGGAGACTCGGAACCGGACACAGTGGCAGGAGACTCGGAACCGGACACAGTGGCAGGAGACTCGGAACCGGACACAGTGGCAGGAGACTCGGAACCGGACACAGTGGCAGGAGACTCGGAACCGGACACAGTGGCAGGAGACTCGGAACCGGACACAGTGGCAGGAGACTCGGAACCGGACACAGTGGCAGGAGACTCGGAACCGGACACAGTGGCAGGAGACTCGGAACCGGACACAGTGGCAGGAGACTCGGAACCGGACACAGTGGCAGGAGACTCGGAACCGGACACAGTGGCAGGAGACTCGGAACCGGACACAGTGGCAGGAGACTCGGAACCGGACACAGTGGCAGGAGACTCGGAACCGGACACAGTGGCAGGAGACTCGGAACCGGACACAGTGGCAGGAGACTCGGAACCGGACACAGTGGCAGGAGACTCGGAACCGGACACAGTGGCAGGAGACTCGGAACCGGACACAGTGGCAGGAGACTCGGAACCGGACACAGTGGCAGGAGACTCGGAACCGGACACAGTGGCAGGAGACTCGGAACCGGACACAGTGGCAGGAGACTCGGAACCGGACACAGTGGCAGGAGACTCGGAACCGGACACAGTGGCAGGAGACTCGGAACCGGACACAGTGGCAGGAGACTCGGAACCGGACACAGTGGCAGGAGACTCGGAACCGGACACAGTGGCAGGAGACTCGGAACCGGACACAGTGGCAGGAGACTCGGAACCGGACACAGTGGCAGGAGACTCGGAACCGGACACAGTGGCAGGAGACTCGGAACCGGACACAGTGGCAGGAGACTCGGAACCGGACACAGTGGCAGGAGACTCGGAACCGGACACAGTGGCAGGAGACTCGGAACCGGACACAGTGGCAGGAGACTCGGAACCGGACACAGTGGCAGGAGACTCGGAACCGGACACAGTGGCAGGAGACTCGGAACCGGACACAGTGGCAGGAGACTCGGAACCGGACACAGTGGCAGGAGACTCGGAACCGGACACAGTGGCAGGAGACTCGGAACCGGACACAGTGGCAGGAGACTCGGAACCGGACACAGTGGCAGGAGACTCGGAACCGGACACAGTGGCAGGAGACTCGGAACCGGACACAGTGGCAGGAGACTCGGAACCGGACACAGTGGCAGGAGACTCGGAACCGGACACAGTGGCAGGAGACTCGGAACCGGACACAGTGGCAGGAGACTCGGAACCGGACACAGTGGCAGGAGACTCGGAACCGGACACAGTGGCAGGAGACTCGGAACCGGACACAGTGGCAGGAGACTCGGAACCGGACACAGTGGCAGGAGACTCGGAACCGGACACAGTGGCAGGAGACTCGGAACCGGACACAGTGGCAGGAGACTCGGAACCGGACACAGTGGCAGGAGACTCGGAACCGGACACAGTGGCAGGAGACTCGGAACCGGACACAGTGGCAGGAGACTCGGAACCGGACACAGTGGCAGGAGACTCGGAACCGGACACAGTGGCAGGAGACTCGGAACCGGACACAGTGGCAGGAGACTCGGAACCGGACACAGTGGCAGGAGACTCGGAACCGGACACAGTGGCAGGAGACTCGGAACCGGACACAGTGGCAGGAGACTCGGAACCGGACACAGTGGCAGGAGACTCGGAACCGGACACAGTGGCAGGAGACTCGGAACCGGACACAGTGGCAGGAGACTCGGAACCGGACACAGTGGCAGGAGACTCGGAACCGGACACAGTGGCAGGAGACTCGGAACCGGACACAGTGGCAGGAGACTCGGAACCGGACACAGTGGCAGGAGACTCGGAACCGGACACAGTGGCAGGAGACTCGGAACCGGACACAGTGGCAGGAGACTCGGAACCGGACACAGTGGCAGGAGACTCGGAACCGGACACAGTGGCAGGAGACTCGGAACCGGACACAGTGGCAGGAGACTCGGAACCGGACACAGTGGCAGGAGACTCGGAACCGGACACAGTGGCAGGAGACTCGGAACCGGACACAGTGGCAGGAGACTCGGAACCGGACACAGTGGCAGGAGACTCGGAACCGGACACAGTGGCAGGAGACTCGGAACCGGACACAGTGGCAGGAGACTCGGAACCGGACACAGTGGCAGGAGACTCGGAACCGGACACAGTGGCAGGAGACTCGGAACCGGACACAGTGGCAGGAGACTCGGAACCGGACACAGTGGCAGGAGACTCGGAACCGGACACAGTGGCAGGAGACTCGGAACCGGACACAGTGGCAGGAGACTCGGAACCGGACACAGTGGCAGGAGACTCGGAACCGGACACAGTGGCAGGAGACTCGGAACCGGACACAGTGGCAGGAGACTCGGAACCGGACACAGTGGCAGGAGACTCGGAACCGGACACAGTGGCAGGAGACTCGGAACCGGACACAGTGGCAGGAGACTCGGAACCGGACACAGTGGCAGGAGACTCGGAACCGGACACAGTGGCAGGAGACTCGGAACCGGACACAGTGGCAGGAGACTCGGAACCGGACACAGTGGCAGGAGACTCGGAACCGGACACAGTGGCAGGAGACTCGGAACCGGACACAGTGGCAGGAGACTCGGAACCGGACACAGTGGCAGGAGACTCGGAACCGGACACAGTGGCAGGAGACTCGGAACCGGACACAGTGGCAGGAGACTCGGAACCGGACACAGTGGCAGGAGACTCGGAACCGGACACAGTGGCAGGAGACTCGGAACCGGACACAGTGGCAGGAGACTCGGAACCGGACACAGTGGCAGGAGACTCGGAACCGGACACAGTGGCAGGAGACTCGGAACCGGACACAGTGGCAGGAGACTCGGAACCGGACACAGTGGCAGGAGACTCGGAACCGGACACAGTGGCAGCAGGCTCCAAGCTGGAGGCAGATGATGTGACCTCGGCACAGGAGACAGAGGCTGGCACCTCGGCACAGGAGACAGAGGCTGGCACCTCGGCACAGGAGACAGAGGCTGGCACCTCGGCACAGGAGACAGAGGCTGGCACCTCGGCACAGGAGACAGAGGCTGGCACCTCGGCACAGGAGACAGAGGCTGGCACCTCGGCACAGGAGACAGAGGCTGGCACCTCGGCACAGGAGACAGAGGCTGGCACCTCGGCACAGGAGACAGGGGGAATGGGTGCCTCAGGACAGGCGGCTGGAGTTGGCAGATTGGGTCTCTTCGCAGAGAACAGGAATGCTGGAGCATAAACAGATTTGGAGTGCCGAGAGGAAACAACAGGAGATGGTTCAGTAAGCTGACGTGGTCTACGGACAGGACAGTCCTGCAAGAAATGTGCATTGCTGGCACAGTAGAGACACAGTTTGTTGGTTACTCTGCGCTGTCGCTCCACTTCGGTCAGATGGGGGCGTGGCCCACTTGTGAACCGGGCATTAGTTAAACTGCAGTTGTTAGTTAAATGCAAATTTGACATGGTATTATTGCAAGGTGTTGGCGGCACGGATTCAGTAGCAGACAGAGTTGGCTGGGTCAAATCAACAGCATTAGATTTCAGTGAAACCGTCTCTGATAGTCTCCTGAGTGGGTCCAAAAGCAAAGCGGAAAATCCGGCCAGCTGGGAGCGCAACAATATAATGTCCATTTGTAAGGTTTGTAGCAGGGGTGATTCCATGATAGGTAAAACAGACATGTTGCAAAAGACAAATGAAAAACTTGATTGCAGCAAAAAGGTCCCAGAATAAAACAAAACTTTCACCTGACTCCAAAGCTGTTTTTTGGGCTGGATATACTGTCACGGTTCTCAAACAGAAGTACAGCTAGGAGTCATGAATTCGGTGAAAAACACTGTGTTTATTTGCAGAGAGGTGATAACAGGTAATAAGGAGCAGTGATAAATACCAGGTTCCAGCTGATGCAGCAAGTAGCATGAAATGTCCAGAAACAATCAGGTAAGGACAACAGGAAATGACATCAGGATTAGGACAACAATAACCAGCAATGACTGCTGGGAGGATCAGGTATATATAAGGGGAATGAGACACACCCAGGTGCATGAGATAATTAGTGAACATACAGGTTAACTCCTTAAGCACAAGAATAATGCACGATAGCAGCACCTCTGGTGAAAAGAGGTACTGCTGGAACACAAAATAGAAATACAAATAATAGAATGACAAAAAGGCAGGAGCTGCCATGCAAGGCAGCATGTAATGCATACGCTGTAGGCAGATCATGACAACACTTGTAATAAAAATAGTGCAGTTGTAAGTACATGGGACTATCACAGATGTTAGTTTCACTGCACCGGTTGAAAACAGTTGGGATTGTCAAAGTCAGCAAATTGGATAAAGTAATTTCAATTAAAATCGAGCAAACTTGGTTGTCTTTGTCTGAAAAGATGCGTACGGTACGCTACCACGTACAAGGGCACGCTACGGCGTAAAAGGGTGTACGCAGCTGCAACACGTGGCAACAACAGTATTTAGTCTTTTACATACATTCGCACAAACACGCATACTTGTAAAATAGTACACATTAATGGTAGTTGCAACACATAGTCATTTATGTCGAAATATAGTAGTATTTAAGTGTAATATCATAAGTTATATGCATATCAGTAAAACATATGGTACAGGTTTAAGGAAGCATATCATGTGTGGTATCATAACAATCCCCTTAACATTTGCTACTGTTCTGTTCACTCTGCGAAGGAATCGCAGAGTGCATACACAAGTTATGAATGATAAGTAATTATGGACTATTAAGACTAAGGAATCTTGGCGGGAAGATCGGAGCCAACCCCCTGGAGAGATGACCCCCTCCTTTGGATTCTAGCCAATGATGGACAACTCCGTGGACCCTCCTGATGCCTGGACCTATAGAAGCAAGCCACACCTTTGCATTGTTTTACTGTATCTCTGTTTGCATATAAGCAGCAGCTCCTCATCTAGTGTTCAGACATCTTGTCCCCAGACTTCAGGATTGAATGACTGTACACTGGATCCAGAGCGCCTGCGATAAGTAACGGCTGTACTTATTATCACTTCGTTTGAATATATTATACTACCTTTTGCGAATAAATCTTTGTGCGTTGGAAACACAAATCGAGGTTCGACAATCGTTATTGGTTAGCAACAATACGCACATAACAGGATGTTTTGGAGAAGGGTGTGACCAATGGGTGCAATGAGAAGCAGCAAGAATGGACATGGTGGTTTCACAAAAATGTTCACCACTTTAGGTGGTAGCGCAGCTTAGATGAGGCTCAAGTGAGCACTATGTTGGAAGAAAAAAAGAAAGAGGAGGGAAGTCCAAATGCCAAAGTAGGCTATGCTTTGATTTACATCTCATACCCTGGGGAATCGCAGACAATAAAGAGCAATGCACACACAGAAACATCAGAGGAAGCTAACTGTTAGATTGCACATATGCACTGAGCACAGAAAAGACCGACATGGCACCAAATGAGGAGAACTAAGATGCACTGTTCAGATTGTTAATTATCCCCACTTGTCTGGAAGTGGTAATTGTTCTCATGCACTTGCAGAGAATTCTGTCCCTCCATAACTAGAAAATCAGAAAGCAATCGTCTGAAGCTGGTGCGTGCAACTTATGTGTCAGCACTCAAGAGGGGTCACAGAATCCATTTTTGGAGTACTTTATAAAATATATATAATGGCACAAATATATATAATTGTCATATCCAAGAACAAGGGCACACTAATACTTGGGGATCCTGATTAAAAAAATAAAACAAACAAATGGAGGAGCACTGGTCTACAGTACACCAAACACAAGTACTTGTAATTGATGAAAGAAAAATGTAACTTAGTCACTACCACACTAGATAACATTTGGTGAAAAAAAAAAGGGTGGAATATTTGAAAAAACACAATATCTTGCTGGGTATTATAAATGAGGTGGAATTATTATGTTCTGAGGTTACATGGAAGTCAGTTACACATGAGATATTGGATAAGTGGGAGGAAAAATATATTCATCTAAATATCTATAGATAGAAGTTAAAATCCCTTTGTCCTTTGGTAGGAGGTCCATACATATTGGATATCAAATCCATGAAGACCATTCTGTATTGGGAAGATTGGGAGCGATTTAGTATTTAACCTTGCAGTCTTTAAGAGGAGATCATTCAGACAGAGACTCCATATATCCATTTGTTGAGTATTGCCTGTTCCAAAAGCAAGTCAGCTAGTTACCTCGTCCAATTGGCTGGACCATGTGTCCTAGACTAGTATATCACCGTGTTCCTGCTATAGTATTCCAAAATGCAACACAGATCGAGGAAAATATGTCAGGAGACACCGAACTGTAAAAGGATGGACAGTTGGAATTTTCCTATATGAAACTGGGTATAAGGGCCTATGTGTTTTGCCGAGACCCCAATAATGCAGAAGCCAAAATTTATCTTTGATAGGAGAACCAAAGCACATTTGATATTAAATCTAAGGCAGGAGAAGACCATTCTGTGATGGGAACAAGGGCAACTGGGGTAAATTTATTATCTAACCTTGGAACCTTAATGAGGAGACTGTATAAGTTCTCACACCCCAGCCTCCTAAAAAAAACAAAGTAAAAACATGCTAGCCCAGAGGTATAGCAACTGGAGGTGTATTATCTTGTTAATGTGCTATTGTCCAGCTGCTGTACACTGTAGTAATCTTTGTTGCCGAATATTACTAAAGATCAAATTCTATTTCAAGATAGGGCTGTTATCTACGAAAGTAGTAAAACAATTACCTTGTAAAGTAGCGTAGGCATGACCATTGGCAAGGACTTGCGCTATAAAAGATATAATCTGTGGAATGTGTTCAGTAACTCTCATGTATGTTGTGGGAGGGAGAACCTATAGAAAGAAAAGAACATTATTAAAAAGTAGAACACATTTCTTAACACAAGCCATGAAATGTGAAAGCGTAATCATGCGCGGTTATACAATATTAGCACAGAATGGTGCCATAAGATAAATACTCAATCAGATATTTTCTTCCAGAACAGGATATAGTCATCTGGCAACAGTGAATATGTCGACACTTATACTGCCGACATCAAAATGGTGACGGCGTAAATTTTAACATTTATTCTATTTACATTTTTAAAATGGTGACAATGTGACTGTCGACAGTAACACTGTCAGTAATGACAGTCACAATGTCGACATTATTAAGGCAATGTCACCGGCCGACCAACCAGACTGGCAAGCAATACAGCCGGTGGGTCCAGCACAAAATAGTTAATGGCACTAGCAAAATCATGGGGACAAAAAGCGTGGACCCCATCTTCCTAGGGGTACACAGCTCCGTGCTGAAAGCACTAGGGCTCTTCCCGCACTCAATCTCAGTGTGCGTCACAACATTCCTATATTTGAGAGAAGGTCATGGCTTTGAATATTTCTAAAGATGATACCTGATGCTCTATAAAAATCTGATTGAAATCGGACTGTGTGCAGTGATGATCAACAGGCCCCAGTCTCTCAACATGAGTATTTAATGGTCAGATCTCATTTAACTTGGCCACTCACATGTGTGCAAATTTGTCCGTGACCTTGTCGCTCAGCACTCGCGCTAGTCATAGTTGGTACGAGACACATATCTCATGGTAACGTGAAAGCTTAATGTGGTAGAACATCTTAGAATACAACCAGCTGCTCATTCCACTCTCTGCACACTTTTTAACAACCAGCAATTCATAATAAATATGACCACTTGTTTCCTGTAATAAGGAATGTCTAACTACATCCTTACCCTCAATGCCATCATATCTTGTTTAAACTCTTGTTCATATCCACGAGCCAAGGACACTGGAGACAAGTTAAGCTGTATCGAAAACAAATGCAGAAATACAATCAGAACACAAAAAATATCAGTACATTTGGGGTTTATTGTAGAGGCAGAAAAATAAACAAATTTTAGAGCAATAATCCTTTCCGTTTATTTTTAGTGTGCAGAATATGATCAATACAATCACAAATCAGGCATAGCTACCATGTTAAGATGTTGTATATTGGAAAATCTGATTTCCAATGCATATATTTTGCCTACAACAGGGATGTATAACTCCAGATAACTCAGGTAAGAGTAAAATATCAAACCATTTATATCTCCTTTGTTAGCCTCAAACCTGCCAGTCCAAATACATATGACTAATAAGGAATAACCAAAATTAATTTGGACTGTTACCAGCTCTGGGCGTCTGATGTTATGTAACCTTGTTCAAGAACCTTACGTGGTCTGTATAGTGAAAGGATAAGTATTTGTAAAGCGGAGGAGTTTTTTTTTTATATCTTGGGGACAGAGATATTATTGCTCTGAAACGTGATTGGATGACTGGATGAGCATTTGTGTACTTTACATGCAGACATGGTTTTTAGCTGCAAGCTGTGAATAAATGTGCCATAATGTCTTCACAGTTATTCAAATGCACTCCCGGCATCTTATTTTGTATGTAATGAATGAATTTTAGCAGTGATCTGGACTCTAACTAGGCCAAGAGGTATAAATTTAAAACGGATTTTCTTTATAAGACACTCCTAAATAATAACATGCCCACAAGTAAAGCAGTACATTTCAGTCACAAGCCTGTCACAACTGAGAGGAAAATCAAATTATTGCCTTTGTAATCATCCCATATATGAAGTATATATCAGAAATGCTTCCATAAAATAAATCAACTAATTACAAATCAATCACAATTATATAATGGTAACATTTTGGCAGTGGAAGATGTTTCAAATTAGGTTTCATAATGGTTACAACCTGTTAGTAAGACCACAGTGTTCTCCTCAGAAAATCTTGCCAGCCGGGTGGCATTAAGAAATAGCCGGGTGCCCCCTTTACTTAAAGTGGGTACAACGTCATTCCTGTGGTATCTCTTTCCCTATTCTCTCTTTTTGCGGTTCTAGTCACACAACGCCTCGCTCGCCCTCTTTCTCTCTCCCAACTCTGCCCCTCCTTTTTTTCTATTTTTTTCTCTATTCCCTATTTAAAAAATGTGGTTATTTAAAGAAGGTTGCTCTGCCTGACAATAATACATCTGCTAATTCTGTTGTGTCCTCAGATGTCTTTTATGTAATGTTGTGCTGAGATTTTCTCATCATTTGTATATAAGTATTTCAATTTAAAAATAAACGTAGCCAGGTGGGTGCAGTGTAATATTTTCCAATAATAAAAATAAAGCAAAACAAAGTTAGAGGCTATTGACAGCACTTATATTATTTATAACGACTCATTCCCTACTTGCTGGCTGGACTGTACACACTTTTCTTTTTTATTTATTCATTTTTTCATGCCTGCCAGCTGAACCTCTCTGTCTGCCTGGACTGGTCAGACTGGTGGTCAATGGTCTAATGCACTCTGCTGAAAGTAAGGCAAAAAAAAAAGAAAAAAAAAGAAGGAGTAAATGTTCTCCGGGACAGATCATATTACAATGCAAGGGGTGCAAATTAGTTTATCATTTTGCACATAAGTTAAATACTGGCTGTTTTTCATTTAGCACACAAATACTTGATAGCTTTATTTTTACAATGAAATTTAAAGTTGATCTAATATATGTCCTACACTAACAAAAAAAAATGTCCTCGCATTTTAAATTTACCTCCCCCTCAAATGCAAAATAGTTTTGCCCAGGTTCAAAGTTACTTCTTTTTATGCTTTGCTTTCCTTAATGATTTAGGCCCATAGTGTTTATTTTAATAGGATAAACAATGGTCTGTCCTCTAAATGTCACAAGCGTTTCATGCTGGATCAGTTCTTAGTTAGTAGCTTTTAACCCACCCGTCAACGAGAGAAATTTCACCAAGAACATAATGTTCTGCACTTATTTTCCCCACCAATTGTTATATAGCTTAATTCAATAATTGGTGTTAGATAACGAATACGGATTGCTGAATTCAGCCCATGCAACTGGAAAGAATGGGTGTTCACATTGTTGCTATTTTCCCATATAGCATTTGTGCTATCATTCAATCACCAAAGAAGGAAAGATTGTTAATGGCTATGAATGATGAATGGTCCATTTATAAGTCGGTGTAGAAAAGCACGTATTGCCAATGTGAATGGAGCACCTTCTCCTCACAGGTCCATGACCCTTAACTACTCCTCCTTGTAACCTCAATGTCTGGTCCCTGCACATGAAGGAAATGTAAATGTCACAAGGAAATAACAGCTATTTGAACAAGCCGAAAATAACCGCACAGTGTCAGATGGAGCAGTGCACTCAGGAGACTATTACTAAATGCTGCTCGTTGAAACCTGGCAGCAACTTAACAAGATCACTGTAATAAGAGATTTTTATAACTTCAACGGAAGCCTCCCGCAGAAAACCTGCAACATCAATTTAGCACTGCAAGTTTGACTTGTCAGTAAAGTCAATTAAAGTGAATAATGAAGTAGGGAAGAAAACTTTTAAACAGACTTTTTTGCTACTTTTTATTGTAATTCAATTTGATCACACTGGGTATCAATTTGTATCAATGAATAGGCTCCCTGCAATAATTACTTAAAGCTGTGAAAAATATACTGAGCATATGGCAATGCTATTTTGAGATATTACCCAATTATACAGCTAACTCTCTAGGGCAGTGGTTCCCAAACTTTTGCAGTTCGCGGCACCCTTAGAGTCTCAAAGTTTTTTCAAGGCACCCCTCCAAAATAATTACTGAACAGTCCTGTTTTAGAGATAGTTGGGTCAAAGTTGTAATAAGTATTTAGGTCACGACAGAAATACTTATTTAGTTGTATGCAAAAATGCCCCCTCTGCATCCAGACACTCTGCCCCCTCTGCATCCAGGCACACTGCCCCCTCTGCATCCAGGCACACTGCCCCCTCTGCATCCAGGCACACTGCCCCCTCTGCATCCAGGCACACTGCCCCCTCTGCATCCAGGCACACTGCCCCCTCTGCAACCAGGCACACTGCCATCTCTCATGTTGCCCCCTCTGTCACGCTGGCCCCTCCTCTGCCCTCTGTCACGCTGGCCCCCTCCTCTGTCCTCCTCCTCTGCCATATGTCCCCCTCCTCTGCCCTCTGTCCCCCTCCTCCTCTGCCCTCCTGGTATGCCCTCCGTCCCCCTCCTCAGCCCTCCGTCCCCCTCCTCAGCCCTCCGTCCCCCTCCTCAGCCCTCCGTCCCCCTCCTCAGCCCTCTGTCCCCCTCCTCTGCCCCCCTCCTCTGCCCTCTGTCCCCCTCCTCTGCCCCCCTCCTCTGCCCTCTGTCCCCCTCCTCTGCCCTCTGTCCCCCTCCTCTGCCCTTTGTCCCCCTCCTCTGCCCTTTGTCCCCCTCCTCTGCCCTCCTGGTCTGCCCTCTGTCCCCCTCCTCTGCCATATGTCCCCCTGGTCTGCCCTCTGTCCTCCTCCTTTGCCATCTGTCCCCCTCCTCTGCCCTCCTGGTCTGCCCTCTGTCCCCCTCCTCTGCCCTCTGTCCCCCTCCTCTGCCCTCCTGGTCTGCCCTCTGTCCCCCTCCTCTGCCCTCTGTCCCCCTCCTCTGTCCTCCTGGTCTGCCCTCCTGGTCTGCCCTCTGTCCCCCTCCTCTGCCCTCTGCCCCCCTCCTCTGCCCCCCTCCTCTGTCCTCCTGGCCTGCCCTCTGTCCCCCTCCTCTGCCCTCTGTCCCCCTCCTCCTCTGCCCCGCGCCAGGCAAAAAAAAAAAAGAAAGAAAACAGAAACTTACCAATCCGCACAGCGCTGGGACCCAGCAGCCTCTTCTCCCGCAGCTGTCACTGAATGACGTCAGTGACAGCTGCGGGAGAGAGGAGGCTGCTGGGTCCCGGCGCCGCGCGGATTGGTAAGTTTCTGTCTTCTCTTTTTTTTATGTCTGGCCCACGGCACCCCAGTGACAGCGCCGCGGCACCCCTGGGAGCCGCGGCGCACACTTTGGGAACCGCCGCTCTAGGGTGTCAGAAAGAGACTAGGTAATGACCAGTTAAACCTGCAGAGAGTCCAAGTCAAAAACATTGGGAACTGTTACCCTCCCAGATACAGAATTACCACAGTTCTGCTAAGCGGAGAAACAAATTGGAAATAATATTTTAGACACTTAGATTTACAGTTGATTTATATTTCATATGATTTAACAATTAATGTTATACTGTTAATATAATCACTGTGATTTAGAAGCAGTGGAATTACTCTATAACAAAGCAGTATTCCAAATGGACACCTCAGTATGTGTTCTCTATTAACCTTTTCGTTATTTTGCCAGTAAAAGGGGCTGTAATCAGAAGTACAGTAGTTCACAATGCCATAAACATAGCTAATGTCAATTAGCATTATATTTTTACCTCATTGGCTCTCTTGATTATCTTATTATCAATGTCTGTTATAACCATCACCATGACCACATTGATGCCGAAGAATTGGGTCATAATTCTACGAATGATGTCCAATCGAACATAAGAACTGAAAGAGAAGTAAAAAATATTAACACATAAGGTTTTTTTACAAATGTATATTTATATCTATATAAACAATACTTTTCAAATAAAGTTTAACGAAAATATTATATATATATATATATATATATATATATATATATATATATATTTATTTATTTTTTGCTCTGACTTCAGGCACATCCTGTCAGTCTGCTGTAGGAAAACATACTTCCAAACCATTGCTTATTGTGAAAGGCATAAAGATACACAACAAGCGGGTGTTGCAAACATTGAATCGGATGATGGCCCTCACCTTAGAGTTCTCCCCAGCACATCGGAAGTTTCACATGGAAAAATAAGAGATAACCACACCTCCTGATGAAGTCCTCAAGGATGAAACGCGTAGAGGTGATTGTGGATACTCTGTGAGAGCCGCATTGGAGATTTGACGCTCACTGTTTTATGCCTGAAACCTTTTAAACTTCTGGTACGTGCAATTCTATTGTTTGGAAATAAACATTTTACTTGGATATTACACCATGGAAGCGCCCCTGTCTGTTTGATGTTGTAGAAAATATAAAAATGTTAACTAAAGTCCATGCTAAAAAAAAAAAAAAAATATGAATACATAAGTAGAGAAATAACATTTCCCAGACTTTTCTGAATTCTGACATTCCTGCAATGTTGGCAGGAGAAAAAAAAAGTTAAGAATAAGGGCCGATTGTAGTTTTCATTTGTCAATGGCTGGTGGTGCCATTATCGAGCAGAAGCAACGCCAATATCTCTTCGATGTAAAATTTTGTAACACAAGTAACGAAATCAGAGGGCTTGCTGTCGACCAATTGCAACTCACATGCGGTATTTGGTGGAGTCCCAGCATATAGAAATTGTTTATTTACTGTTAATGCACATTTTTAAGAAATGTCATGACTGCTTAATACATGCCACATGTTCTATATAGCAATTATTAAAAGACTGGCAAAGTAATTATACCTAGAACAGAAGATGACTAACTTGGGATTTTCAGGTACATCTCAGGACCTCAAGTATAACTTTTTATTCTCAGTCTTTCGGCTGGCAGCATTGCATATTTAATTGTATACAAGTACGAATAGTAGAATAGTAGTGGTTTTACTCTTTTAAGATCCATATCATATGGCTGCTGAAAGTTTACTGTAAAGTGCCTCAGGACCAGTTAATTTACATAACTTCCCAGATTTGAAAAGCAATGCAGCAACTTCAAGTATGCAACAAGAAAACCATACAGCCTCATATTAGATGTAGTAGTGACATGAAACAAATAAGTCAGTTCAAAACTGCTCACAGCTTTTTCTCCGTTCCATATCAGAAAGCTGCGTATAATGCTTTGACTGCTGTGTGGTCATTGAGATTTCCCGGGCAGACAACTACACAACTAGAAGGCACACTTATTTCATATCACTAATAATGCCAATGTCAACATGTTTCGCAATTGTCATCCCAAGCAGTTACTGAGGTCTCACACGGCTACAATTAGTGATCTTAACGTGCTCCAAGTGTGGACTGCTATGTTACCAAACATATTGTTTCTTTTTCAGACCTCTTCCCAGATTGTCAGCAGCATATAAATAAGCAACTACTTAGCACAAAGTATGATTTGTCCCCTGCAGAGAACCGGACTCCCTGCTAGACCACTACAACACTGTTATTATTGATAGTTATTATTCTTATTCTGTATATGTAAGGATATATTCAAAAGCAGAATATATCTTGTTCTGAATAACAAGTACAATTTGTCAGTACTATCTTTATAAAAACAAAAACAAAACATTGTGGGCAAAAGACAAGTAGGTTCTCTGTAGTTGCGGACAACTTGTGTCCAGGGATTTGCCTGGATTTGGGTACTTTTGAGCTGTGTAACAAGCTGTAGCTGAGAATTTTGGCAAATTGGGCTCAGATGGAAGGATTTTCTGAGGAATAAAATCATTCAAACAGCACAACAAAACTCTCATAAATTAAGTTATGGGTTAAACAGGCCTTAAGCACTTACTATAAAACAAAGCAGTCCCACCAGTAATTACAAAGATGTATTTTGTGGTCATTTTCTCTGCAGCCTAGCAATGTGATTTAGTAATATGTTTAACAAAAATAAAATCAATAAACTCATACATATTAAATTTCTATACACTGCAATACTTGTTTTACAAAAAATGTTTTATAAATAAGTGGTTGAATAAATTAGTGATGTCACTAGTTATAACTTAAACCAACATACAGAAGTAGCAGTTTTATTGCTGGATTTAGATCCGGATCATAGATTCCACACTGTCTCTAATACCAGTTGAAATTCTATGCAAAGAAGTTGAATTAAACAGGAAGAACAGGACAGAATTTTAAAAAGACAAAAATAAATCTGCCACTAAATTTCAATACAAGAACCCCTTATCTTGATGTTCTAAAGTGTATCAGTCACTTGCACAGAATGGAGTCAGCCATTTTGGAGTTTTAGAGATAATTTGCCACTTTTTAGTAAAATAGGTTTTTTATGTAGAAAGGTTTATAATGTGAATGTGGGAGGTTTTTCGTCCGTAACTTTACCACCTAAAATTCAGTTGTATTTAATTTTTTTTTTACAAAATAGGTGTTATTATGGGAGATTGGTCATGTGGTGGAAAGCAGAGGAAATAATATACCATTCTATAATAAGAGCTATACTTTCCTTTGTATATTTGTTAAAGGTGTCATGTATGAATAGGGAAAGAAGGCGGAAAGAAGAAAAAGAAAAGAAAAGGGATCCACTAGAGCATACATTGATAACAGACATTTACTTTGTACAATTAAGCCAGTGGCTTTAGATCTGGGACAAATGTTTACAGGAATGTCAGCTTGTAGTGAGCAACTTCTTAATTATTTTCTGCATTAGCAGCTGTTCTGACAAGGAGAGGCAAGAAAGTAAGATAGCTCTACATTAAATTAACTAGTCTAATGTTGCAATTGTGCACAGACAGATCAAATGGAACAGAATCAGGGCAAAGAAGTACAATGTTCCCCGCATACATTTTCTTTTTTTTTTTTTAAAAGCATGCTTAAGACAAAGAAAAGCAGTTTAGACTTGACATAGAGACAGAGGACACAGTGTGGCTACATACAGAAGATGTTGGGCAGCACAGTGGCTCAGTGGTTAGCATTTCTGCCTCACAGCGCTGGGGTCATGAGTTCAAATCCCAACCAAGGCCATAGACTATAAGCTCCAATGGGGAAGGGTCTGATGTAAATGCCAAATATTCTTTGTAAAGCTCTGCAGAACCAGTGGTCGCTATATAAATAAATTATGAGGTCATGCAGGGATCACCTTGTTGATGGTGGGGTAGCTTCCAACCTTTGCCAAGCTAGCACTATCGATCTCTGTATTAATTTGAGTTTTAGTACAGAGGCAGGTTAGAAGCACAGGAAATCTTTCCTCTTTATGTATCCTATTTTGTTTTCCATATCTCCTTGCTTCAGGTGTATGCATTACTGATTGACACATTGTAACAGATCGACAGGTGGTATAATTATTTCCCTTGTCACCTGGAAAACCTGCACTGTTAGGGGTCCTGAGGACTGGCTTTGAGAAACACTGATCTAGATGGGGAGAATTTCCTCTAGGAACCATTTAGTATATTTTTCTCCTGACATCTATACCAAATTAATTCCTTCTTTTATATATACTCAAACTGTTAAGCAGGGAGTTCTTCATTACACACCAGCATGTTTATGTGATAAAATAAAATAAAAAAAAAAATAGGAATGCCTAGAACTTTCAATCCTTACCAACCCATTTATTTTATCTCAATAATATAAGCAAGTTCTTCGATTGAATTATTGTACATAACATCATCAAAAGCATAAGCTTGAGAATTCTTTAATGTAGTATGTCTAGTTTAGTAACCTTTTAACAAGCATATAAAAAACTGGGCACTTTTCTTGTTTAAGATTTAAGGGTGAAATCTGCTAATATTATTAGGCAAAGCCTTATTATGACAGCAAGTAGTGCTACAACTGGAAGGCTGTTTACTTGTCAGGATTCTGTCAGTCTGTACCATTTGGTTAACTCCACTAGGAGACCCTCTAGCACAGGCCTGTCCAACCTGCGGCCCTCCAGATGTTGTGAAACTACAAGCCCCAGCATGCTTTGCCAGTAGACAACCTGTTGATAGCTGGAAGGGCATGCTGGGACTTGTAGTTTCACAACATCTGGAGGGCTGCAGGTTGGACAGGCCTGCTCTAGCACATCAGTCTCATTGTCAATCAATGGAAGGAAGTCCAAAAGGAGCGTGTGCCCAGTTATGTAGGTTATGCCCGCTTCACAGAAAAGTACCACTTCCAGCCACCCAAAATAGAAAAAGCTTACATCCACGTTAAATAATGGTGGGTCACATGACAAGTCCGGGTCACATAGCTACCAGTGCCAATAACAAAGAATATTACTACTGTATGACTATTCTGAATGCTAAATCTCTGGTCACATGATTGTTATACATGATCAGATAATAGCATTACAACAACTGATTCATTATTACATACACACTCTTACTCATATATGATTGAAAACAACAATCCCAGTACTGACACTGAGTGGACTACAAATACAAAGAAATTGAAGTAAAAAGTAGTTAAGAGTCTGTAACATTAATAACAACTGGTATCCTATTTAATTGTTCTATTAATATTGAGTAAGTACTTTGTTCCCAGGGATGGAGTCAAGTAATGACCTGAATTTGAAAGTTATTTCTAAGAGTACTGCAATCCCTACTAAAATTATAAGAGTAATTATTTGCCATGTTAAATACATATTATTCCCCAGGTGCAGTGCATTATGGTAAGGAATGCAGACGGCTCTTTGACTTTAAAAAGGATTTAAAGCATGTGGCTTCAAAACTAGTGCAATGCACATTTATTGTCCTAAGTCCAATGTTACTGTTACCACAAATGGTGAAAAGATGACTGCTCTTGCCCTGCACGTGTGGCCATCATCCAAGTGCTCCAACAGTGAAGCCAGAGGACACACTGAATGGATGGCTTGTGTCTAAGCTGCACCAACATACATCTCCTCTCTTGTCTCAAAATATCTCCCAACTCGGCAACTCCGTTCTGCAAAAGATCTGCGTCTCTCATCCACCCTCATTACATCCTCCCATTCCCGGTTACAGGACTTTTTTCGGGCTGCACCCACTCTATGGAACTCTCTCCCTCGCACAATAAGACTCTTCTCTGTTCTACAAACTTTCAAGCGTTCTCTGAAAACCTACCTATTCAGACAAGCGTATAATATTCCTCAACCACCATCTTAACCTCACTACCTTTAGCCTGTTACACAATTTCACACAAGACAACTACCCCCGGACCAACATTATTGTGTGACAGGATCATTTAGCTTATGAGTCACCCTACCTTTGCAGTCTGGCTGGGCCAAGATGCAAAATGTATACTTAACCTCATGTGTCAATCTCCCATTGTCCCATAGATTGTAAGCTTGCGAGCAGGGCCTTCTCACCTCTTTGTCTGTTTTACCCAGTTTGTTTATTAGTTTATTACGTTTGTCCCCAATTGTAAAGCGCTACGGAATATGTTGGCGCTATATAAATAAATGATGATGATGATGATGATGATGATGTCTAATCCGGCCACCCATGTGTGTTGCTGGAGAATGATCTGTTGAATGCAGAGATCGGGTCAAGTGGCAGGATCAGATATTTGGCCCAAATAAGCCTAACTAATATATCTGTGTTGCCTGAGAAAATATGAGTTGAAGGGGATATGATCTATTGAACTATTAATGTTACCACTCAGCAAGGGTTCTAATAAGATCAACCATTAACATTCATTAGATCCAACCTCAAGACATATATAAAGAAAAAGTTGGAGAGAGGTTAACTTCACCTGAAAGACAACTATAGGTGGACATGCTACCATTGTTTCACCCATTACTAAATGTGTCATGGTTTAAACCTTTTAGCAGTAATTAGAAAGCACAGCGTCATCAGATTGTGAACTGCCAGAAACCATATACAGTATATCAATTGAGTTGTATAGGGCCTATACTATATAGGAGCAGCATCCAATATATTTTAAGGAGTATTATCAAAAGATGATTAAGGACAGTGCCCGAAGACATGTTTGCCAAGCTTACTGGCTTTGGAACAAAGTTAAGTACACTCAGAGGATAGATGTTGACAGGCATGCAGAAGAGAATCCTTGCGGATCTATGCACTTGGAATCTTGGTTTTAGATGCCTTAATTAAAGAATAGACGTGAACACTTATATTTTATCTGGAAGGAAATATATTCATTCTAATCATTAATCTTGTTACTATATTATGTAATAGACCTAAAGAACGTACAATAGACAGGCACTGACTTCTTTGTCAAGTTCTATTTGGTCTGGTTGAGGACGTGGTCCCAAATAAAGCAGAGTTGCGTGTACTCTTGTGAGCACATATGTTTAAAAAGCCAGTACAAACGCATCCTCTTAAACTTTACCAACTCCACTTATTAAGACACTAATGGTCAACTAACCCGATGGAATCACATAACCTGTCTGCTTCAGTTCAGCTTCCAATATCTTATTATAAATTCTCCATGGCAGAAATGGTTTCACCTATTTGCTGACAACGAAACAAAAAAAAAGGTACTTACCAAGCATGTCCAAGATGGGCATTGTCATAAACTGTTGGCCCACAGCTATACCTAAGAGCAAAAATAAAAAAGTGGGAAGATAGTTAGATCCTCAATTTTTTTTTACATATGTGCTATCATTTTACTTCTACAATCATACACATTTTATTGTTGTTGCATATAATTTAGTAGAAAATACAAGTGTTCAAAGTTGTTTACATGTAAACCTAAAGAGAGCACAAATCATACAATATAACAATGAAAGTTAAAACAATGTAACATTTCTGAGAAACATCCACTCGGAGATGGTGGGTTATTATAGAACACTATGGGGGGTATTCAACTGACCGCAAGATTTTATTTTTCCGCCGCATTAACACAAAAAAAAATAATTACCTGCAGGTTTTTAACTGCTATAGCGACTGTTTTTAGTTAACGAGTTAACAAAACGTGAAAACTCGTGCAATTCAACTGAAGAGGGAACGCTGCCCCGCGCCTTAATCATTGTGTTTGTGAGTTTTTAGGGGAGTGAAGGGAAGTTTTAACGCGACCATGTAGCACACAAAAAAAAAAGGTTTTGCATACAATTTCATACATTTTACTACATTACACAATCATTCTAGTTGATAATATCTACATTACAGTACTTTCTTTAACATATTCTTTTATTTAACTATTTTGTACTATAGAATCATCTATACCATGTCAAAACACATTAGTACAAACATATTTGTACCAAAAACATACATAAATATATTTAAATTGGTGATTATTTTTTTTTTTATTTCATTATTTTTAACAAGAAAATCAACTTTTACATGTTAGGCATTAGTGATAAACATAGTTTATCTTTTTTCTCTCATTATTACAGGATTTCAAATAGTTTTCAGAGGTTTTTTATTTTTATCACACCCCAAAGAGGTGCGAGATAAAACAGCATTTTGACCTGTTTAACGCGCCACATTAAAAAACAATTGAATTGCTTTTAACGTGGCTGCCTCTCGCACGCCCTATATTTTCAATAGACCTTCTACTGGAGCGAGAGGACTTTTTGTTAAAAAAAAAAAGGGAGCATTAAAAATGGAATTGAATCACGGGTAAAGCTAACCCGCTCGAAAATTATATATTAAAAAAAAAAAAACAGCGTTAAAATGACTTAACGCGGTCTTAAAAAAAATCTTGCGGTCAATTCAATACCCCCCTATAGGGCCAATTCGATTTGGCTGCTTTGTTCTAGGAATAACGCGGCCTGCACACTATTATCGCTAGTATGGTACAAGTGCGCAGTATTACCGTTAGTATGGTCATTTTAACGCCGATTTTTGCTCGTACCACTCGGCCGCATGTACAAATCTGGGTTAAAATTACCATATTAGAGGTAATAGTACTAGCGCTGCGTTACTCCTAGACTAAAGTGGGAAAATTGAATTGGCCCCTATGAGCACAGGAGGAAGGTATAACCCTATTTAAATCTACAAGAAAAAACTGTTGCAAATCCCATAGTTTTATATCAGTCTAGTAGTAAAATCATAAACAGTACTACATCACTCCACACATTGGTCACTGTACAGGGATGTGTGCGCAGTAACTTACAGAGTAATCAGAGCAGCTCACTTAGTCTACCCTACTTTGTTTCAGACAGGATTCCCAATAGGCATAGGACATGTTATTTCAACTTACAATTTCAGGCTCAAAACAAATTTGTGTGTTAAATCCTAACTTGCATGGGATGTCACACTGGCGAGATTTCGCTCCATGTTTTAAATCGCTGCAGTTTTCCCACTAAATACTGTGCTGATTAAAGGAATGTTTTACTATTCTGTCATACAGGCCTTTGTGTTGCTCAAGTTTCTCAAACAATGCTGTGCATAGCATTTTGGTGACAGAGTAATTATACCGCTGAGAAAAAAAAAAAACAATGCTTAGTTGAAATTTAAGTACCACTGACAGCATATCACACCGACTGCTTAAACTTCTGAAACCACTCTTCAGACAGCTTCTTTTTTTTTTTTTAAGTGAATTAGTTTAGTTTAATCAGTAAGATTGATCTAAAGGGGCATATTCAATTAGGTTTCCTGTTCGCAGGAACGGGCCGCGAAGTTCATCCAAGTTACCGCAATAACGTGGATTTTCGTGTGCACCCCATAGGATTGTGTAGGAAAATCTGCGTTATTGCGGTACCGTATTACCGGCAAAATTGTGCGGGTTCCGTGGTAACGCGCGTTACCGCGGACCGGAAACCTAATTGTATATGCCCCAACGTGTCATATTTGTAAGCTTAAAGTATCATTAAACCCAAACACTGATATATATTATATTCATATATTGGTCGAAGTTGTGGTGTATATGGTAGTATTTCATACGACTATTTCTCCTACTGCCCTCATAGTAAAACTATCAAATTACATTCATTTACATTCCCATTACATTTTTCGAACCGCCACTTCTAAATTTTCACTTTATCATCAGTTATTTATATAGCGCCACTAATTCCGAAGCGCCGTACACAGAACTCATTCACATTGGAGCTTATAGTCTAAATTCCCTAACATACACCCAGACAGACAAAGAGACTGAGGTCAATTTGATAGCAGTCAATTAACCTACTAGTATGTTTTTGGAGTGTGGGAGAAAACCGGAGCACCCGGAGGAAACTCACACAAACACAGGGAAAACATACAAACTCCACACAGATAAGGCCATGGTCCCCTATATGACAGCTATTTGTGATCCACTGAATACAATAATATGTTCAGTGTTACCCTGCTGCACTGTTAAGTAAAGAAATATGCCCCCACTCCACTAGTGGTGAAGCTCATTGGGTCAGTTCTGTAGGGAAAATTCAGTCATCTGAACTGCTGTGACATCACTGTCCCTGTGCATGAATCCACCAATCCACATTGCCAAGTAGTGCAAAGCTGTCACTGAAACGTTCCCTGCGTAGTTAGAAAAGCAATTCCCTAACATGACATCCTGATGTAGAGGTGTGAAGGAGAGCATAATGGACATATATAGATAGGTAGAAACACAGCTTTTTAGCTCATGCTCATTACTCAATCATGTAGTACACAGCCTTTCAAATTATAGATTTAGTTAAAATAATGGCTTTACTTCCCTGTAAAAACCACACTGTGAAAAAAATCACATCATAGGCAGCTATAATAACATATGGGAATTTCTTTTATCAGACGGATTAACACTATGTAAAGCACAATTTCTATATTTTTATTTTCAAAGGAGACGTTTCTCACCGCTCGACAGTGTAGCTCTAGCTTAAAAGGAGTAATATATTCTCTTTGTATTAAATTATAGTGACTCCTTTTAACATCAATTTGGGCTGATGCATTTGAAAGAGAGGGTTAACAACCAATCAACTGTCGGTACAGTCCAACCAATCCTCTCCTGACCAATCGCTATGATCCCCATTTAAGTCCAATAAGAAACATTCCAGGTTATTCAGCTTACAACAGATGTCCATTATGAAACCATTCTAGAGTCCATCTAAAGAGGATGTTAAACAGCTGGTGCGGGGCTCTTTCATGAAAAACTGAACAAAGTATTGATTAAATGATAAAAAGATAATGGCTTATAAAAAGTAAGATTTATTTTGACTTAGATTTTAGTATTTTGAGAAATTCACCGACTCAAATATAATATGTAAAGCTAGGAACAAGACTCAATACTTTATTTAGGTATATTTTATAATTCCTTTAGATCACATGAAAATGGATCATCACTACCATAATTTATTCTTGCTGTGTTATGTATATTTAACAAGGACCGCAAAATATGAAGAATAGTTTTCAACCTTTATCACATTGATAACGATTGAACTATCTCTCATATTTATGAAAAAACCTACACAGGAACAGCAGTTTATCATGTTCCTGTGGAAAAAAAAACCTAAACTTACCACTCCATCTTTGTAATTCAGATCCTGGGTGGCTTCTTCTTTCATTCCTGTCAAATCTTGTGCGCATCCAAACAGCACTGACCCAAAGGACCTGGGTCATGTGACAGGGCTGCACATTTGCTTTAAATCTCTGCTCTTTGGAGCAGAGCTTAACAGTACTGAAAACGATCAGAAACGGTAATGTACGCCACATTACCACATGTGTAAACGTTTTTCAAAATTTGCTAAATTGCGGTACATAGCAGTCCCCATAGACATCTATGGGGACTGCTATGTATTTCAAAACAAAATGCAAAACAGCAGATATCTATGATATTTGCCTGCGATGTACCAATAATAAATCTGCAGGGTAGTAAGATTTGCGGCTATTTCCTGAAAATGGCCGTTTTCGGGGGATTTACCGCAAAAAAGTGATTGATAAATAGGCCCCTAAGTACCAAGCAAGGATAACTAATTGTGTAACATAAAACCATGTCCTATGCTTTCAAAGATCGGAAGATACTGTAAATTAACAATTGATGTAGACCTTAAAATGAAAATTCTCAAAACATCTCTTCTCTCCATATCAGCCATCACCAAGGTCTACTGTCTTACTTTCCTCTATGATGTCACACTGTTTAAAAGTAAGACTGACTTTCATTTATATTTAATAGCAGATCAATTTCACTCCCCATCTTTAAATGGTTGCGGAAGGGGTATGCAAGTGGGAGGACCAATCACAAATAATTCAGTCCCATCTTTCAATCGCACATTAAAGCACTCACAAAAAATATTTAATGTATTACATGTATTCAACCCTTCCCCACACAAGTACAATTCAAAAGTATGGTCTTAACTAAGCCATCAACAAACCTACTGCATTACTTTACACTCACCTACTAACTACCATCCCATATGTATCTCTCTAGCTTACACATACAGTTGTTCCTTCCTCTCTGATTATCACTTCTCATTCATGCCTATGGGATTTCTCTTGTGCTGCACCTGTTCTGGAACTCACTGATGTCATCACAATCACTGAGTTTCCAAGGGGCACATTTATCAATGTTCAGCAAAAATGAAAAATAGTTATCAATCCTCGCATTGATAAGGATTGAACTATTTCTCAAATTTATTAAAAACGGATCACAGAAATAGCAGTTCCGATAAACTGCTGTTTCTGTGATAAAAAAAAAACAAAAAAAAAACAAAACAAAACACACTTACCCCGCCTCTTCGCGATGTCCACGGATCTCCTCCAGGTCCTCTTCATTTTTTCTTTACACTGGAATTGCACATGTGCAGTTCTAAAAACTGCACATGTGCAAAAAAACATCACCGCTCTGTCTCTGCAACTATAGTTGCAGAGAGAGCGGTGAGTGACAGGGAAGGATCATGTGATCCCTCCACACATGCGCTGTCCAGCTCTGCTCTCCTGAGCAGAGCTGACAGCACTGAAATCTGACAATTATGATAACGTACGCCAGCTTCAGCTGGCATACATTATCATGACAAGTTACCGGAAAAAACTTTTTTCAGAACTTGTTAGATTGCGGTTGGGAGCAGTCACCATACTGTAGAATGGTGACTGCTCCTAGAAACGAAAAGGAATGCAAAGCAGCAGATATACACGATATCTGCTGCGATACACCCTTCTTAAATATGCGGGACACACTCTGGGACCTGGCTTTCACGGTAAGTGCACGATAGTGCACTATCACTATTTCTTAAATATGCCCCCAAGCCTTTAAAAAGGTCCATGAAACTACATTCAGGGCTTGTTCACACACGTACACTGGGAAAATGGGTAAAAAAACACTTCAGTGATGAGTTTTTAACCTGTTTTCCCCATGTGATTTTCATGCATTTACAAATACAGTCTATTATACCAATAGCACACATTAACGAATGAGAAATAGGTCATGCTGCGTTATAAAATCCTGAATAGAGCATTAAAATTATAGAACTTAATGGGGGAAATTCTTAAAAAAAAAATAAAAAAAAAAATCAGCTCAAGGTGTCTCCGCAACGGCCATGAAACACCTGGCATGGATTTTTTTTTTTTTCCACAGAAATATCCCTAATTTTTGCTTGTGCCCCGTAGAGGTGCGAGCACCAACGTTGGAACGATGTCGGGCACATGTGGAAGGGAGTACGCACTCATGACCGGCAGTGTAGGCAAATATCTGTAGTGTACAGTGTCACAATCTTTTCAGCTGAACGTTATGAGAGATGAAATTCACAGATCTGAAGGTAGAAAGATGTGTACACATGAATCTGCATAATCATTGGGACTTGCAGTCATTGGTGAAATCTGTACAGAAATCGCACTTGAAGAAAAACGCAGTTGTATGTACCCAGCTTTATTCAAAAAAAAAAAAAAAAGTACGTTCAACATCAAATGAGCCCCATAAACGTCCAGTACAGCACTGTAAGAAACATTAGCATTATACAAATCATAAGATCTGATCAGAATTACTTTAGCTTGACATCCTTCACTAGGTTAGTAAATGGTGTTTTTGTAACTGTTTAATGATTTTATCTATTTTACAATGTGTTTACATACCATAACTTAATAGTTTGGATGACATTAGGAAATAATCTGGTTTCATGAGCGGTCACAATGCAACTCTGGAACAGCGTTGAACTATTTGCATTTATTGGCCTTTGTTTATTAAATTAGTCTTTACCAAATACACTATTTACTGTAATCAGTAAGTCAGTTGTTCCCAAACTTTTGCAGTTCACGGCACCCTTAGAGTCTCCAAATTTTTTTAAGGCACCCCTCCAAAATAATTACTGAGCAGCCCTTTTTTAGAAGTAGTTGGGTCAAAAAATTGTAATAAGTATTTAGGTCACGACAAAAATACTTATTTAGTTATATGCAAAAATGCCCCCTCTGCAACCAGAGACACTGCCCCCTCTGCATCCAGGGACACTGCCCCCTCTGCATCCAGGGACACTGCCCCCTCTTTCACGCTGTCCCCTCCTCTGCCCTCTGTCACGCTATTCCCCCTCCTCTGCCCTCTCTCACGCTGCCCCCTCTGCCCTCTATCACGCTGTCCCCCTCCTCTGCCCTCTGCCACGCTGTCCCCCTCCTCTACCCCCAGGCACGCTGCCCCCTCTGCAGCCCTCTGTCACGCTGCCCCATCTGCAGCCCTCTGTCACGCTGCCCCCCTCTGCTGCCCGCTGTCCTTCTCCGCTGTCACACTGTCCCCCTCTGCTGCCACACTGTCCCCCTCCGCTGCCACACTGTCCCCCACCGCTGCCACACTGTCCCCCTCCGCTGCCACCTGTCCCCCACCGCTGCCACACTGTCCCCCTCCGCTGCCACACTGTCCTTCTCCGCTGTCGCTGTCCCCCTCTGCTGCCTGCTGTCCCCCTCCGCTGTCACACTGTCCCCCTCTGCTGCCACCTGTCCCCCTCCGCTGTCACACTGTCCCCTTCCACTGCCACACTGTCCCCCTCCGCTGCCCGCTGTCCCCCTCCGCTGCCCGCTGTCCCCCTCCGCTGCCACACTGTCCCCCTCCGCTGCCACACTGTCCTTCTCCGCTGTCACACTGTCCCCCTCCGCTGCCTGCTGTCCCCCTCCGCTGTCACACTGTCCCCCTCCGCTGTCACACTGTCCCCCTCCGCTGTCACACTGTCCCCCTCCGCTGCCACCTGTCCCCCTCCGCTGCCACCTGTCCCCCTCCGCTGTCACACTGTCCCCCTCCACTGCCACCTGTCCCCCTCCGCTGCCACACTGTCCCCCTCCGCTGTCACACTGTCCCCCTCTGCTGCCACACTGTCCCCCTCCGCTGCCACCATCCTTTTCACTCTGCCCCACGCCAGACATACAATAAAGAGAAGACAGAAACTTACCAATCAGTGCGGCGCCGGGACCCAGCAGCCTCCTCTCTCCCGCAGCTGTCACTGAATATAGACGTCAGTAACAAGCTGCTGCGGGAGAGAGGAGGCTGCTGGGTCCCGGCGCCGCGCTGATTGGCAAATTTCTGTCTACTCTTTTTTTATGTCTGGCCCGCGGCACCCCAGTGACAGCGCTGCGGCACCCCAGTGACAGCGCCGCGGCACCCCAGTGACAGCGCCGCGGCACCCCTGGGAGCCGGCACACTTTGGGAACCGCCGCAGTAAGTTCTGTCAAATAATTTATTTCAGTATAAATCATTTGAAGCAGGAAATAGGTGCTTGTTTCCTCATAACTAGTAGGTTTGTTATCACAAATAAAAATATATATTAACTTCTCCCAGTCCCTACATAAACATAGGGATTAAACATGACCCCACCATTATGAAGATTTTCTATCGCTATCATACAATTTAACAAGAAATTGTAACCGGGGTATCTGAGCAATGCTAACCTCCAAAGTGATACCGGCCAGCGGTGAGGAGTGTTCCAGTCTCCATAAAAATATATGGTTTAAAACAATATACACAATCTAAATAATAAAAATGCACATGAAAAACGCTTTATTTTACTAATAATGCGTTTTCCTTGCAGTGACACAAGACTGACGTCAGGGGTCTTCTCCTATTGATAAACAGACCCATAGTTTAAAAGCCTTTACCCTAAATCCTTAGTGCATTAAAACAAACCGTGTGCACATAGACAAGTAATGGCACATTACATCACAAAGGGTCTGCATAACGCAGTTACATATATAAAGCCGGTGTACACAAGAAACAATACAGCAGCAGCATCTGACCATGTTGCTAACGCCGGTCTGCTCAGTATAAGCGCTTCCTTCCTTCTTGTCAAGCTGTTGTACACGCGAATTCCAGTGTCATGGCCACTAGGGGTCGCCCAATATCCAGCAGCAGAGGTGCAGAAGGTACGTGCACGAATATTTACAATTGCTCCCTCTAAGACAACGGACAGCAGTCTACAGCCAGACGGGGTCAGACGCTGCATCTTCCCGCAGACAGCCGGCGATGCAGAGACTTCAGCTTACTCTATATAGAGTATATTATGCGGAGATAGTGGCCATACTGTAGTGACTCCACATGCGGTGTCAATGTTAAATCCAACCTCTCCAAAACCAAACCTCTTCCTCTGCTCCTCCCATAATTAACCTTATATCTTCCACAGTGACAGTGTAATGTCACATATGGTAACTGTACACAGCATTAAGAAGACTTATTCTGTATGGCTCACATATCCAGATTTGTCTCCCACTATAACACAGCTGTGTATTTATTATATTTATAGCGTTCACCGGGTCCATACTATCTTTCCTCGCTGATTTACTTGTTTACTAGACATTCATCTGCACAAGACATAGGGCTGAACAGGAACAAGCTCCGCCTGACACACAGCCGGTAATAGGAGGAAACGTACAACAACACCCTGCTCCCGCTGTAACTACAGCCTCCAACGGGTGACTCTTTCTGTTCAGACATAATGGTAGATGGTTGCAGTTTGTATTCACTTATTATTAAACAAAAATTATTGGACACATTTTTATTTTAAGTTATCAAAATGTGAACATCTAAATATTTTCTTAGTATTATTCACTTAAACTTCTATGGCGAGCTGCACAATTAATGAATCAAAGTCCTGCAGAGTGCCACTGAAATCTTAAGTAAGCACACCATCATTCAATTAGAAAATGTGCAGCAAAGACATAAATATTTAATGTGCAAGGCACTTTAGCCCCAATTGTCGCCATAACAGCTTAAATATATAACCTCATAAGCCTCCCTATAACCTCATGTTCAGGCCCGGCGCTCCCATTAGGTAAGGTTAGGCACTTGCCTAGGGCGCCGGGCTCTGGAGGGCGCCCTCCAGAATGAAAATTACTTTAAAACTGTGCGGCGACCGCTGACCATACCTGTCACGGCCGCCGCACAGCATTCAGATGCACGGGGGAGGGGGGAAGAGGCTATTGCTCACCACCGCCGCCTCTCTGCTCCGTCTCCTCCCCTCCACTCACTAGTGTCAGTGAGTGGAGGGGAGGAGACGGAGCAGAGAGGCGGCGGTGGTGAGGTAAGGAAAGACGGGGTGAGGAGGGAGGAGGGCGTTTTTCAAAATGCCTAGGGCACCATGGACCCTAGCACCGGCCCTGCTTATGTTACATATTTCTCCCCCACAGCCTTCTCCCCCTATAAATATAATCCTCTCCTCTCTACTGTATAATTCATTCACCCTCTCACACTTTCTTGTCATTAATTTTCCTCTTTCTCTCCCTCAGTGTCAGAGACAAGGAGCATGGCACTATGCTGTTACATTACAATGCAGAGGCATGCTCCCAACCTATCATTGACACGGAGGATCAACAATAAGCAGTATATTGTGTGTGATCACATCATCAGACACTGACATCCCTCTCCTCTGCCTCCCTGCTCCAGAAGGTTAGACAGGGGAGGGCTGGAAAAAAGCTTTTAAATAAAAAAAAACACAACATTCTCTTTCCTATTAAATACAATGTAAAAATTTTCAGCAAATGAGGAAGGGTGTGAGTGGCTGGATCACTTATAAATTATTTATTTGTGGCTGGATCACGTAGAAATAATTTATTGTAGAAATGTATTTCAATTAGTGGTGCAGCAAGCACCAATGTATATAATTGCAAATGCACTTATCGTGTTACATTGGGACATGTTTTGTATGGAACTTTCTTGTTTGGAGTTGGAACTTTTCTTTGGGAATTCTCAAGTTAGCAATAGAATGGAGGGGATGTGGTTTTGAAACTGCCTAGAGACAGGTAAACTCATGCTAATTAGCCATGTTCATTACTCAGTGACCAACACGTTTGTTTAGCCTGTATATGCAACAGGGGGCGGCTGCAACTTCCTGTTTCTGGTTTGGCTGCATCTCAAATAATGCAACCAGCAAGTTTTAGCATGTAATAGAGTAGTGTAAATATTGTTAACTTTGCACTGCATGTAAATCCATGTTTGGGAAAACATATTGCATCCTGGTACTAAAAATAGCTCAGACGTTTTGAGGCCAGGTAGGGTCCAGGGGTGGCGAAACCCCTTGCTGCAATATGAGTCAGAATGTATATAAAAAGCAAGCTGTTTGAGCATGTAATGTATCATACCATCTGTACCTTTCTGGATGTCACTAGTACCTTCAACTAGTGGCTGTGACTATCCTTATTAGGACACTGGAGCTAATAAAACATCATTTTGCTTCAAGAACCTGTTTTGACGACTACTTACCCTGCTGTAAATTTCTGTGACCTACAGATTAGACCCAAATCTAATCCATTTCCGACTGTTCTGTGGTTTGGACCCAGCATTCCAGTACCAACGTTTTGCTCGCTACCTGTAGCTCTGGTCAGTGTGATAGGCCAAGGGGGAACCATCCACAGCAACCCTGATCTGAAGGCAAAAGCCTTCAGTTCAGGGTGTACCAGCCAGTGGGGTTACCCTAGCAACGAGAGTTACCCAAAAGGAAGCTGTTCTAGGTGCCGGTTCAGGAGCGATTTGAGAGAGCAATTTGGAATAAAGAAAGGGAACAGTGGAAAAGTAAGACCAGCCGGTTCCCAGCAACAACAGACAGGGTGGCATAGGCCGTCCATCCTGTCACAGTGTGTGCTTAATTTAAATCTATGGGTGGAAAACAAAAGCACTGAATGAAGATTGGATAAGGAATCAGTTTCTGGGTCATGCATAGGTGGGTAGCTTTCAACATGATGACTCAATGATGGGCACCTCCGTACCCTAGAAGTTCTCATGGACCAAGTCCAGGGGTCTTCATATCCTCCAGGATATGAATGGAAACTGGTAGACTCCAGCTTCTCAATAGGCAAACAACAGCTGCTGCAGGGTCTACTACCAGCCCCCCCCCGCTTTGAGTGTATGTATGCCTGCAGC
Source organism: Mixophyes fleayi (assembly GCF_038048845.1). Lineage (NCBI taxonomy): Eukaryota > Metazoa > Chordata > Amphibia > Anura > Limnodynastidae > Mixophyes > Mixophyes fleayi. The sequence continues at coordinate 134,926,483 of NC_134403.1, forward strand.
ATTTGATTGTGGGTACCATTGAACCTCTCGCGTAGCACTTTGGCATTGTGTAGTGCGCAAGTGGGGTGGTGACACCAAATTACTCCCAAAGGGTCTGCATCAGCTCACCATTTTGGGACCCTTGGTCACTAATCACCTCTTGTGGTAATCTCTTTGCAGAAAATGTCTATCAGAGTCTGTGTTACATGTTTGGCATCCACAAATACCAGAGCTACAGCATTGGGTTATCTGGGTGCATGGTCAGCTAAAGTCAGAAAATATCTCTTCCCATTGTCACTGAACTTGGGTAAAGGGTCTACGATATCCACGACCACTATCAGTAATAGCTCACCACTAATCGGTATTGGCTGAAGGGGTACGAGGCAAGGTGATCCCCCAAAACATTGGTGTTGAGGTACTGCAACAGATTCAGACTTAATGTTGCATGAGTGAATACACCTGAGGGACTGCAGGTGGCGCTGTTCCTACTTGTATTATTGTGTTGTCACTCTGTATTATTGTAATGTACTCTGTTGTACTTGGAATATTCTACTTCCTACTCATATTTTTGTTACATGCAAGATGTGTTGATATAACTGCACAGTTTAATATAAAGTTATTATTCCACAAAGAACTTCCCAATGTGCGCCTATGGACAGTGTATGAAAGAAGCGCAATCTGCAACAAGCTATGAGCCCAGATACAAGCATAAGGAACCCAGACCTAGACACCAGAAGCCCAGATATAAAAACAACAGCTATCCACTCACACGGACCTAGGCAAAATACATATCTCAGAGAAAATCTGCACAGCAATGTGAGTAGACCAGTATTATATCTCAGAGAGAATAAAGAGATAAAAAAGGAAACATAATGGCAAGCAGCACAGATTTTAGACTAGCAGTAGTCAAGCTGTCTAATGATAACTATCAACTGTGGAAATTCAAATTTGAAATGCTGTTGTCTAAAGATGACTTGTGGGAAGCTATAATCACAGACAGACCAGAGATTAATAATCAGAATGGGACAAGAAAAACAGACAGGCATGTGCAACCATAAGCTTACTAGTTAAGGATGATCAGCGAATTAATTTAAGACATGATAATACTGCTAAGGGCACATGAGATGCACTACAGAAACTACATGAAATATCCAGTTTAAACAGCAAATTAACCCAGCTAAAAAAAAACTACCAAATGAGAATTAGCAAAGGAAAGACTATGCAAGAGTTTATAATGGACTGCTGGAAATTGTAGCACAGCTCAGATCTATAGAAGATATAAAATGCAAAAACATAGTAGCCATACCACTGTGTAGTTTACCTGGCACATACAGTGCTCTGATAAATGCTCTGGAAACAAATTCTGAAGCTGAACTCAAACTAGATTTTCTGAAAATCAAACTCATAGCTGAATATCAGCGCAGAAAAGAAATGACACAGGATAACATGGAGAGTGACACAGAAAAAACACTTACAGTTACAGATACCCAATTGCATAATAAAAAAACAAGAGCATGTTTTAGATGTACCTTTAAAGAAAAACTGCTCAATATGGTAAGTGGAACAGCAGAAACTAGTTTTGAAAGGGTCCAAACAAAGAGTTAAAACTCAAAGACATATGCACAAACAAGTGGACAGTAACTCATCTGACCCATAATTAGTATATAGATTCAGGAGCAACAAGTTACATGACAAGTGACATAGATTTCTACACTGAACTTGATATGAATCATAAAGAAACAATCCATCTTGCAGATGGAACCAATATCATTATGGAAAGTATAGGGCACAGTCTCATATGCTCCAATCCATGTTCCCAGATTGGAAGGCGGGCTATTATCTGTAAGGTGCATGGCGGCTAATTGACTTACTATCAAATTCCAAGATAATGTGCATTATCCAGAATGGAAGAAAAGTATTAGCCACAGCCAAACAGAAGGTCACTGTATTGTCTTGACACTGCAACACAACAGGTGAGATTAAGCACACACAGACACAGTGACTGTATTTATGTGTGGCACAGACAACTAGGATACATACATCCAGACAGCATTAATGAACTGCAAAGGAGAGACCTAATAAAGGATCTCACAGTATCAGACTGTTCAAAAACCATGAGGTGTGAATGCTGTATAAAAGCAATTAAAATAGGGTAGCCTAAAAGAAGAAAGAACCATGACTGAAATAAACAGATTCATGTTAACAGATTCAGGACTAGCTGAAAAATATTAGGGCTAAGCAAGAATCACAGCCACTTATTTACAAAAAAGACTATTCTCCAGAATAGTGGAAAAAATTCCATATGAACTGTGGCATGACAAGAAACCTAGTATACAACATATTAGAGTTTTCAGATGTAAAGCATTTTCTACAAAGCATTTTCTACAATCCTGCTGAATGACACAGTAAACTGCAGAACCGGGCAGTGTAAGTGATTCTTTTTGGGTAAAGCAAATATTCCAAAGAATACAGAATTTTAAATTCAAAAACAGATAAAGTAACTGTAAGCACAGTGTGAAATTTGTTGAAGAACTTATAAATGAAATAATGATCACCGGCAGATCCAGCTAAAGAAGAGAGCAAAGACACAAGCAATCCAGCTATTGAACAAGAGATTGAAATCAGCTGGAAACCAGAAACCAAAGTTGAAGAAACCCAAGAGAACATGGCAGATAAAGTAAGGAGACCAACCAGAGAAAAAAAAAAGGTAAAGCACTTGTACTCCTCTCATATAGAGCTAAAGCAATCAATATATGTGGACTTCCATTCTGGGAAGAAATAGTTGACCTACCAAAAATGTAAGCTGACAAGTGGATGCGGAAGCGATTGCTGAGAGAAGGGATACAGTCTACGCCCAGACAGATTGGATGGTCCTCAAGAAGAGCGGTGGAATGTGGGGAGCAAAAGGGCAGAGGGACTAGTGGATTGAGCTGGACAAAGACATCATAGATTATCTAGAAAGATGGGTCTAGTGCAGTGGTTCCCAAACTTTTACAGTTCGCGGCACCCTTAGAGTTTCCAAATTTTTTCAAGGCACCCCTCCAAAATAATTATTGAGCAGTCCTGTTTTAGAAGTAGTTGGGTCAAAAAATTGTAATAAGTATTTAGGTCAGGACAGAAATACTTATTTAGTTGTATGCAAAAATGCCCCTCTACATCCAGACACTCTGCCCTCAGGCACTCTGCCCCCTCTGCATCCAGACACACTGCCCCCTCTGCATCCAGACACACTGCCCCCTCCTCTGCTCTCTGTCACGCTGTCCCCTCCTCTGCCCTCTCTCACTCTGCCCCCCATCCTCTGCCCTCTCTCACGCTGTCCCCTCCTCTGCCCTCTGTCACGCTGTCCCCCTCCACTGCCCTCTCTCACTCTGTGTCCCCCTCCACTGCCCCTCTCACGCTGTGTCCCCCTCCACTGCCCCTCTCACGCTGTGTCCCCCTCCACTGCCCCTCTCACGCTGTGTCCCCCTCCACTGCCCCTCTCATGCTGTGTCCCCCTCTACTGCCCCTCTCACGCTGTGCCCCTCTGTCCCCCTCCTCTGCCCCGCTGTCACCCTCCTCTGCCCTCTGTCACGCTGTCCCCTCCTCTGCTCTCTGTCCCCTTCCTCTGCTCCGCTGTCCCCATCCTCTGCTCTCTGTCCCCTTCCTCTGCTCTCTGTCCCCCCTTCTCTGCCCCGCTGTCCCCATCCTCTGCTCTCTGTCCCCCCTTCTCTGCCCGCTGTCCCCATCCTCTGCTCTCTGTCCCCCCTTCTCTGCCCTGCTGTCCCCCCTTCTCTGCCCTGCTGTCCCCATCCTCTGCTCTCTGTCCCCCCTTCTCTGCCCGCTGTCCCCATCCTCTGCTCTCTGTCCCCTCTTCTCTGCCCCGCTGTCCCCATCCTCTGCTCTCTGTCCCCCCTTCTCTGCCCTGCTGTCCCCATCCTCTGCTCTCTGTCCCCCCTTCTCTGCCCGCTGTCCCCATCCTCTGCTCTCTGTCCCCCCTTCTCTGCACCGCTGTCCCCATCCTCTGCTCTCTGTCCCCCCTTCTCTGCACCGCTGTCCCCCCTTCTCTGCACCGCTGTCACCATCCTCTGCTCTCTGTCCCCCCTTCTCTGCCCCGCTGTCCCCATCCTCTGCTCTTTGTCCCCCCTTCTCTGCACCGCTGTCGCCCCTTCTCTGCCCGCTGTCACCATCCTCTGCTCTCTGTCCCCCCTTCTCTGCCCGCTGTCACCATCCTCTGCTCTCTGTCCCCCCTTCTCTGCCCCGCTGTCCCCATCCTCTGCTCTCTGTCCCCCCTTCTCTGCCCGCTGTCACCATCCTCTGCTCTTTGTCCCCCCTTCTCTGCCCCGCTGTCCCCATCCTCTGCTCTTTGTCCCCCCTTCTCTGCCCGCTGTCACCATCCTCTGCTCTCTGTCCCCCCTTCTCTGCCCCGCTGTCACCATCCTCTGCTCTCTGTCCCCCCTTCTCTGCCCCGCTGTCCCCATCCTCTGCTCTCTGTCCCCCCTTCTCTGCCCCGCTGTCCCCATCCTCTGCTCTCTGTACCCCCTTCTCTGCCCGCTGTCACCATCCTCTGCTCTCTGTCCCCCCTTCTCTGCCCGCTGTCACCATCCTCTGCTCTCTGTCCCCCCTTTTCTGCCCGCTGTCACCATCCTCTGTTCTCTGTCCCCCCTTCTCTGCCCCGCACCAGGCGCCAGCCATAAAAAACAGAAAGAACACAGAAACATACCTATCCGCCGGGCGCCAGGACCCAGCAGACCCCCGCAACAGCTTGTTACTGACGTCGATATTCAGTGACAGCTGCGGGAGAGAGGAGGCTGCTGGGTCCTGGCGCCCGGCGGATTGGTAAGTTTCTGTGTTCTTTCTGTTTTTTATGTCTGGCCCGCGGCACCCCAGTGACAGCGCCGCGGCACCCCTGGGAGCCGCGGCGCACTTTGGGAACCGCCGGTCTAGTGGATTAAGCATCATCTGTTGAGATACTGCAACAAATTCATACTTAATGTTGCATGAGTAAATACACTGGAGGAACTGCGGGTGGAGCTATTCGTAAATGTGTTACTTTGTTGATATCTGTATTATAGCAATGTACTCTGTTAAACATGGAATATACTAGTTTCTTCCCATGTTGATGTTACATGCAAGATGTGTTCTGCCTGTATGCTGATATAACTGCACAGTTTACTATAAAGTTATTATTCCACAAAGAATATCCCAGTGTGTGCCTATGGACAGTGTATAACAGCGGATTCGGAAATATGGTTGATATCCTGGACGTGGAATCACTATATACCAGTATTGGACATGAGGTAAGTATTGAGACCATAACATTTTCCTCCAGGCAGAAGGTAATTTGACATTTGATACCTGTATGAATTAACTTTTGAAATTTATATTGAAAAAGAACTTGTGTTTTAAAATAGATTTTATTTCCAAATTCTGGGCATGGCAATGGGAGCGGCGTGTACCCTGACTTTTGCAAATTTGTACCTTCATAGATGGGAAATGAAGTTGGTCTTTAGTGATGAATTGAAAAAAAAATTACTGACCAAATAATTATTTGGACAAAGATACATAGATGATATCCTTATATTTTGGGACAGTGACCAAAAACTATTAAGGAATTTATCGGTATCTTGAATACAAACAATAATAACTTGAGATGACATATGAAATGTCATCTCAGATAGACTATTTTGACATAACCAAGGGACAAGGTGGAAAAGTTGAAACAGACTTATAGAGAAAGAAAACAGCAGCAAACAGTGTACTATGTAAGAGCAGTTTTCACTTTACACTGATTATTAGGAATATACCAATAAGAGAATCAAACGAAATTGTTCAAGCCCACAGAATTTTTTTTTAATAAGAACTGAAGAACTAAGCATCAGATTATCTGAGAGAGGCTATAGTAAAAGATCAATAAATAAAGTGTTTAATTAGGTTAAAATAAAAGATCGAAATTATCTTTTATATCCATCAATAAACAGGAGTAACTCTGGTAAGATTAGGTTTATAGGTGACTTTTGTTGTGAATGGAGAGTTATTCATGGCATCTTACAAAATATTGGTCAATTTTGTTATCAGATAAGGATCTGAGAGAAATCCTGGAGGAGAAGGTTAATTTTAGCTAGAGAAGGGCTACTAATTTAAAAGATCGATTGGTGAAAACTCACTTTGCTCCGGAGAAAAGATTTTCAGAATAGATGAAAAGATCATACAGTTGTGGAAACTGTAAACCATGTTGCCTGATGGCTTTTTTTGTGGAATTTAAGAACAGATACGGAGAGATACATAAGATTGATCATCTCATAAACTGAAATACAAAAGGGACAATTTATGCCCTTAAATGTCCTTGTAATAAAATATATGTAGGTATGACAACAAGAGTTTTGAAACAACAGATTTTAGAATGTGTAGGAGCGATTGGATATGCAAAATCGGACAAAGACAAACTTAAACAACTCACTTCTGTGGTGAGTCATTTCCTTCGTGAACGTAGAGGGAATCCTCGAGGTTTGGGATAGAGAGTCAAATTATGAATACCACATGGCCTTAATGAAAATACCAGCTAAGCCAACTTTTTGAAATAAATTATCTGTAATGAAAAGTCTGCAATACAAATGTATTATATTAACATTCCTTTCAATCAATATCTTGATAGAACCAATAAATCCAAATAGCTATAAGGAACTTACCTTGGGGTGGCCTAAAGGCGTATGTTTCTTCTTTGGTGGGTGGTCTCTGGTTCTCTCGGGTGTTTTAGTCATGTGGTCTCCCCTGTGGTGAGTTTGACTAATACTGTAACGGTCCAGAGACTGAATAGGAGCCCAGTGGTGGTAGGGAAGATAAGCCGCAGGAAGGTTGAATAATAAAGAATGGTCCAACGTGGTACACAGTAAGTTTATAAGTAAACGGTTCTGGAAGAAGAATGGTTTAGGATGATCCCAGGTCGGTTTTCATCCTGAAATTCTCGAAGGAATTTTAACTCTGGTTCAGATAAAGAATAAAGTCGCCAAAGAGGTATTGATGATCCTGGTAACAGCACAATGGGACACTCATAAGGGCGATGGGGTCGCAATATATCTACATTCTTTTTATTACAGACATCTTAAAATTCACTGTATTGCGGAGGCAATTTCAGATCTTTAGAAGAAAGTTCAGTGACCTGCTGGTCTACAGATACCACAGTTCTAGATAGGCAGTTTATTTTGCAATGCTCAAAAGGGAAGGTTAAAGTGTGAGTATCCCAGTTGACAGAAAGATTATGAGTAGACAGCCAGGGGATTCCCAGTATTATGGGAATACAGTGTCCCTATAAATATTTAATTAATAAAAAAGTGGAAAATAACACCAGCATTTACTTCGGGGACAGGTGCGCATGCGCTATAAAAATATTTTTATAGAATTTGATACTTTTAACATACAATTGTAGATAGCAGTGAAAACATATGTGGTAATTATGTGTCACGATCTGCCTCCGGCTGCTCTGCAGCATCTCCCTTGTGGATGCTGCTTGCCTCCTGCAGCTCCTGTCTGCTAAGAACAATGTTGGACTTTTGCCTTGATATGTATCCAGCTTGCAGTACCACTGGTCCACCAAAGAGGCCCCTGTGGTACTTGGAATGCTCTCCTACCTAACAGAGCTAAGCTTGTTCTTCCAGGATGCTTAGCACCTGTCCCTGGCCTATAAAAGCCTGCCTGTTCCATCAGCCTTTGCCAATTCATCTGTTGCCTTTACTGGGGCTGGTGTTCCTGTTTATGAATTCTGTTTGATTTCCTGGTTTTGCATCTCATCTTAAGACCCAGATCTGGCTTGGATGTGACTTCTTTTCTGCCTTTTCCCTGGTATCATGGTGGACTGTGTGGTTTTGACCCATGGCTTGTTTGACTCTCCTGCTTTACAGTGTCTGCATTCCATTGCACCACTAATAATCCTGCACCTACACTCAGTGGCATAACCAGCTCCTGTGTCTGCATTCCATTGCACCCTGTGTGTCATCTCCACTGTCTTGTGGTAGCACTCCGCAGACCATTGCATCCTGTCTCCAATATCTACTATTTAGTGATAACGTCTCCGCAGACCACTAAACTTTCTCAGCTTGCTGATCGTCCTGCTACCTGTGAGGCATCTGCTGCCTCGTGCCTCTAGAGTCCAAGTAACCTGCAGTCCTGACACCCATGACTCACCCAGTGCCTCCTGCCTCCAGAGTAACCTGCAGTTCTGACACCTGTGACTCATCCGGTGCCTCCTGTCTCCAAAGTAACCTGCAGTTCTGACACCTGTGACTCATCCGGTGCCTCCAGAGTAAACCAGGTATCCTGACACCCGTGGTTTCTCCGGCTTCCAGGCACTGCCTCTTCATCTCTGGCTTCCTGAGTAATCTTTGCTATAACTGCCATACTCTGCTGACTTATATTTGATGCCTTACCATTATTGCATCCCTTACCTGTGCCTTACCTGTGCTAAATACCAGGGGCTCTACTGAGAAGCGCTCAGATGCAGACCCAGGAGGTCATGAGAGACTGGGTTCTTAGATACATATTCGAGCCAAGTGTGGGGGGGGGGGGAAGGCTGAGGAAGTGTATGGGATCCCTAGCATTTCCATTTCAAAACTCAGCTGGACCTTGGTGATAACTTTACAGGCAGGGGGCAACGAGGGAGTTCTCCACACTTGGGCGATCACAGCCTGGGTTGCAATAAAGTTGTGACCTATCACATAACAAGGAGTGCCACATCCGGAGTGTTACGAAGGGCGATCTGGGTGACTGTCATTATCAATGTAAACACTGCGGTCCACAGAGGGCCGACACCAGGGCAGCCCCAAACTATGTGTAAGATGTCACCTGTTGCCCTGCAATTACGCCAGCTGTTCTTGGATTGTGTAGGCCAAATATTGTGGAGTTTTAGAAAGTTCTTTTGAATAATAAATACATTAGTCACTCTGTATGCATATGAGAGGAGATAGATATCATGCCTCACATAATATTAAGCCACACATAGTACCCTCAGATCATATTATCATAAACATAGTACCCCCAGATCATATCATGCCCCACATAGTACCCCCAGATTATATTAAGCCACACATAATACCCCCAGATCATATTATCATACACATAGTACCCCCAGATCATATTATCATAAACATAGTACCCCAGATCATATTATCATACACATAGTACCCCCAGATCATATTATTATACACATAGTACCCCCAGATCATATTAAGCCACACATAGTACCCCCAGATCATATCAAGCCACACATAGTACCCACAGATCATATCATGCCCCACATAGTACCCCCAGATCATATTTAGCCACACATAGTACCCCCAGATCATATTATCATAAACATAGTACCCCCAGATCATATCATACACATAGTACCCCCAGATCATATCAAGCCACACATAGTACCCCCAGATCATATTATCATAAACATAGTACCCCCAGATCATATTATCATACACATAGTACCCCCAGATCATATCATGTCCCACATAGTACCCCCAGATCATATTAAGCCACACATAGTACCCCCAGATCATATTAAGCCACACATAGTACCCCCAGATCATATCATGTCCAACATAGTACCCCCAGATCATATTAAGACACACATAGTACCCCCAGATCATATTAAGCCACACATAGTACCCCCAGATCATATCATGTCCCACATAGTACCCCCAGATCATATTAAGCCACACATAGTACCCCCAAATCATATCATGTCCCACATAGTACCCCCAGATCATATTAAGCCACACATAGTACCCCCAGATCATATCATGCCTCACATAGTACCTCCAGTTGATATCACGCCACACATAATACCCTCAATACATATTATATTATTTTTGTTATGTTATGTGCGTATTGTCGCTAACCAATAACGATTATCGAACCTCGATTTGTGTTTCCAACGCACAAAGATTTATTCGCAAATAGTAGAATAATATGCTCAAGCGAAGTGATAATAAATACAGCCGTTACTTATCGCAGGCGCTCTGGATCCAGTGCAGTCATTCAATCCTGAAGTCTGGGGACAAGATGTCTGAACACTGGATGTGAGGCTGCTGCTTATATAAACAATCAAATACAGTAATACAATAAGATGGTATAGCTTGCATCTATTGGTCCAGGTCTCAGGAAGGTCCAAGGGGTTGTCAATCATTGGCTAGTTCATCCTAAGGAATCCAAAGGAGGGGGTCATCTCTCCAGGGGGTATGCTCGGCTCTTCACACCAAGATTCCTTAGTCTTAAGTAGTTCATAATTCCCTATCATTCATAACTTGTGTATGCACTCTGCGATTCCCTCGCAGAGTGAACCAAGCAGTAGGATATGTAACGAGGTTCATTATGATACCACTCATGATGTGATTCCTTCAACCAGTTCCGTGTATTTCACTAATATGCATGTAACTCTGATATAACATATAAATACTACTATATTTCGGCATAACTGACTGTGTTGCAACTACCATTAATGTGTACTATTTTATAAGTATGCGTGTTTGTGCGAATGTATGGTAAAAGACGAATTACTGTTGCTGCCACGTGTAGTGGATGCGTACGCCCTTTCACGCCGTAGCGTGCCCTTGTACGTCGATGCGTACCGTATGCATCTTTTCAGACAAAGACAACCAAGTTTGCTAGACTTTAATTGAAATGACTTTATCCAATTTGCTGACTTCGACAGCTCCACCCTTTGATAGTGTAATAAACTATCACCCAATCACCGTTTCAAGTTCAGGATTATACAATACTTCTTCACAGACCATGATCTCGGTATCTGGTACCACCCTTTCAGTCTCTTTCTCAGTGTTACTCCTATGAGACCGTTTTCCACACTTCAACACAGTAGGAACACATTTGGCAACTAAACCAATTGCTAAATGACACCCAGTATAAGGAGAAGGAGCCTACCTACACTAGCAACCATTTCCTGTACCCACTCCCCCAGACCGGAGAACCATTTCACAGGGTTCAACCACGAGAACCAACCCGCCACCTTTTCCCCGACCTCATATAACGAAGAATTATGGCTCTTTCGAAATTCCCATTTCGGCTGCAAAATTTCATCCATCTTCCGGTCTATAACCTCTTTAGGGTCATCCGTATTATTAGTAATGTACGTGCAACATTTGACACCGAACTGGGTGGCCAGTGTCACACAGTACCCACCAGTAATAGAGGTGAGATAATTTAGTACCAGTCTATGTTGCACCAACTCCTTTTTGTACGCTTGTAGCTCCCTTCCAGTATACCTGAAAGTGTCATCATACATCTCGGTGATATTATCTAATAATTTAGCTAGGTCTTGGATATATTTAAAGTTTAATGTTCCCCGAGCGGTCCTGGTGAGATCTAGAGCAACCATAACTTGGAAACCAGCAGTTTCACTAATCAATTTTGTAGCTATGGGTTCCTCACCAGGAATCATATTTCTCTTGCCACGGTGTTCATACTGTGTGTGTATGTATGGTGGTGATGTAGTCTTGTGAATACCAACCATTTCTTCATGAGTAATAGTCATTATTTCAGGAACCAGTTTAGCTAAGAAACACAAGCCCTTGGAACTCGGAGTCACCCAGGAATAAGCTTTCCTTCCACAAACAAAATACACATCATCAGGGAGAACATAAGGAACAGTATGCCCATGAATTATATTACACAGAGTTTTGATAAAACTACCCATGCCTAGTGTCTCCATTTGCTCTAGACACGTGTCGGCATTAATGACATTTTTACATTTATCTGTAGAGACTTTTCCAATAGATACCTTCTTATGTTTGGTTATACGCCCTAATTTGTGACTTCCATCAAAATTCCTGCCTATTAGTGACCTTGTGAGTCTCCCTCTAAAATGAGTGTGGCGAGCCATTGTCTGATCTTATAGGTCAGCTTCCCAATTCTCCAGGCGCTTTGCATGAGATATGTTTAGGCACAGCAAAGATCTGTCTATGGAGTATTGTCGAAGCATCAGACTAGGGGACCTAGTGTTATTGTACCTCCCGTCTATGGGCCTCCCTCCCCTCAATTCGAGTACTTCAGATATGTTAAGAGGGAATGGCACTAGTCCTATATTATGCTGCCCTTGCGGCACGTGAGAGCACACCCAACACTCGGTTTGGTTTAGCACCTTACCCACCAGGGAGTGATAATCCTCCAAAGGATGCCCGCCTATATTCAGAGTACTGGGGGACTGGCATCGTTGGATGCATCTCTCTTCAACTAGGGAGTCGCAGAACTTGCAGATACAATACTCATCAGACAATAGCCCCTCACACTGCCTCCGAGTTCCTGAGCTAGCAGACCTTTTCATAACCCCTGGACCAAGTTTGATAATGGGCTGCTCTGAGTATCCTATTAACTTTTCTTCTGCCTCCATTTCATCCGTATCACTCCCAGAACCTCCGTCCTCCATCCTCCTTCACAAAAATAGAATGTCCTAGAAAGAGTAAAAACAAGGAAAATCCTGGAACAAAAGAAAAACAAAATCTGCCACTCCATCGCTGGAAAGATAGTTCTGAGGCAACGTCTCTGGTTCAGGTGTCTCGACTGCAGGCTTTAGGTCTCCCGGAACAGGCTCACAAGTGACAGCTCTATGTCGTCGGTCTTAGTTTTATCTTGCACTTTCTCCGGATTATGGACTCTCCTGCAGTGGGTGGAATGGACCCAAGTGTCTCTCTCTGCAACCTTCAGTGATGTAGTACTGGTCAGCAGCACTTGGTACGGGCCTTCCCAACGGTCTGTTAAACAACCTGAACGTAAGAAATTGCGGATCATAACATAGTCTCCAGGTTCAACATCATGACAGTTCGTTTCTGGCATACCAGGTGACAGCATTTTTAGTTTTTGTTGTTGTTTTAGCTGTCTACTCATTCTTATAAGATATTGTACAGTCACTTCATTATTACACTTCAAGTCGTCTTGTGGACTCACGATCAAATGAGGTTGTCGTCCGAACAGTATCTCAAAGGGGGACAGATTAAGAGGAGGTCTAGGAGTGGTTCGAATGCTATGGAGGACCAATGGCAAAGCCTCAGGCCATGCCAACCCAATTTCAGCCATTATCTTACCAAGCTTGTTCTTTATAGTACCGTTTACTCTCTCCACCTTACCACTGGCTTGTGGTCGGTAAGGGGTGTGAAGTCTGCTACCGATTCCCATGAGTTTACACATATTTTGGAAGATATCACCAGTAAAATGGGTACCCCTATCACTTTCAATGATTGTAGGGATACCGAACCTACACACAAAGTCTTGTACAATTTTCTTTGCAGTGAACACAGCAGTGTTAGTGGCTGCCGGATATGCTTCTACCCAACCAGAAAACACATTAATACACACTAACACATACTTTTTAATTCCTGCACGGTGGTAATTGGATATAGTCAATTTGTATTACCTGAAAAGGTCCATCTGTAGGAGGGATGTGGGATGGCTCAGTTGGAATAGTTTTCCCAACATTTTTCCTCAAACAAGTAAGACATGAGATTGCTTTCTTACCAGCCTAAGAGGAAAATCCGGGAGCACACCAGTATGCTCTCACCAGTTTGCACATACCTTCTTTACCCAGGTGAGTCAGACCGTGTGCTGCTTCAGCCAGGCTTGGATAGTATGTTCGGGGAGCTACAGGCTTACCTTGTCCATCCCTCCAGAGTCCTGAGGACTCTTGACCACATCCCTTCGCCTTCCAGACCGCCTTTTCCTGCAGGGAACACAAATCTTGCATTCCAATTAATTTCTGCATGTCTAATGTCTGAAAAACCATCATAGTCTCGGTCGATACAGTCATAGGTTGCCCTGCTGCCCATTTAGCAGCTTCGTCTGCCCTGTTGTTGCCCAATGACACTGGGTCTTCTTCAAAGGTATGGGCTTTGCACTTTATGACGGCTACTGTTCTGGGTAACTGTATCGCTGTCAGAAGTCCTTTTATGTGTTGTGAGTGTGTCACTGGCGTACCTGCTGCTGTCGTAAAGTTTCTAAGACGCCAAAGGGCCCCAAAATCGTGCACTACCCCGAAGGCGTACCTAGAGTCAGTATATATATTGGCTGATTTACCCTCTGCCAATTCACACGCTCTCCTTAGTGCTACTAGTTCCGCCACCTGGGCTGAGTGAGGTGGGCCAAGGGGTTCAGCTTCTATCACATCCTGATCGTCTACCACAGCGTAACCAGTACATAGCTCTCCTGTCTCTGTCTGTCTATGGCAACTTCCGTCTGTATAAAACGTAAAATCTACATTTTCTAAGGGGGTGTCATGTATGTCGGGCCTTGCAGTAAAGGTCTGATTCAGGTGTTCCATACAGTCATGCGTGTCAGTATTCTTGCCTAACTCATCATCAACCAGGGTCTCCTCACCTCCCACCCTTTGTGTCTCTAGAGACACATACGGAAGGTATGTAGCTGGATTTAAGGTGCTACATCGTTTGATGGTGATGTTTGAGGGTGCCATCAGGGCTAGTTCCCACTTTGTGAATCTAGCTGAAGAGACATGTCTGGTTTGGGCTGAATTTAACAGAGCTGATACAGCATGGGGTGTATAGATAGTTGAATTATGTCCTAATACTACGTCCTCGCTCTTACTTACCAGAAGAGCCATTGCTGCTACACTTCTGAGACATGTTGGGAGTGATCTTGCCACATTGTCTAATTGTGCACTGTAGTATGCTACCGGTCTGCTAGCGTCACCATGTTTCTGTGCGAGGACGCCTGCTGCACAACCATCAGCTTCTGTACAGAATAGCTCAAAAGGCTTTTCATAATCAGGTATTCCCAATGCAGGTGCTCTAGTCAGACTATCTTTAAGATTAAAGAACGCTTGCTCTGACTCTTCTGTGTGTACAACACGTTCTGGTTTTAAGGAAGAGACTAGCTCCTGCAATGGTAATGCCAGAATAGAAAAACCTGGGATCCAGGATTACAGTATCCACACATCCCCAAGAAAGTACGAATCTGCTTCTGGCTCTGCGGCAGAGTCATGTGTTGTATGGCCTCAATCCTGTCGGTTGTCAGGTGTCTTAGCCTCTTAGTGAGGCAGTGTCCTAAGTATTTGACCTTAGTCTGACATGGGTGTAATTTATCCTTTGCCACCTTGTGCCCTGTTTGTGAAAGATGAAGCAACAATAATTTAGTATCATTTAAACATGACATAAAAGAATCAGAGCACAACAACAAATCATCCACATATTGAATTAGAACAGACCCATTGTGGGGTTGAAAGGATTGCAAACAGTCATGCATGGCTTGGGAGAAAATACTGGGACTGTCAATGAACCCCTGGGGTAGTCTGGTCCATGTGTATTGCACTCCCCTGTAGGAGAATGCAAAAAGGTATTGGCAGTCAGGGTGAAGAGGGACTGAGAAGAAAGCAGAAAATAGATCAATGACAGTAAAATGACTAGCAGACGGTGGAATCTGCATGAGGATGACAGCTGGATTTGGCACTACGGGGAATTGGCTCTCAACAACTTTATTAATTCCCCTTAAATCCTGGACTAATCTATAGCCCCTCCCCCCATTCTTCTTCACAGGGAAAATGGGACTATTTGCTGTACTGGCTGTACGAATTAAAATCCCTTGTTGTAACAGCCTCTCAATAACAGGATATACCCCTAGTTCCACCTCCGGTTTTAATGGATACTGTGGGATTTTTGGAGCTATCCTACCACTTTTTAGATTGACCATGACAGGGGCTACGTTTGCCATCAGTCCAGTGTCCTGTCCATCTCTGGTCCATAGGGAACCTGGTATTTCCAGCAACATCCCCTTTACTTGAGATGGACTTTGTTGTATAACAGTAGAGTATAACATTAACCTTTGAGGGGTGTCCAATATATCCTGTACCTCATGTGCGACCTTCTCCGGTATATCTAAGAACACACCATCAGAAGTACAGTATATGACACATCCCATTTTACATAACAAGTCTCTCCCTAGCAAGTTAGTAGGAGCCGCTGCAGCTAAGAGAAACGAATGCTTAGTATGCAGAGGCCCGACAGTAACTTCAGCGGGTTTAGTTAGAGGATAATGTAACACTTTTCCCGTTACCCCCATAGCTGGAATAGTTTTACTGGTCACCTGTAGATTGAAAGGAGAGGTTATCACAGATCGGGCCGCCCCTGTATCTACAAGAAAAGTTTGTTTCCTACCAGCTATGTCAACTATCATTTTTGGTTCTTCACTCTGACTCTCAGTTAACCTCACTGGCTGTAGACTACAGGTATGACCTGACCCCTAGCGCTGACTATTGATTTTCCGCGCAGCATTTGCTGCTGTAATAAGCGCGGGTAAATGTGAGTCTTCTAGTCTATGTGAATCCCTCCTTGGAGGATATCTATATGACCCTTCATTAGGATTATACCTTCCCTTTGTACAATCTTTTCTCATATGTCCTTCTTCTTTGCAATTGTAACATCTGAACATTCTGCGTTTCCCGTTATGTGGGTTATATGCTGGTGGTCGTGTATGCATTCCCCCTAATGCCTGTATACTCACCGTCATCAACTTGTCACTCTTTTCTTCCCTTTTCCTAAAGATATTTTTGTCATGTTCCACAGCAACTTCTCTTAAGAGAATCCACCGTGCTGCCTCTTAAACCAGGGGTTGAGGTTTGTACTCTTGTTTTTAGATTTTCCTTTAAACCATCCATCAGTACTGTTATCGCTACTTCCCTATGATGTGGGTTCTCCCTTATATCTGATACCCCCGTAAACTGTGTCATTGATGCAAGAGCTCTACCAAAATAATCCGCTGCAGTTTCACTGTCTTTTTGTTTTATGGTGAAAATCTTACTCCAATTTACCACTACTGGAAAATATATGGCTAAGTGTTTGACAATTCTTTCTATATTCTTTTGGTTAATCTCATCAGTCAAGGTGTCATCTTCCTCCAACAAACAATCTTCATGAAATTTTTGTATGTTAGTATTGGGAGGAAGACACGCCCTCAACACTGCACGCCAATCCTTATCGGTTGGTTCGTGGGCATTTCCTAAGTCTTTAACAAATTTCTGACATTTAGCTAACTCCTTTCTAGGATCTGGGAATTCAGTCATAATGGAACGTAATTCTGATCTAGTCCAGGGACAATGCATTGTAACATTTCTTAAAGGAATTACACCATCCTTATCCGGTTTCCCATTGGGAACTGATATTGAGCGGACTGGGTACGCACCCTCTGGTACACTGACTTCAGGGGACACTACAGGATTTGCTGGTTCTAGATTTAGAACGCTTTCACGCCTAGTGATCACGCTACTCTCACCTATCTCAGCCATTTTCTCATACTTGCGCTGAGCCTCTAGTACACTAACAGCATGGGCAATGGCCGAAATCACAGTGGGTTCATCTTCATCTTCAGATACACTTGATTTAAACTGGCTTAAAACAGGATACAACTTAGCAATTTTCCTTTTCTCAGTTTTAATACCGGCTGTACTTACCGCTCCCGCCACATAAGGTGGCGGGGTCGCGCTTCCGCTGAGTTCGCCACGCTTCTCAACGGTTACTTCCGTTGTGCGCTCGCTCTTAGCCACGCCTACTTCCGCTTTGCATTCGCTGCTCTGCCACGTGTTACCTTCCATTTGCCACAATTTTAAACAATCATTATGTTTATTCCTCACTTTCGTTGAGGTAATCAACCATACTTTATCTTTTACAGTATTTAGTACCTCTGCATTAAAACTCCCTATTGTTGAGAAAGGCCTATCACAACCTTTGGTCATCTTGACGCACGTGTCGCAATACGCAGTTGCGTATGCACCATATTTCTTACACATGAGAAATCTCACTGAACCAATAGGACCTTCCTTAGGCCGTACCTTGGCCTTCTCTAGCGTTTGCTTAGCACCCATATTGAACAATAGGGTCCCAGAAATAACACAATATTCAGCCACTAATTTTCAACACTACCGCTAGAGATATTTTACCGGCCTGTGGACGTATTTGCTACAAGCCGCGTCCACTCGCTTCCTCTTGTATTAAACAAGGAATCCTAATACAGAAATATCAATGCGGACTAAAGGGTTATCAGCTTCCTGATCACCCCTGACTCTCCAACAAAATCTGATGAGTTTATTACAACTGGTAGCATCCGGTAAAGTCAATTACCAGCCTTACCAACGTAATTCCTCCCCGTTACTCCCAAGTCACAATCACGGCTTTCCTTGCCGTGTGGTGCAATCGCAACGCTTAAAGCTAATCCGTAAGCGATGCGATTACCCTTGGGTGCACGTCGCGAAAACTTATTCAGTTTCCGCCCCCCGGTATACCTGCCTTGTATACCGTACACTAGTTGGGCACCTGCCTCGTCAAACAGCAATTGACACTCTATTTTGCAATAGATAAAACCTTAGTGTATTTAAAGTCAAATCAACAAATCACACGACATACACCTTTTCTGAGCAGAAAATAAAAGAATTCCCAACAATAGTAATAATGTCCCAGAGGTTTTCACAAGTAATTATATTATGCACATATAATAACTATCAAGACGATTGTTTAACCACGTGGCAAATCTACCGGAAGTTCGCGTACGCACCGCAGGAAATACACTTACACTAAGCAATGCAATACAGTTAAAACGCACAATGACAGTAAAAAGAAACAGTTTTCTCTTTTGTCCCTAGGTTCTAGTTAGCGTGCCCTAGATAATGCAAAACGGACATTCGGTTTCACAACACAGAGTAAAAATTTTTTTTTGAACACAATGCGTTCTTACCCGTATATGACGCGTCTCCACCCTTTGTTGCGGAACCGAAATCCGTTGGTCTTGTGTATCATCGGCAACGAAACCTCCAAAGCTCACGAGCCCCCAAATTGTTATGTGTGTATTGTCGCTAACCAATAACGATTGTCGAACCTCAATTTGTGTTTCCAAAGCACAAAGATTTATTCGCAATAAGTAGAATAATATGCTCAAGCGAAGTAATAGTAAATACAGCCGTTACTTATTGCAGGCGCTCTGGATCCAGTGCAGTCATTCAATCCTGAAGTCTAGGGACAAGATGTCTGCACTCTGGATCACAAGCTGCTGCTTATATACACAATCAAATACAGTAATACAATAAGATGGTATAGCTTGCATCTATTGGTCCAGGTCTCAGGAATGTCCAAGGGGTTGTCAATCATTGGCTGGTTCATTCTAAGGAATCCAAAGGAGGGGGTCATCTCTGCGGGGGGTATGCTCTGCTCTTCCCGCCAGGATTCCTTAGTCTTAAGTAGTTCATAATTCCCTATCATTCATAACTTGTGTATGCACACTGCGATTCCCTCGCAGTGTGAACCAAACAGTAGGATATGTAACAAGGTTCATTATGATACCACTCATGATGTGATTCCTTCAACCTGTTCCGTGTATTTCACTAATATGCATGTAACTCTGATATAACATATAAATACTACTATATTTCGACATAACTGACTATGTGTTGCAACTACCATTAATGTGTACTATTTTATAAGTATGCGTGTTTGTGCGAATGTATGGTAAAAGACCAATTACTGTTGCTGCCACGTGTAGTGGATGCGTACGCCCTTTCACGCCGTAGCGTGCCCTTGTACGTTGATGCGTACCGTACGCATCTTTTCAGACAAAGACAACCAAGTTTGCTAGATTTTAGTTGAAATGACTATCCAATTTGCTGACTTCGACATCATAAATTACAGTGTAACGGAACCAATATGAATATGAATTATATAAATAACTAAATGTTGTAATGCGAGTGTGTGCGTGCGTATTTTACCGTGCGATCGCACCATGCCACGTGTTACATGGCGTACGGATCTGTGTTACCTGGTGTACGGATCGCAATCGCATGGCAAAACAATATTAACCAATATACTTTCGTTCATCCAATTATACGACTTTGACAGTCCACCCTTTGATAGTATAATAAACTATCACCTTAAAGATGTTATATGCAGGATCTCAGTACCACGTTTCATTGTTATGTAATACAAGTCCCCCTTGGTAAAAAAAAGAGGATAGAGAGAAAAAGTGTAGTCGAAGGCACTCCGCAAAATCAATAATAAATTAAAATATCTATTTCTTTATTGGTATGCTTTAAGAAAATGCCTCTTAATTGGATAGCGAAATATTAAAACCAAAGTGATTAAAATAGCAAAGTAAATTGCTATGCCCCGCTACTGTATATTTCTCTATATAAGTTTTCAGTGTATAATATAGTAATCACTCCTATATTAAACCAGTCTCACAGTTGGATACTACTCCAAAAAAATAATTTAAGTATGTGTGGTATAAATAAGACTAATTGTCATGATACCCTTGATTGCAACAATATGAAAGTAATGAACTTAAATAAAGTCTCTGACAGTTATTACATCAATCCAATATCCCAATAATCCCTTATAGTAACTGTATTATCGATAATGGGGTATCATGATGCAATAGAAACTCCATATGAATCAAAAACACACTCAATGTAATCACCCTAATCCACATAATTGCTTACATATAGAGCCCAATGAGGGCTTAAGCTTTTGTTGTATTTGTAATGGGATTGCTAGGGCTTAAATAGGGTCTCTGCCTAGCGATTGTTTGGCTTGGATGTATATCCTGGCACTATATTGCTCTAGTAATTACACTTGTGTGTTTAGTTGGTCAGTCATTCTGTTATCAAACAGGCATCTGATGTGTCTATTGGAGCTCCTTCTAAATTGGAAGCCTGCCGTTTTTAGTCATACACACACTCATGCTGTTATCTAACCCATACAAGGTTTTGTTATAATCTGAGAATGCTAAATTGAGACAAATAATGAGGAGTGATTGAGCACAGTAGCGGGGTAAACGCCAACGCGCGTTTCGCTACATGCTTTTTCAAGGCAATCCGAAATGAGGAGGAATGACAATATTTATGCAGCTCACCACGCCCACTTGTCTGACGTGTCATAATCTGATAGGCGGCAAATCCGTGTGTCATGATTCCAATGATTGATGGCTAAACTAACATATCCTTTTGTTAGGATTAGTATTCGCCGCCCCCAGGAGTAAGTGATTGGTAAATTGATGTTTCAGGCTGTCAGCATGTAAACAAACAGTATATAAGATACTGAATTGTCACTTCTCATGTCTGATTCCTCTTCAATTATACCTCTATCTAAACAAAGATTCATTCCCCATATAATGCAGTAGGTATATAGTGACAGTCAGTTCATGTGATAAATAAAAAATAATAAAAAATCAAGTGAAAATTAACCGTGTGTGTACACTTTGAATAAATAACATGGGTTAGATAGAGTCTATCGCTGGCAATCAAGTACATTGTACCAGTAATTCAAAGTTGCTGATTTAGTTAATCAATTATTATGTTATAAATTGAGGTTCCTCTTATATTAATTAGATCTCCTCATAAAATTTTGTTATATTAAGCCTTATCTGGTCTATATAGGATCCTTCTTGGATCCTACCTAAATCAACATCTAGATATATTCCCCATGTAATAAGGTAAGTATATAGTAATAGTGTAATAATACATGAAACCCAATAAGGGTTAAAATATAAAATGTGAAAAAATAATCAGTTAATGTGCTATGATGCCCATATATCAAAAAATAAAGGGAAGAGGGCATTAGGGTATAACATTATAACTACATGTAATATTAATTGCTCATACCTAATTAGGTGAACAATAATCACGGTGAATAATTATATAATTATATAGGTGATGAAAATAGATAATGCAAGATGTGTCAAATGGGGATGAATCTTAATAGAAAGATTTATGAATACGAGAGTCAAACAATTTTCGTTCATAAATACACCATAAGGTTATTGGTATCATTGAGACCATTTGGAATCAAACTATTCATCATGAAGATTTGTCTTGCTTCTCGTTTTAGGAGTTCTTGTTGGAAATTTCCCCCACGAATCCCCAATGAGACCTTTTCCATGGCAAACGCTCGTAATTGTTTAGGATTACCTTCATGGTATAATAAAAAATGCTTTGCCACAGTTGTCAGGGGTTTAAATTTATCTCTATCCCGAGAAGCGTTTTTAATATTGTTTACATGTTCTAAGAGGCGTTTCTTAAACGGCCTACTTGTCATGCCAATATATTTTAACTTACACGGGCACGTTAAACAGTATATTACACCAATAGAGTTGCAATTCAGAAATTCCGTTATTCGCCAGATTTTTGAATACCGATCAGTGTATTCTTTGGTTTTTATGCAATATTCACACGCTTTGCACGTGCCACATTTAAAGGAGACTCTCTTATCCAAAATCTGCTTGAGATCCTCATCTAATAGCAGTACATTCCAATGTTTCTGAAAGATCTCTGAAATTTCTTTCAATTCATTGCAGAATGACCCAATCATTCTGACTCCAGAGTCCTGAACTCTCTCTTTTGTAGATGGATAAATTAAAGATTCTCTATTTGTTTCTTGGACCGAGTATACTGCTTTCCGTATGATTTTATTACTGTACCCCCGCCGTTTTAATCTCATCTGCAATTCCTGAGACCTGATCTGAAAAGTATTCTCGTCTGAACAATCGCGTTTTGTCCTGAGAAGTTCACCCTTAGGGAGACCTCGAAGGACCGGGGGAAAATGTGAGCTGGTATGGTGTAATAAACTGTTGGTGGCTGTAGATTTTCTATAAACATCAGTACACAGTCTACCTTCTCTGTTGATTTGTATTTTTAGGTCAAGGAAATTGATGGTATTTTGATGTATATCCGAAGTCAATTTTAGATTGAGGTTATTATTATTCAGAATTCCCGTGAATTCATGAAATAAATTCTCCTGACCATCCCATAATATTAAAATGTCGTCTATATAACGAAGCCATAATAATATATGTCTAGTGTACTTCTCATTTACATCATTAAATACATATTGTTGCTCCCACCAGCCAAGAAAAATATTAGCATACGTCGGTGCACAAGATGTGCCCATAGCGGTTCCTTTGGTCTGCAGATAAAATTTGTCATCAAATAGAAAGTAGTTCTTTGTCAAAACATAATCAAGAAGTTCAATCAGGAATGTATTAAAGTCACTCTGGGTCTTCATGTTCAAAAAATATTGGACTGCCATGATACCAAATTGATGTAATATATTCGTATACAGGGATTCCACATCAAGGGATGCCAGCATGGTTTCACTATTTACTGATAAATCATTGATCTTGGATAGTACATCCAAAGTATCTCTTGTATATGAGGGTAAACTCGTTACAAATTCACAGAGATGTTGATCTATGAATTGACTGGCTTTTTCAGTTAAGCTACCAACCCCTGAGACTATAGGTCTCCCTGGTGGAACTTTGTCATTCTTATGAATTTTCGGTAGAGCATAAAGAGTTGGAATTCTTGGGTTTCCTACCTCAAGAAAATCAAAGTCTGTTTTTTATATTATTCCTATATGGATGGCTCATTTTATTAAATTCATATACATTGACAAAAAGTTTGCAGTGGGGTTGAAGATCAGTCTTTTATAGCACAAGGGATCATCCAATTGGCGATATATCTCAGCCTTATACATTGATACTGGCCATAGGACAACGTTCCCCCCTTTATCCGAGGGTTTGATCACTATGTCCTTCCAAGATTCTAAATCCCTTAGAGCATTCCTTTCTTGTATAGTGAGATTACATTTAGATTGTGGATATCTAAATTTACCCATTAATTTATCAAGATCCCTTGACACTAGATCCCTGTACATTTTGACTTGTGGGCATATTGACAGGTCAGGAGAGAATTTAGATTTTTTCTTAAGTTGCACAGTGACAGTATTGCTGTCCGTTGGTAAGCACTGATCAGAATCGGTATCCAGTTCCTGTAAAATCTGTAGGGCTTGTCTATCCTCCTCAGTTTCTAGACTGGTATCTGTCTGTCAAATAACCTGAGCCCAAGAAATTTCTGTTCCACAACTTACTCTCCCGATCCAACATCCTGACAGTTAGTGTGACTTTTCAGGAAACAGTGTTTTGGACGTTCTTGGTTACTGTCTCACTATTTACCTTCTCTCAAGGTCTAACCTAGCCTCCCAGTTACAATCTCATCTCATGAGGGGTCAAGAACATTTCAAAAACTGACAGGTTAAGAGTCTGCCCAGGAGTGATCTTTTGGTAGCGGGGAAGGACTAGTGGCCGAAGCTATCAGTCACTTCAATCAAGTTCCAACTCTTATTCTATTCAATTCGTTCTACCTAGTACCACTACTTTATGTTCACACTGGTTTATGGCTAATTGAAAGTATGTGATTCGTTACCACTACTCATACATTATACATCTGTTATTAAATAACATGAATACCCCTATCATCTATTATAACTCTAGGACTATCACATTGAATAACAAAAGCTTTGAGTATGACACAGTAATACATTAGACACATTTCAATACACCTTTACCCAGACATATTTCATTGGTACACCAGTGTATACTTGAGGATCCTGCATGGTGGTAATTGGATGACGTGGATTTGTTTTACCTGGAGAAAAACCCATCTGCAGGAGGGATATGGGTGGCTCTATTGGTATAATTTTCGTGACATTCTCTTAATCAAGATAGGACGTTGCCGTCCTACTAGCTTGAGACGAAATGTCTGGTGCACCCCAATATACTCTTACCAGCTTGCACATACCTTCTGTACCCAGCTGAGCCAGACCATGTGCTGCCTTCGCTGGGTCTGGAAGATACACTTTGGGAGCTACTGGTCTACCTTGTCCAACTCTCCAGAGTCCACCAGACTCCTCACCACATCTCTTCACCTTCCAGACAGTTAATTCTTCAGGTAACACAAATCTTTATATATTAACTAAAATGTGTATGCGTGAATGTGTGTGTGTGTTCACATTTTAAAACTAAAACAATACAACGAAAAACAAAACAAAACATAGATTTGTTAGCTGTCACATAAAACCCTGCTGTCTATTTGACAGCTATGTTTGCCCTGGTGTGACAGCCATGTATGGTCGTGTGCGTAAGTGTGGACTTTACTAGCAGCTACTTCAGTTGGTAACTGTGTCACTGTATAAAGACCTCTATGTAGTGTCCTACTCATGTGCTGGTATTGTTATAAAAATATTTTTTTCAGTCACCTCAACATCGCCCCCTAGACTAGAAAAATGCTGAAGACCAATGTATATCAGTTGATTTTCCCTCTGCCAACTCCCATGTCATTCTCAGTGCCTCACATTCAGCTACTTGACTAAGTGAGAAAGACAAAGGGGTCTATTTCTATAACACTTTCTTCAAATATAACAGTACTCAGTACATGTCTGTCTAACAGTGAAAAATATAAAACACGAAAATTCTACATTTTCTAGGGGTCACATTATGTCGTATCTTGTGGTAAAAATCCTACTCCAATGTTCTATACAGAGATGCATATCTGTATGCCTATCCTCTAGCAATCTCCTGTCCCCACCCTTTGTGCATCCATATAAAGGCACATTTTTATACAGGAGGCACGAACCAAAACAAAAAAAAAAAAAGATATGCAATCTATAAAACATGAATTGTATTTCCACAACAGAACCTTTCTGCTTAAAACAGCAGTTTCTATACACATGAAAACAAAACCCCTGACTGTTTCTGTAACTCATGTCAATCTAGTGTGTGTATCCCTGAATTTGTCTTATGTAAAAAATAAAAATATGTCTTAGCCCCATTGATGAGACTATGTCTGTTTTTTTATTTATCTCTACCAGAGCAGAGAGAGAGAGGGAGAGAGAGAGAGAGAGAGAGAGAGAGAGAGAGAGAGAGAGAAAAGGATAGATAGAG
The DNA here is from genome assembly GCF_038048845.1 of Mixophyes fleayi. Lineage (NCBI taxonomy): Eukaryota > Metazoa > Chordata > Amphibia > Anura > Limnodynastidae > Mixophyes > Mixophyes fleayi. Next base: position 134,952,193 of record NC_134403.1, read on the forward strand.
AGGTACTAGCATAGATGTAAAGAATGAGAAATAAGAAAGCAATGAATAATAGGAATACAAAGATTTGAATACAAACATACATGCAGAAAGGGAGATTTTACAACACAAATGACAGCTGGATTGGACTCTATGGGAAAATGGCTGTATTCATTTAACTATGATCCCTCCCCATACTTGACTAGGGGGTCTTAAACCAACCGTGCAATCCAGTGTAGTCTGTCATTTGTTCATTAAGAACTCGGTATCACATTGACTACATACCTTTTCAACGGACTTTCTAACTTATGGCAGAGAAATATAGAACTCTTAATGACTCATCTGCGATACATAAAATGATATTTTTAGAGAAAAGTATGTACATACTTCATTTTTTGATAATGATTCTCAGCTAAACAAATTATCATGAGTCACTGCAGCCTGAAACAAAGAGTGTTCCAATGATCCATTGTTAATTAGTCTTTCAAGAGTAATCTTTCTATTTCTCTACCTCACCCCTTTAAACACCATGCTATATTTCTTCTGTGTACTCTTTATCTGTGAGAGGGAAACAAGATAGTTATCTTAAAACAGCAAACAAATCAAACATTTCCATTCTTTACCATCGGCCAGCGATTAGGAAAACAAGCATTTGACAACATAAAACAAACAAAATCAATAAAGATTACCCTTTTAAATGTTTTTTTTTCTTTCTAAACCTGCTCACCAATACTTACCACAGATTAAACCCCACCTGGTTGTAGGACTACAGGTCTGACCTAACCTTTAGGGTTGGCTATGGTTCTCCCCCAAGGCATTGGCTGCTATGAGGTGCACAGGAAACTGTTGAGAAGTCTCTGAGACTTGTGTGCGCCGTCTCTGTGGGTGTCTGTGTGATTCCCCCTTAGATGGGCCAGGTCTCTTTGCTTCCGCTCTTGTCATTGTACAGTCCTTTGCTTGGTGTCCCGTTTTAGTGCATCTAAAACACTTCCTCAACTCATGTTGTTTCTTTTCCTTTTTACAATCTCTCCTAATATGTCCTTCTTCTCTGCAATTGTAACATCTCAATATTCTAGGTTTCCTGTTGTGTGGGTCGTATGCTGGTGGTCGTGTGTGCAGTCCCTCTAGTGTTGGGATACTTACCATCATTACCCTATCACTTAGTGTCTCTTTCTGTTTATTTATATTCTGATCATGTCCTATGGCTGATTCCCTGAGAACACTTACAGTACTTCCTCTCCAGTATGGTAATGAAGTTTGCACCCTTCTTTTCAAGTTTTCCCTGAGGCCATCCATTAGAACTTGAACAGCAACCTCGCTGTAGTGTACATTATCCTTTATGTCTGATACCCCAGTATATTTGGCCATTGCTATCAGAGCCCTGCAGAAATAGTCTGTTGCATTTTCACTATCTTTTTGCTTGATAGTAAAAATTTTACTCCAGTCCGCTATCACTGGAAAATATATGGCCAACTGTGTGATTATATGTCTAATATTGTCCTGATTATCATCCTCGGTTAAGGATTCATCCTCCTCCAACATACTATTCTTAATTAACTTTTGTATATCAGTATTGAGAGGAAGATAGGTCTTCAATAATACTCGCCAATCGTTATTAGTTGGCTCGTACACATTACCATAGTATCTAATAAACTTCTGACATTTGGTCAAATCCTTCCTAGGATCAGGGGAATCAGACAAAATTGAAAATGTTTCAGACCTAGTGCATGGATCATGCTTTGCTACATGTTTTAAAGGAGCTTCATCATCTCTGTCCGCCTTCCCATTGGGAACTGCTGTTGTTAGGACAGGATGCAGACTTATCAAATCACTAAATCCTGAACTAGTTGCTGGAATAGCTGTTGCAGTACAATAAATGTCCCGCCCCTGTGATAACCTTTACATTATTCTCACCACTTTCAGACGTTGCCCCTGCTGGTGGGATCGTTCCTTTTCTTTGTCCTGAAACATTACTTTTAACATTACTTAAAACAATATACAAGTTACTAGTTACAGTTTTCACATTTTTGGTATTGTCTGTACTTTCCGCCCCGACCGAATTTGTCAGGGGCGCGCTTGCGCTCAGTTCTCCACGCTTTGCAATGCACACTTCCGGAACGCTCATTTCCGGTACGCTAATTTCCGCTGTGCGCGCACTTTTCGCCACACTTACTTCCGCTGTGCATTTGCTGCTCTGCCACGTGTTACCTTCCATTTGCCACGACTTTAAACAATCATCATGTTTATTTTTCACTTCCGTTGACTTAATCAACCATACTTTATCTTTTACGTTATTTGTTACCTCTGCATTAAAACTCCCTATTGTTGGGAAAGGCCTAACACACCCCTGTGTCGCAATAAGTCGTTGTGTATGCACCATATTTATTACACATACGAAACATTGCTGAATCCCTAAGGCCTTCTTTAGGCAGTACATTGGCCATCTCTAGCGTATGCTTAGCACCCATGTTGAACAGTTTCTTAAATAGCCCGGCTACCACAACCTTCTATGCGGAACACAGATACACTGATTTCAACAATTGCTACAATTACCGCTAGAGATCTCTTACTGGCCGTGGACGTATTTGCTCAAGCCGCGTCCACTCGCTTCCTCTCGTTCCAAACGAGGACCCCTAACACAGAAACTATCACTGTGGGACCCAAGGGCTATCAGCTCCTCGATGCCCTGGCTAAACCACAAAAATCTGTTGAGTTTATTATAACTGGGAGAACAAAGTCGATACAATCAACCAGCCTTTACAACATAATTCCTCCTAGCTGCTTCACCAATTCGCACTAACGGTTGTCGTGCGGTTAGATCGCACCGCCTACCAATACTAGCTATTAGCAAACCTTTGCGATCTATTGGTAGCGCTTTGCGAAAACCCAGTTTTCGCATTCGATATACCTGCCCTGTATACCGTCCTTCAGTTGGGCAACCCGCCTCGTCAGACAGCAACTGAGCACAATGAATAATAAACAGTGTATCTACGTTACAAAATCACACACTATACACCTTTTCTGCGCAGAAAATCAAAGGTTCCCAACAATAGTAATAATGTCTCAGAGGCTTTCACAAGTAATTATACTATGCACATATAATAACTATCAAAACGATTTTTTAACCACTTGGCAATATTACCGGAAGTACACATACTCAATGCAGAAAATACACATATTCTATGCAATGCAATACCCTTTAAAATGCAAAACAACAATAAAAAGAAACATTTTTCTTTCTTGTCCCTAGATTCAAATTAGCGTTCCTTCAGTCTATGCAACAACGGACATTCGGTCTCTCAACACAAAGTGAACCACAGGTCTTAAACACATTGCGTTCTTTCCCATATGCGACGCGTCCGTCAATCCACTCTTTGTTGAGGAACCGAATACCGTAAGCGTTGCATACCTGCCGATAACGTAACTCACCTTCGAGCCCCCAAATTATTAAAGTAATTCTATCGTTTTCAAATAAGCATTGCATAGGCGATTGTATTGTGTTTCTAACGCACAAAGTAATTTATTTTAGCAGATGTAAATAGTCAACAATTCAATATAATCATTATTATATTATGATACAGTACAGTACAGCCAATACCAAAAGATAAATACATACCGCTGCTATCGCATGCGCTCGCTGCGCACCCACGGGACCCGGTGGACAGTATATCTGTTAGAATACTGCGGTCAGTGAAGACTGAGAACTGGGTGCACATGATCATATATACACAGTCAGTGTTACAGAGAACAATGCAAATGACGTGGCTTGCTTCTATAGGTCCAGACATCAGATGGGTCCAGGCTAAACAGGTCATATGCTGATTCAATCTAAGGAATCCAAAGGTGGGGGTCGTCTCTCCAGGGAATGAGCTCCTTTCTTCCCGCCAATGCTCCAGTTACAATTAGCATTTCATAGCCAGCATCATACAAAGGTTTATTCCCTAACATCAATAACTAGAGTATGCAATATGCGATCTCTTCGGCGATGGAACCGGACAGCTGCTGATGAATAGGGTTTTAATATGATACTAGGCATGATACCTTTCCTATAACCTGAACCTTGAATATCACTGAAGTGTACATATAATCAATATATATATATATATATATATATATATATATATAGACTAATAATAAACCAAATACTATCTGCTCATAAATTACAGTGTAACGGAACCAATATGAATATGAATTATATAAATAACTAAATGTTGTAATGCGAGTTGCGAGTGTGTGCGTGCGTATTTTACCGTGCGATCGCACCATGCCACGTGTTACGTGGCGTACGGATCTGTGTTACATGGCGTACGGATCGCAATCGCACGGCAAAACAATATTAACCAATATACTTTCGTTCATCCAATTATAAGACTGCGACAGCAGCATGGCACAGGGTGATAAAGGGGGCCAGAAGAAAGGGGTAGCAAAAGCAGCATGGTACAGGGTGATGAAGGGGTGCCAAAGCAACATGGCACTGGGTGATGAAGGGGGGCCAAAGCAGCATGGCACAGGTTGATGAAGGGGGGCTTAAGCAGCATGGCACAGGGTGATGAAGGGGGGCTTAAGCATCATGGCACAGGGTGATGAAGGGGGCCAGAAGAAAGGGGTAGCAAAAGCAGCATGGAGGGAGCAGTGTGATCATAAGGGGGCACAGCATGGTGATGAAGGGGCACAGTAATGTGTGTGTGTGATGGCACAGCGGGCTTTTGACAATGTAATGTGTGTGTGTGATAGGTGGTGGCTAACTAATGGGTGCTATTTTTTTTGTAGGGTGATGGTAGGGCAATTTATTTTTTTAGTGGGGACTATAAATTTAAGATGGTGTGATTTGTGGGCTATTAATTGAAGGTGTGGCTAAGTTTGAGGAGCACGAGGTCTATTTATTAAATGTCAATATGAATTATTTAATGGCAGTGACGGTTTCAGGAAATAGGTATATTTATTATACGTAAATGCTATTAATTTATTGCTAGGGCTGTTTGGAGGGAGGGAAATAGGTTAATTTATTAAATGGGAATACTATTATTTTAATGTTGGGGCTGGAGGAAGGCCTAAGAATTAATTGTGGGTCCTATTGATTTAACACCAGGGCTGGTTGGAATTTTCTAAATGTACCCATTTTTTTCCAAATAGGGCTTCCAACATTCCAGGATCCAGACAAGACGCAACTTAAGAAGCCAGCAGCCACAGGTGGTGAAAGTGACAAGAACAGGTAGGAGAGAGCAGGACAGTCTGTCAAATGTTCTGATTCTAGTGGGACAATCCTGAGTTTTGGTGACTGTTCTGCAAGGACAGGTCAAGACTGTGTACTCTTTGTATACACACTGCATTCTTTATGTACTACACTATGGTGCTAGCTGTCCTTCGTGGGCTGACCACTCCCCCTCTAGTGTCTGATCTCACCTCTATTATGGCTGGGGGGCCCCTAGTGTTGCAGTCCCCTGGTGAGCCCTTCATGCTCCAGTCCGACACTGCCTAAGGGTCCCAATACCGATCAACAAAATCAGACAAAGGGGACAAGTTGGCTCAGAATACAATGACTCCTAGATTTTCCATATGTTTATCAAGATCTGCTCAAACTAAGTTTTTCTGCCCTGCTAACTGTTTCCAGAACCAGTGATCAGCCTAAAGTTGCTACACAGGTATATACTGTCAGCTCTGGTTCAGATAACATATATTAGACTCCTTGGGGCACGCAAAGAAATTTGCAGATATGACATATAGAAATAAATGGTGATCACTTGTTCTAATGGAGCAATTTAACTTCTTCACCTTCAGTAGAAGAATATAAAAAAATCAAACAAAACAAACAATACATGTAAACAATGGGTGGTTTGTGGAATTTGTCTGTGAATGTCCAAGAGGCATGTAAAATTGCACTTAGCCATGTGTGAGGGGGCTCCTTCCTGATAGCTGCTCAGGACCCATTTAGTCTAAAACAAGAATGCACCCCAAATTTTAAATACAGGCAGCACATCTGACTGTCAATTGTAAATTATAGGTTACATAATGTATTCTCTAATTCAAGACTAACCATGCTGTTTTAATTTGCATTACTTGATATAACTTGACAATCTAATTCAATGGACAAAGAAACAATGCAAGGCTTACTTAATCCATTTAATACAATGATAAAAATGTAGTACGTTTCATCAATGTATTTATTCTCCTATATACTTTGAGCATTGAAACTTGAATATTATAATTATTATAGTTTATATAGCACCAATTATGTTACACAGCACTGTACAGGGAATATTGTGTATTCACATCAGTCTCTGCCACATTGGAGCTTACATTCTAAATTTCCTACTACAATTTACCTACCAGTATCATCATCACCATTTATTGATATAGCGCCACTGATTCCGCAGCGCTGTACAGAGAACTCACTTACATCAGTCCCTGCCCCATTGGAGCTTACAGTCTAAATTCCCTAACACACACAAAGAGAGACACACAAACTAGGGTCAATTTGTTAGCAGCCAATTAACCTACTAGTATGTTTTTTGGAGTGTGGGAGGAAACCGGAGCACCCGGAGGAAACCCACGCAAACACGGGGAGAACATACAAACTCCACACAGATAAGGCCATGGTCGGGAATTGAACTCATGACCCCAGTGCTGTGAGGCAGAAGTGCTAACCACTAAGCCACCATGCTGCCCTAGTATGTTTTTGGACTGCCAAGAAAACCAGAGCACCTGGAGCAAGCCCACATAAACATGGGGAGGACATAAGCCCCACAGATATGGCCCTGGTTGGAATCAAACCCATGACCCCAGCACTGTGAGACAGTAATGCTAACCATAGTGCTGCCTCAAGCATACATGGATATATATATATATTTTTTTTTTAAATCTAAAGAGTTACATTAATACCAGGAGATACATTTTAACCAAGAGGACAGTTACGGACGGCTCAACTGCAGGTCATCATTCTTCTTTGAAGGCAGCGTTGGCACTCTATAGTAAACGCCACCACTAATTTTCTGCATGTCAGCCAATCAGCAATGGAATGCATGGGGAAAGAAAGGGGATTGGCATGTGGATACGGAAAGAGAATGGGGCAAGAGACAGGAAAGCTGAGTGCATGGAAGAGGAATGGGTGCTGGGCGGTGTATGGAAAAAGGAAAATAGGGTTAGCATGTTTAGATCAAAAAATAAAATGCATAAATCTCCCTCTTGCAAATCTCTACATTTATTCAGGTAAAATGAAACCACAATAAGCTTTCCTCTGATCTGTGAAAACCTGCTCCTAATCCATACAATACACCTTCTGGTGAAGCTCCAGCTGCTTCTCTATAAGGCCAACCCCTATCAATGTCCATGAATCAGGAATGTCCTGTTGAAATCAGGACAGATGGACTGTATGTGATTGGATGAAATAAATCATGCATACCTATAATTCTGAGTTGCAGCACCCAGATAGGGGCAAAGCTTACAGAAAACTAGTTAGGTCCATATTAGAAAGTGGATATTGTTTGGTGTGCTTTAGATGAATTGGAGACATAGGGCCTCAGGTAGAATAGGACGCAATTTAAACATACAGCGTAAGTGTAAATTGCATCTCGTAATTTACTAGGATTCAGAGTTGCATGTAGCCCTGAGTTCAAGCCATGGGAAATTCCCATAGTCTCTCTGAATCTGTGTGTTAGAGAATTTCAACCGTAGGCTTCATTGGGGCAGGAACTGATGTGAGTTCTCTGTACAGCGCTGCGGAATTAGTGGCGCTATATAAATAGCTGATGATGACGTTACATATATGACTGTACTCCCCTAAGAGTTCATTTTTGATGGGAGCTCAGAGCAGCTAGTATTGTATCATGTATGAGGGTTTTTTTTGTCAAGCCTGAAAAGCCTGAAGATGAGCAATAAACAGGGTGAATGAGGGAGAAATGTGTTTTATTTCAAATAAAATTATTTTTAAACTCATGTGTTTTATTTACATTTTTCCCTGGAGCACTACAGGTCCCAGCGGGTCCCTAAGTACCAGCATGCCCTAGCAGCAATGGGCATGCTGGTACTTGCAGTGCTACAAGATGAACCACACTGGGTTTTTTTTTTAATTATTTTTTTACTACAGCAAGTTCCGTGCTGATGGTTATCATTATCAGCATGGATCCTGCACCAGCAACAGATGCATCTCCTTAGTCCTATCTGTGGTTACTTCCCTGTCCAACTCTACAGGAGGCCCGTAGTTTGCACTGTTGTGGCTAAAAGTGTTGCTTGCAGCTTTTTGTACTGTAGATATAAGAATTAAGTTGTTTGGAAACACATGGGATTGTTTTTTATGCATCTTTAGAGGGTCCGATAAAAAAAGGCTGGATACTGCTGCTTTATACCACATACAATTAAGTAATTTGTCCCTTTACCTGGTTCAGAATGTAGGGACGTCTCACACCACAATTACAAAGGTGTGGGACATCAAATAAATTATTTAAAAATAATTCTAAAAGTCATCGGAAAAATTGAAAATACTAAGGGGCACATTTATCAATATTCACATAAAGTGAAAAGTAGTTTTCAATCCTTATCGCAATGATAAGGATTGAACTACTTCTCACATTTATGTACAGCCCTGCACAGAAACAGCAGTTCCGAAAAACTGCTGTTTCAGTGATAAAAAAAATCATACTTACCCCCCTCTTCGGAAGCGCGGTCTCCGGGTCTTTTCTTCACTTGCACATGTCCAGTTCCAAGAACTGGACATGCGCACACAGATCCCCTCTCTGTAACGATAGTTGCAGAGAGAGTGCGCTGACAGGGAGGGATTATGTGATCCCTCCACACATGCGCTGTCCAGCTCTGCTCTTCAGAGCAGAGCTGACAGCATTAGAATTCTTCAATTCCGATGATGTACGCCAGCTTCATACATTAACATGACAAGTTCCCGAAAAAAATGTTAGATTGCAGCCAGGAGCAGTCACCATTCTATTGAATGGTGACTGCTCCCAATAACGAAGAGGAATGCAAAGCAGCAGATATCCATGATATCTGCTGCGATGCACCCTTAATAAATTTGCGGAGGACAGGAGGACACCTTAATGACCCGTTAAAAGCACTATCGTGCTTTATTAAATATGCCCCTAAGCTGTGATGCGAAATTCTCTTTTAAAATAACCCAAAAACAGCTTTGATATATTTCTAAACAATTTTACGAACACTCACATTGGCAACATGTAATGTGATTTTTTTTTTCTACTTTAATGAGGTCAGCCTCCTGCCAGAGAGGAAAACTCACAATAATATCTAAAGTCACCGTGTCCTCGTACGGTGCAGCACGATATAAAACGTGATGGATGTGGATCCATACACGGGTAGTCCCGGAGGATACCAATAGTTCTAGATCTAACCGTAATGTCCACATCTCAGATGACTACAGGCAGAGGCAGCGAGACACTAACTTCCGCCCACTTATACGTCATTAACCCCGCCTACCTCTGGATCACGCGCACTTTCAACCCGCCACTGAGGCACGAGGGCCGGGATGTTGGCGTTGTTGTCATGGTTACGCTTAGCCTCGCCAAGCCACGCCCACTCAAACTAGTATACGCCTACTTTACGAGATTAACTTCCGTTCTTCTTTCTACGCCCCGCCCTATGCGGGAGCGCGTTGCGCGTTACTTAGTGACTACAGGGATGGAAGTTTTGTAGTGAAGCGCGCTTCATGCCCCTCCCACGACTTGCTGTAGACTCAGCAGTGATTGGACGGCCCCCGGTGACAGGTGGCTGCTGGGATTGATAGTTTTTTTTTTTTTTTTTCCCAGTGACAAGGGCTGCGCTGTCAGAATGTCATGTCCGCGTTCTCGCGCAGGAACAGTGCACGAGTGTGTACTATGGGCTGTGGTGTAACTTTATATATGTGCACATAGCGTGGACAGCGAGCTCTGACTAACAGGACCGCTCATCTGCTTCATTATGACGTACCCGAGCAGCGGTGTACGGAGAGTAAACTGAGGAGAGCGAACATAGGGATGATAGCTACCCTCTCATACTGCGCATGCGCCCAGCCTGTAAGGGAAGAGGGTGAATGTTTCCCAAGTGTTTGAACTTGCTGTCTACATTTATCCACGTTGTGGCGAGTGCAGGGGGGGTACAAGCTGCTCTCACTCTCGGGTTAAGCACTCCAGGCATTACATAGTGCTCGGCTACAGGAAGACCCCAGTAGTCCCCGAGCAACCAGTGCGAGTCTCCTCCAGGGCTGATTACCTCGTCCAGCCCCGGATGCACAGTGACCGTCACCAGCTCCACATACTTTCATTTTTATTGCCATCATCGCCAACAACACTTCATCTTCCTGCCTGCTGCATTCTCTCCCCTTAGCCCCCACCTCTTTCCCCACCCCCTTTACACACACACACCCCACAACCTCCTTCTACTGTCTTGTTCCCGAGTTGTCCAGAAAGACAGCCATTCAATCAGCTGCTCAGACTGCTGGACTTTTCCCCCCCCCCTCCACCAGCCGTGTACAAGCCGCTCTCTCTGCTGCTCGATGCGGGCATCCAGCTTAATGCTAGACACAGACTGTCTCCTTCTCGGAGTGGATCGCCTTTGTGTTTTGTTGTCCTCCTGCACCTAGGACTCTGGTGTGTTTCTAGTTGGAGGTTGGGGAGATTGCATTTATTTCTTTCTCTAGCAGTAGGTGGGAGGGGGTGGTGGTGTTGGCAAGTGCCTCTGAAGGCACAGATCCTGGAGCTGGCAGGAGCCTGCTGGGTTTGTGCTGGAGACTGGAAGTAGCACAAGATGTTGAACCCGAGCAACGGAGACCAGACCCACATGGTAAACTATGTAGAGGATTACTTGGACTCCATCGAGTCGCTGCCGTTCGACCTGCAGAGAAATGTCTCTCTGATGAGGGAAATCGACGCCAAATACCAAGGTAGGCACTAGTGGCCGGTATATTGTGTCCTTTCTGTTCTGGGAGCCTGGGCAACTTTTTGTCACCATGTTATGTGCTGCATTTTCTGCTTCTCCTCTCCCATATGCTTTAGATCCCTTCTGCATTGTGCTCTCTGGATGTATCCATCCTTCATTCTCAGATACTGCTGAGCACGGACAAGTGATGTTCTTCCCACTAATGGGTTGTTATATAGTGTCAGAATGCCTGTATATATGTAATGTGTGGCGAGGGTCCGGACACTTATGTTTTTGCAGTATTTAGCTGCTTGTCATAGGGCGGAACAAAAGGTGCTCGGCTCTTTCATGAACAGCCTCCTATGTACCATCAATGTGTACAGAATAAATAGCCTGGTAAAGTCACCTGAAATAAACCCCTTACCCACCCTGCTGCACAAAAGGCAGGAACTGTTTCTATGGCTGAATGTGTATGAAGATGTGTGTTTTTGGCGTGCTGTATTTAAGCAGCCCCAGAGATTACAGCACAACAACACTGAGGAATGTACAGTCATCAGGATGGCTGTAGTAGTAACTGCTAGTAAAAAAAAAAAAAAAAAAAGGTTGTGCTGTAGTGGTGGGCAGGGTTTCCTTAGCTTAATTTTTTTTCATTGTGTTCGTATCAATCTTTTTCGTAAATACAGCACAGTTGTTTATTTGTGAAAGGCATAATATTTGCCTTTGTTTTATTGAACTGCAAAACAAGCACAGTTGATTACCCTACCCGCAGTGGATTTATAGTCAGGACTCAAGGCTGTGTGCTGCAGTTTTCTTCTTCGCCCTCCCTCCTTTATTTTCCTCTATATTCTGATCCTGTGTTGCATGTATTAGTCTTGTGCTGCTGTTGTGCAGAGAGTGCTAGTTGTGTGGGTCTTATTTATATACGGGATGGTGATGTCTGTGACCATTTGCTGCACTTCACCTTTCTTGTCACACAGCTGGACAGCTCTGCATTGTCCTACATCTACAGGCGTATTAAAGTCCTATGTCTGTACTGTTGTGTGTAGAGATGTACTCTGACATACAAGGCTATGAAAGTGCTGAGCGTCCCCGGGGAAAGGTGGTCTGATCGCTTTATCTGAGAGCGACTGCAAGAAAATAGTTGTTTTGCCTGTTATGGTGGAAAGTGTGACATTGCTGGAGATGTGTGTAACTCCACTGTGCCCACGTTACGGAGACACTTGGGAAAGGTATATTATATATATGTGCTGTGCCGGGGCCGCAGTGCGCTGAATACAGCCCCCTCCTCCCCCGCACCGTGCACCGGAGGAGGAGATACCGGAGCGGGTCACTCGGTTCCCCAGATCCATCGTTTGTGTAAATGCGTCACATTCAGGGTGTCTCCATCTGCCTCCCCTCGGCCGCTTCATAGCTGTAAGGTTGGGTCTCAACTCATGCTTGGATTTGTATGGCTTTCAGCACGGTAACTTGTTAGTAATAATGCTACCGAGAGCCGGTTTGCGCGGAAAAGTCACGTAGTGCCGCATTTCTGGAAAGTCTGGGAAACCCTCAGCTGACTCGTCTATTCATATCTTGTTGTTGCTTTGTCTGTGTGTGAAGGACAGGGAGTACATATATTTATAATTGTGTACGGACCGCTGTAAGCCAGATAACATTCTAACTCCTTCTACATAGCGCCAGCCGCGCTTTAACCTGGCTTTAATACACTGTCTCTTTTATACTGGGGGCCTTCCGAACGTCGTTCTGTTAACCCCGCCCCGCTGAGCCGATAGGTTCCTGTTTTCTAGTTTAGAACGTCCCGGGCGCTGTCTGTATGTTCATTTGCTACTACCCTGCTCCCCCTCTGGCTGTTACTCCGCCCTCCTCATCGCAGTTTAGCATTTCCCTTTACTCTCATTTGAATGTCTCTGCCCGCCCCACTGTAATTATTGGCTGCAAGTCGTTAGATGGGCGTGGAATAGTGCCTGGTTCCCTAAAAGACATACTGATATGGGCACAAATGCAAGGAAAGTACGCAAGCATGTGGCGGCCATCTTTTATGTGGGCATGATATGGGGTTTCCTGTCACAATCGCTATTGTTGTATGGGGAGCTGCACTTGGTTTATATAGCGTAGGATTATTCTGCCTGCTTTCTATGCTGTTTATTTTCCTTTTTTTTATCCACGGTACCGGCTACCACATCCATATTAAAAATGAATGCAGTATGCGTTTCCTGGCTGCTTCTGTTTCCCAGGAGCCGGCGGGATTAATGTGTGTGTCTCCTAGTGAACCAGATCAGTTAGAGCAGACGTCTAGAATATTACTTTCTGAGCTCCTCGCTGTAATTCATTTGTCATCCGCAATAACTGTCAGGTTTCTGAGCGGTGACCTGATAATCATGCACTATTTGTATTTACCTGTACAGTCAGATTTTGGGATACATGTCTGGTTTCCACGATGCGCTTCTGATACCAGTGCTCTTGAAAACCAGAAAAATCAAAGTGATACTCCTCATTTATTAGTTAAGTACATGCAAGTTAAAATCATACAAGTGAGGTGAGAGGAATTAACAAGAAAATGACAGCGAGAATCCTAAATTTTATATATATATGTGAGGTGGTAGAGTTCAAAAGTATTTATTTACAGTATTTGCAAAATGTAATAACATTAAACCCAACAAATAGAAACCATTCGGGCATGAATCCAGATATTTACATACTCTCCATCCCCTACTCTTCGTTTACCTTTGTCTGTACTCTACTTGAGCGGATTGTCTACATCTGTCTAACCCACTTTCTTTTCTCACTCCCTCCTTGACCAACTGTACTCTGGATTCCATTCCCAGTGTTCCACCTAGACTGCCCTACCAAACGTGACCAATGATTTACTCATAGCAAAGTCCAAGGACAATTTCTCCTTTAATTATTCTCTTGCACTTATGACACTGTTGAGAACCCTCTTTAACTGCACACCCTTCTGGGCTCACATATGACACTGTTGAGAACCCTCTTTAACTGCACACCCTTCTGGGCTCACTTATGACACTGTTGAGAACCCTCTTTAACTGCACACCCTCCTGGGCTCACATCCTACCTATCCAATCACTCGTTTAACATCATCTCTGGGTACACTGTCTTCTTAGCACAAAATATCAGCTGTACACCTCTTCTCTTGGTCTACTAATCCACTCATTTAGCCTACAGTATCATCTATATAGAGACAACCCTCAAATCTACCTTTCTTCCCTTGACTTTTCTCCCTCCCTCCCTTCTATCTCATTTGAATGTGTCTCTCCCTCTCCACAAGCTGAACATATTCAAAATTTAACTCCTCCTTTTGCCTCCTCCTAGAGTCCCTCCACCTCACTGACAATAACATTGCAATTTCTCAATCTCCCATGTGTGCTGCCTAGGTGTCATCCACCTATGAAACATTTTCTAAGGTTGGGTCTCCACTCATGCTTGGAATTGTATGGCTTTCATCTTACTAAAGATGCAACTAAAATGCTAATCTGCTCCCTTGTCATATCATGCCTCAACTATTGTAACCACCTAGTTGGCATTCACCTCACCCGTCTGTCCCCACTTCAATCAACTTAAATGCTGTTGCAAAACTGAACTTCTTTTGTCAGTAATCCAAATTTGTTGCTCTGCAAATTCCTAGAATGGCTCACATACCCTTTAGAATCCAAGTCAAAATCCCCACCGCCTATCTGCTTATGGAATTACTAGCCATCCCTTATTAGATTCTCTCACAGCCGCCAAAGCTTTAAACCCTTTTTGAAAGCCAACTTATTTTCTGATGTCTATTCAACAGCCAATGGAACCATTCTCCTTACCCCCCCCCCCCCCCCCCCGCCAATTGGTCACAAATACCCTGCTGTCCAAAACTCAACTGTCACTTGTTGTACCCCCAACCCAGTAGATTGTAAGTTCTCAGGAGCAGGTTCCTTTCCTTAATTCAAGTCCACACTCATGTTGTTACTCCCTTACATGTCACTCTTTTTTATTTATCCTGTTCAGCACCGTATATTTCATCTTCATGGCACTTTACAAGTAAAACAATAATAATATATACACATGCTCACAATATATTGCATTTGGCATCAGCAAATTGATATGCAGTGGTGCTAATTGGAGTAGATCAGGACACTACTGGTGATGTTTTATACATAAAGTTATGAATATAATGTATGCTGACAGTCATGTAGTTTTCATGCAAAGTTAACCACATAAGTTATTATGTGTATATTAAACCTACTGTAGGTGTGATGTAAACCGATTAGTACATTTCTATTTAAATATCAGTGTATTCAAAATTGTCAGCTGCATAAATGTCATCCTTCCTTTATCTTCCATTTCACAATGTTTGCTTAATTGAAACTTCATTTCAATCCGAAGTGAGCAGTTATTTTCTGTAGCATTTAAAAAGAAATCTGAAAGAACATGATGACCAGAGCTCGGTGAAAGCAATGCTTTTGTTTTTGAAATCCCCTCTGCTATTGTAGGCAATGAACTTGTACTATATCTCTGATCTGCATTTAGATTATCAAATGTCTGATGTTTGGCAATTTTGCTGCAAGAGCAGAATGTGTGCTGTGGTACATAATCCGTGCAGCGTTTACCACACCTATGGAATGTCACATTTTTAATTGTGCTGAAATCTGTAATTAATGCTGTCCTGATTTTTCTTTTGTTCTCAAATGGTGTGATGTTTTCTGCTCACTTTTGTCTGTTCTATGCTCAGACAAATTATATTTATACTGTATTCTATTCTTGTTTTGGTGAAGCTTATCAATTACACCTGTTTGTTTTTGGTGCCAAGCTGTTTGTTGACCATTCCCCTGAATTTGTCTTAGATTCTACTTTTAAACAGCCTGTCCTCAAAATCAAAAGTTGTTCTACTGATGAAACAGTAGATTAATGGATTGTAAAGTTCACTTGGAAAAACTGGTAATTATATTCTTATTACATCTTATTTGTTCTTAATCAAAGTTAGACTTTATATTTAGAATTGTGGTCTGATTTATTTTTTTTTTACAATATTTTTAACACTGATTAATCACAAAACTTAAGCATGTGGCACAACATCAAAAAGATAGCGAACCATTACTGTAGTATATATAACCATTTAAAGGATACAAACAAATTGAAAAATACAAATTTTGTAGATGATAATGCACATGCAATGTACTTGAGCATTAATATAACTGATAAAAAAGTTGGTACAGTATCATTGGTTGGTCACTAGATGGCACTGACAGTAAGACAACTTATTGATAAATGTAAATAGTGAGATAACTAGGAATTCCTGTGCAGATTAATACATATTATACTGTAAACTTACCACTAAGCTATCTACACTAGTGAATTTGCTGGCTTCTCTAACCTTTTGATTTGTATGAAGTTGGCAACATTGGTGATTGTCACTTTATTTTATACAACCTATGTGTGTTGTAGCTTGCTGTATCTTTTTTTGGTGCCACACTTGTGACTGACTGCTCACATTTACTTTCATGACAGAAGTGAGTTGTAGAAAGCCCTTGCAACACACTTAGCAGCATAGTGGTCAGCATTGCTGTCTCACAGCACTGGGGCTGTGGCTTCTCTGATGTTCGGGCACTATCTATGTGGAGCTTACACTTGCTTGAATTGGTTTAAGCTTAAGAATCATTTCATATGTTATAAATGTGTAAGGCATTATCTATACTCAAGGTCATGATTTATAATGGATGTTGGAATATAAATGATGCTTGTTCTATTAATTCACCCATTTGAAATAATTACAGTAAGTTTAGAAACTGAATTATACATATTGATTAATCATTGTGAGCTTCTCAGCAGGGCCATCTTACCTCTCTGTCTGTATTACCCAGTATTGTATTATAACTGTCTGTTCCCAATTGTAAAGCGCTATGGAATTTGCTGGCGTTATGTAAATAAATGTTGATCCCTAATTTTTCTATACGACTCTGTGCAGGTCAGCATTGTGTTGGTAGGGCTTAAATGTGCACTTTAAGAAAGTTTCATGAATTATTTCTTGATGGGTTCTGTCGGCTCACAAAATACAAACTCCATGATGTCAGTTACTGTGTTCAGTTGAAGTTCAGTTTGCTTAGAACTCGTTCACAGAAAGCTGGTGGCAAACAGGTTACATCCATCAAATAATACTTGAAAAATACCATTTATTCTCCTTTAAACAAAAAATAAACCATGCTATAATGTAAGTTGCCATATTTCTTGCCTTTTTTAAATATTTTCAGAGATAATAACGGTATGTAGTGGGGAAAATAGAAAATGGTCTAAAATCTAGTGAAAACAGGACCTGTGATATTTACACACATCTAAAAGAACACTTTGGGAGAGATTCAATTTCCCACGTTGTTCTTTAGAAGAACACAAGGTGTGCATCATTGCCGTTACTACGGTAATTGATGCACATTATTACTGTTAGTACGGTAATTTCAACGCTGATTTTTGCTCGCAGCTCCTCGAGCAGAAATCAGTATTAAAATTACTGTACAATTGGTAATGATCCCAATTGTAAAGCACTATGCAATCTGCTGGCGCTATATAAATGTTGATGATGATGCGTAGAACAACATGGAGAATTGAATCTTTCCGTTTGAGCAGTCTTCTTAAAGATTATTCCCACCAAAACGAATTGTTTTTTTGGTGGCATTATTAGGTAAGGCAAGGTAAAAAGGAAAAGCTGACACCTGTGCTCTAACAAAGCCTGATCACCTATATCAGGGGATCACAAGTGAGAGATTTTCTTGGTTTTTAGCTCATCTTCAAGATGATTCCAGAGCAGGAGATCCTCTATTCCCTTTCAGCAGACTTTGTGAAACTGTTTAATGGAGATTTTACAGCCCCTTCCCTTTCCTCCTTTAGTAACCATAAACGCCCATGGGACTAAGAATCTGTTCATTCATATGTTGGGGTCTCCTCAAAGGTTACTAGACATTGCCTAATATTTTATCATAAGATAAATTGAAATCGCATTAATACAATGGGACAATTGAAACACCCAATTTTTATTTTCCTATATATTTGCATTGTAGATGTATTTGCAAAGAACACATTTTTGTCGTCTTTTCCATGATGAGCATAAAGAACACATATTAACATATTATTTTTTTTTATATATCATTGTAGAGATTCTGAAAGAGTTGGATGACTATTATGAAAAGTTCAGACGTGAATCTGATGCAATACAAAAGAGACGTCTTCTGCAGTTCATCCAGAGAGCTCTTATTCGTAGCCAAGAGCTTGGTGATGACAAGATTCAAATAGTTAGTCAGATGGTGGAGTTGGTTGAAAACAGGACACGGCAAGTAGACAGTCATGTGGAACTCTTTGAAACTTGCCAAGATCTGAATGATAGTACGAGTAATAGCAGCAAA
Organism: Mixophyes fleayi; assembly: GCF_038048845.1. NCBI lineage: Eukaryota > Metazoa > Chordata > Amphibia > Anura > Limnodynastidae > Mixophyes > Mixophyes fleayi. Next base: position 134,970,408 of record NC_134403.1, read on the forward strand.
AATACCCAGGACAAGTCCAAAACTGAGGCTGTCTCTCAGACTGATAAAAGCAGCAATAAGAGATCAAGGAGGCAGAGAAATAATGAGAACCGGGAAAACGCAACCATTAATCATGACCACGATGACCTTACGTCAGGAATGCCCAAAGAAAAGAAGGCAAAAACATCGAAGAAGAAAAAGCGATCCAAAGCTAAAGCTGAAAGAGAAGCATCTCCTGCAGATCTTCCTATTGATCCAAATGAGCCAACCTATTGCCTGTGTAATCAAGTTTCTTATGGCGAAATGATTGGCTGTGATAATGAAGAATGCCCAATAGAATGGTTCCACTTTTCTTGTGTTGGACTCAATCATAAACCAAAGGGAAAATGGTACTGTCCTGAATGTAGAGGGGAAAATGAGAAAACCATGGGCAAAGCACTTGAGAAATCTAAAAAAGAGAGGGCGTACAACAGGTAGTCCACAGACGCTTACCACGGGAAAAAGAAGGAAAAATAAAGCATTGTATTTATTGTCCAGACACCTTGTAAAGGTGATAAGGATTGCATAATGTATATTTTTTATCTAAGTCTAGGGATAATACCCATTATGGTTGTAGTGAAAGCAATAACATCACTTTATTTCCCCTTTTTTATATAAGGTCTAACAGTTAATTGTCCATGAATCTACCCGGTGAGCTGGTTAATTGTCCATGCCATGCATGTATTTTCAAACTCAGTGTTTCAGGCCTTTCAATTACAGATGGGGACTAAGAACGTAACAGTTGTGGTTGATGTTTAATGCACTTCTAAAACTAAAAGCACTGTGTCATCCACTAGGTTTCACACAATTGGTCGTTTTATTTTCACAGCTATGTTCTGTTGCCTACCTTATGGCATATTATTATGTCAGGTTATTTAATTGTATAGCTCTCTAAATTTTGACTTTTGTCAATAACCACTGTTTTATTATTACTTCCAGCATGTCATGGCTTAAACATTGTATTGACATGGGAGGGATAAAGGTGAACCTTGTTCTTTAGCTCTATTATTATCCAAACAATGGATAATTCAAGACAAGTAGCTTATTTTTTAAACCAATGCAAAAGTTGCATTTTACATAGCAAATATTTTATACTGTATTCTGGCCTGAAAACCAAGGAAGGCCGTTTTAAAATGATTGACTATGTTTTTTTTGGTTTTTTTTATTGAACCAAACAGTGGTTTAGTAATGATTCACACAAATCAAGCTTTTTACAGTCACAAGTAATAGTGAAGCAATCCTAATTTGTATAAATGTACATTCTAAGTGACATTGCACTTGATGTATTATAATTGGAAATGCAGCCAAATGCCATTGTATAACCAATGTGCATTTCCTTCTGTATGTATGAAGATTGTACAGCTGTGATACTTAAAATAAATACAGATCTATGGAAAAGTTATTCAGATATCCTGTTTTTTTTTTTTGTTTTTTTTGTAACTCCGTTTACATATTAAGCTTAAGAAAAAAATAACGATAATCATTCTAGGAAAAGAAGAATCCATGTAGCCACAGTTCCTGAAAGTCATAATCCTCTGTCACTGTTATTCAGGAAATTAGTGTTTTAAGTTTAAATCATACACATTTTAAATTGCTTACTACTCCTTTTTAATTACTAGGTGGACGCTAAAATTGTTACATTGTTCCCTTATCATGCTATTCACGGATTGGGACCCATTTTGGAAAACCAAATCTCTAAATTGGATAATTTTTTGTCAAAGTCCAGCATAAATTTCTTTAAAGGCAAAGTATTTACAGTTTTATTTGTTATATGTGCAAAGGCTTGGTTATTACAAATATAACTCATCCTATCCTGTCTGTACTATTTGTTAGATACACTATATACATCCAGCTACCACCACTGCATTGCATTCCCAATTTCATTGAATTTGAACTCAGGGGGAAAAGGTGGATTTTAATTTTCGGACATTAATATCTATTCATGTCTTGTGTCATGTTTATTTTTTGTTCAATTGCTGGTATCATTTATCTGAAGATTGTTTTTCAATCTGTAAACACAGTTTCTCATTGAGAATACAGTCACAGGATGTTCATTTAGACATTTTCCTCTATGATGGCGCTCCCCTCAAAATAAAAATATAACACTATTCATTTAGCATTAAACGTAGAGATAAAATGTTACATAGGAAACTTGATACTTTTGACTTTCATTTTTATATCGTGAGTAATTTCCAAGAGATGTGATTTCTAGCTGTTGTAAATTTTTCATCAGTATTAGAAATATATGGCAGCTAGGACAGGTCATCATGGTGGGATTTTGGTGTGTGTTGCAGAGATGAATGTGACAACTTCTGTAATGTTGAAACTTCATCTGGTATCTTTAAACTTTGGCAGAAATTTGTACCACCACACCGACTATAGGATTTTACCCAATGTCAATACACATATCCCTATAAATACCTCCTAATGAGGACTCTGGATTAGTAATTGGGGTGCAACCTTGAAACTCAAGGTATAATTGGAACAAGGAAAGATGAAAAAGCAAAGTTTCTTAAAATTAGGTGCACAAAATCCTCTGGTAATATTCGTGATTACCATCCTTTTAAAACTTAATTTTTTGTTAAGATATACCCTAAAAGCGAAATATACTAAAATATAACTAATAAAATCCCATGGATTGATTAAAAGGACTGGATGCACTTAGTATAGAACCTATATAATCCCATGTAATAGAGTGTGTAATACCCTTACAGCGCTACATAAACCACTTCTGCAAATCAGTGAATTGCAACCTAACACCTAGGTATGAATAACAGATAGAAAAAATGTATAAATCACTTTTTTGCGCTGTAGTTTCCCAAACGAGACAAAATTGAGTAGATATTGAAAAAAAACAGAAATGAATATACTTATTGTTGTTGATATGAAATTCGATTCCCTTCAGATGATCATACACAAGTTTTCACGTTGACAATCAGACCATATGAAAAGAAAAAGAATATACAATAGTGTAACACTGTAGAATATAATGGTGTGTATTTCTGAGTCCAAATGATATATATAAAAGTTTAAAAAATATCCAATCCTATTGTTGGTGTTTTCAATCAATATTTCACCATAGGTAACAAAATTATTATTCCAAGTTGATATATGGTGTGGGATACCCCACAATTCAATCTACTTACAATGTAGATTCTTTAAAATTGGCACTTCAGAGTAATAATCTCCGCTCCTCCTTTCTTCTCCAAAGTTTCTCAGTAAATATATGGAAGAAAGAGGTATACCTTTTAGGTTGTAGTTAAAAACATTTATTTAATAAAAACATACATGTTCATACCGCGGAGTAATGAATGGTCAGCATTTCACATGTAAGCCATCCCAGCGGGTAGATCGTGTGCACAGAGAATTATCCACAGGAGAACAGTAACGTCCCAATAGCTGCAGAGTTCTAAATGAGCAAGTCTACACGCTGAACAGTCACTGGAATCCCCGTCTGAGCGAGTCCCGTCTTGGCCGGCATATACGGAAAGAACACAGCAGCAATCACCAACTAGTTTCGATCCTAATCACTGGATCTTTCTCAAGGTAATGAACATAGCAAGCTGTGTCTTCTTTTATAGGTCACTGTGATCACATGATCGGGTCCAAAGATATAAGGAAGCGCCAATTTCAAACAAACATTGTTTCCATTGTATAAACGTTCAATTTGTCATAGCAAAGAAAGATATATACTAACAAGTTATCAGATACTTCATGTTATATGGAATTTATACAGTAATTATTCCTGGAATAAGATAAGCAAAAGAGAGAGAAAAATATAGGTGGAGTTAATTCATTCTAAAAAGCATTTCAACTCAAAATCTTTATTTAATCCAGTTGGTATCAAAGTGTTAAGTCTAAATATCCACATAATTTCTCTCTGAGATAATTTATTACTAATATCTCTACATTTCCAATCTCCTTGCACTAGGTCTATGCCTATAAAGTTCTTTATATCCCTAACGTCACATCCGTGGTGGTCTTTAAAGTGCATGGATAAGGAATGTTGCTCATATCCTATTTTAATGTTCCGAATGTGTTCATATATGCGTTTTTTCAGGGGACGTGATGTCTTTCCCACATAACATAATCCGCATTTGCATTCTATTATATAAACAACATTGCATGAGTGACATGTAATAAAGGAATCTATTTTGTACGAATTGTTATGAACAATAAATTCTTCTATTTTGCTGTTACTATGGGTGATTTGTCTACAGGGAAGACACTGTCCACAGCGATAAAATCCCTTTGACTTAATCCTCCCTTGTCTGGGAGACTCAACCAAAGCTCCCTTGACTAGTTTGTCCTTTAAGGTTTGCGATTTTCTATATATAAAGGAAGGTTTGTTTGAAAGGATTTCTGCAAGGTGTGTGTCTTTTCCCAGAATATGCCAGAATTTAGATATTTATTATTATTATTATTATTATTAATATTTATTTATAAGGAGCCACAAGGCATCCGCAGCGCCATACAGAGACAAACAAAATTACAATACAATGGGAGACAGCACAGTACAGTAAACACAGCAACTCAGTAAGCTCAATGCACAGCTAGAGAAGGCGGGGAAGGGGGAGGGAGGATCCGCAAACGACGGGGCCCAAGAAGGAGGGCGCGGAAGACAGGGAGACCCCCAGGGGGGAGGAGGGAGCGAGAGAAAAAATGTATAAGAGCTTTCTAAGAAAAGGATATGATGATCAATAACTTTACAAAGCTAAAGAAAAAATTAAAATGATTGATAGAGAGTCCCTTTTAGAACCTTCTAAAAAATCTAATGAAAAGGACTTTCAATTATCCTTTATCACTAATTACAGTTATACATATAAAAAGATGGAACATATTATATCTATGATCCACCCCTCCCCTTCGATGGTACGCTCCTCTGAGCAGGGCCATCTCTCCTCCTCTTTCCACCACTTCTAACTCTGCTCTCCAGCTACTTAGCCCTCCACCTCGAGGGTCCTCCACCCCACGTCCACTCTCGCTCCCTCCTCCCCCCTGGGGGTCTCCCTGTCTTCCGCGCCCTCCTTCTTGGGCCCCGTCGTTTGCGGATCCTCCCTCCCCCTTCCCCGCCCTCTCTAGCTGTGCATTGAGCTTACTGAGTTGCTGTGTTTACTGTACTGTGCTGTCTCCCATTGTATTGTAATTTTGTTTGTCTCTGTACGGCGCTGCGGATGCCTTGTGGCGCCTTATAAATAAATATTAATAATAATAATATCTAAATTCTGGCATATTCTGGGAAAAGACACACACCTTGCAGAAATCCTTCCAAACAAACCTTCCTTTATATATAGAAAATCGCAAACCTTAAAGGACAAACTAGTCAAGGGAGCTTTGGTTGAGTCTCCCAGACAAGGGAGGATTAAGTCAAAGGGATTTTATCGCTGTGGACAGTGTCTTCCCTGTAGACAAATCACCCATAGTAACAGCAAAATAGAAGAATTTATTGTTCATAACAATTCGTACAAAATTGATTCCTTTATTACATGTCACTCATGCAATGTTGTTTATATAATAGAATGCAAATGCGGATTATGTTATGTGGGAAAGACATCACGTCCCCTGAAAAGACGCATATATGAACACATTCGGAACATTAAAATAGGATATGAGCAACATTCCTTATCCATGCACTTTAAAGACCACCACGGATGTGACGTTAGGGATATAAAGAACTTTATAGGCATAGACCTAGTGCAAGGAGATTGGAAATGTAGAGATATTAGTAATAAATTATCTCAGAGAGAAATGATGTGGATATTTAGACTTAACACTTTGATACCAACTGGATTAAATAAAGATTTTGAGTTGAAATGCTTTTTAGAATGAATTAACTCCACCTATATTTTTCTCTCTCTTTTGCTTATCTTATTCCAGGAATAATTACTGTATAAATTCCATATAACATGAAGTATCTGATAACTTGTTAGTATATATCTTTCTTTGCTATGACAAATTGAACGTTTATACAATGGAAACAATGTTTGTTTGAAATTGGCGCTTCCTTATATCTTTGGATCCGATCATGTGATCACAGTGACCTATAAAAGAAGACACAGCTTGCTATGTTCATTACCTTGAGAAAGATCCAGTGATTAGGATCAAAACTAGTTGGTGATTGCTGCTGTGTTCCTTCCGTGTATGGCGGCCAAGACGGGACTCGCTCAGACGGGGATTCCAGTGACTGTTCAGCGTGTAGACTTGCTCATTTAGAACTCTGCAGCTATTGGGACGTTACTGTTCTCCTGTGGATAATTCTCTGTGCACACGATCTACCCGCTGGGATGGCTTACATGTGAAATGCTGACCATTCATTACTCTGCGGTATGAACATGTATGTTTTTATTAAATAAATCTTTTTAACTATAACCTAAAAGGTATACCTCTTTCTTCCATATATTTACTGAGAAACTTTGGAGAAGAAAGGAGGAGCGGAGATTAATACTCTGAAGTGCCAATTTTAAAGAATCTACATCGTAAGTAGATTGAATTGTGGGGTATCCCACACCATATATCAACTTGGAATAATAATTTTGTTACCTATGGTGAAATATTGATTGAAAACACCAACAATAGGATTGGATATTTTTTAAACTTTTATATATATCATTTGGACTCAGAAATACACACCATTATATTCTACAGTGTTACACTATTGTATATTCTTTTTCTTTTCATATGGTCTGATTGTCAACGTGAAAACTTGTGTATGATCATCTGAAGGGAATCGAATTTCATATCAACAACAATAAGTATATTCATTTCTGTTTTTTTTCAATATCTACTCAATTTTGTCTTGTTTGGGAAACTACAGCGCAAAAAAGTGATTTATACATTTTTTCTACCTATATAATCCCACTATAAGTTATATGGTACAGAGGTATAATAGTTTGATTAACATGCAGATGTGAAGGGGTCAGATTTATATAAAGAAATATATGCCATACTGGGCATAAATGTACATATATTTATAATGTGTTTCTAGTATCAGGTCTGTTAAATGACAGACTAAAAAAAAAACAATAATATCCAGCTAGCAGATAGCGGTTGGATTAGATGGTAAATCCCAATTGCCTCTTACATTGATCACAAACGCTGGTATATAATCCCTTCTGACTTCTTCCTGCAGATCAACAATTAGTAAATATGCAATCTACCCTGCAGCACACTCCATAGCATATCATGATAAATATCTCAAAAGCGCTATCTCAGAATGAAAATTTCTGTTATGGGGAGTGTATTGCTGTCTGCCTACTAGGTTTTGCATCTAACTCCTGGGCTTACAGGGATAGCTGCATGATCAAACTCCTCTAGTACAGATAATAAGTGTATCCAGCTAATACACCGACGCGCGTTTCGCTCTTGCTTAATTAAGGCAAGCAGGCTGGATGAACTGACAGTTCTTATATACTGTCAGTTCCGTGTGAACATGCTGGCGTCACTACATAAGGAGCCAATCACGTTGGGGTGTCAGTTGAGTGAAAGTTACAACTACCAATGGGGGGAGACTCTCTCAAAACTCCGCCCAACAACAGTTGTGATTGGTCAAATATCGGCTAAGATTAGATCAGATAAACAAAGCCTGCTTCTGCGGACAGATGAATAAAAGCCTACATCATGCTTGATACATATTTTGATTATATAACTCACAACTCTTATTCTTTTTATAAAAGCTGCATATCCGGTTTGTAATCCCTCATAGACCCGCTGTTCTCGATTCGTGATTAAATTAAACAGTAAGAACATGTACCAAAAGGGGGAGACTCTCAAAACTCCTCCCAACAACAGTTGTAATTGGTCTAGTATAGGCTGATATTAGATCAAATAGATAAATAAATAAAGCCTACTTCTGTTGATAAATAAACAAAGACCTACATTTATTTAATACATTTTAGATTGTATAACATAGATCACAGCTCTTCTTCTTATAAAAGCTACTATCATCAGGTTTGTAGTCACTCGCGGACCCACTGTATAATACTCACTGAAAGAATCTCCAACCGTAATTACATTTAACAGAAAAACATATACCTTAATTAATTTGATGCATAAACTCAACGTATCTAGTTCATATCTAACTAGTATCGTTATGTACAATACAGGTTTGTAAAATATAGTGTAGTATGTGAGTTTTTTAATTATTCTACAAGTAGGGAATATCTCTTAGATAATCTATTTATCAAATACTCTAATATAAAAATATAATAGTGCTATAATTAGTTTAGTGATTTAACAACATAAATCAGTTCTATATAACCAATTTATTCTATTATTTTGTCTAGAAGTATAATTACATACCTAGATCCTCATCTTAATGTGTGCTATTATTAATTAGAATATTAATTAATATTCATAGTGAACAAAACTGGGAAGGTGATCCATTAAAAAAGGATGATTGAAACTTTGTGATTATAGTGAACAAAATTGTGTGACATTAAGAATCTGACCTGACTGATATTTTAATTAATAGTAGTAATAATAATTGTAATAAAAATTGTGTAATTTAATATGTATTGAGATTATGGTGTAAAACATTGATATTGTATTCAATGATAATTTAATATCTGAGTGCCATTAAGGATTTGTTACTGTTAAATTAATATAAATTTATAGGTGATTTTGGATCTTGAGGTAGATATACCTCTAACGCGGAGTTTAGTGAGTATGCTTGTTCCTGCAAATGAGTATTGTTTTATAAAGATCTATATACTTTTACTAAAGAAAGATAGTATAGTTGTTATTTTCATTAAGTCCAGTAGGATGTATTGTTCCCATTAAAAATATCATTCTTGCTTCTCTCTTTAGAAGTTCTGATCTTATATCACCTCCTCTTACTCCCAATTGAACTTTCTCCAATCCATAAACTGCAAGTTGTTGTGGATTACTGTTATGGAATTTCAAAAAATGTTTTGCAACTGTGGTAATAGTTCTCTTTCTTGATATGTCTTGAGTTGCATTTCTGATATTACCGATGTGTTCCAATATCCGCTGTTTAAGCGGTCTATTGGTCATACCGATATATTTCATATTACAAGTACACGTCAGGCAATAAATTACCCCAATAGAGTCCCAATTAATAAAAGATTGTATTTTATGGATCCTATTAAATTTATCATGGAATTTTTTGGTTTTCTTGGTAAATTTACATGCCCTGCATTTTCCAAAGGGAAAAAAAAACATTTGGAAGATCACTAATCGTACTAGTTTTCAAAATGTCTTGATAATGACTATGTACTAGTGAATCACGTAGGTTTTTAGACCTTCTCCAACTTGTGAAGATCTTTTCGTCAATAATTTCTTTTAAATCAGGGTCCAGTTATAGAACATGACTAAACTTTGCTCAGATTCTAATTTTTTAATCATATTTGAAGCACTTTCACGTGCTCTTAAAATGCCTCTCCATATACTTGAATGGGATTTGAAAGGTAAAAGCCCATAAAAATTCCGGAAGAATTTTGCTTTAGCAAACACCAGGTATAGGTTTGTTTTTCATAATCCTACACATGCCATGAGGGAAAAATGCTTATGGTGTTTTTGAAAAAACAATGTCCGTCTAAATGCAGGTATTAACATAGCTTATGTGCTATTCCACAGACCCCCAATACAACTATACTTTCTTTGGTTTATACCCCAATGCCATACAAGTCATGGTAAAGGATTGTATTACTAGTTCTCAAAACCTAGACCATTTTCATGGGAGACTGCTCTGTCCATGATCTTAAGGTTTGGAAGACAGGTTATATTTAATAAGGTTTCTTTTGTGTGTTATTGTTAAAATAACAGTCCATAATATGTGAAGCATATATATATATATATATATATATATATATATATATATATATATATATATATATATATATAGAAGATCCTCAGTTGTTGCTCTTGCGCTTTAAAAGCCTTGTGCAGCTAGGTATCATCTCATCTCTTCTATTTCCAGGTATGTCAGTGAAGTACTGAAAATACTCATCAGCTCATCCTCTCCTATTCTCATATGTTCAACTATGTTTGTGTTTTAAAGTATGTGACAGGAATGTGTTATCAATTGTTTTGGCTGTTGTGGTTTTTTTTTTCTCTGATCAGCTGACCAATTAGCACAGATGTATTCAGCCTCACGATATCTTAGCATTCAGTCTAGGGGGACTGATGCGTGTTTTCTGTTTCTCTCACAAAGTGTTTAGAAAATACAGTTGAACAATTGTAGACATCCAGACATAAGCTACTTCTGCCTCAATCTGACTTCGCTCTACTCTACCTACATTGGACCTGGAAACTAGGTATTTCTTTATATTTCCATAAGTTTCTTGGTTTTACTCTAAAATTCAAATGTTTAACAAATTGCTTTTCATACTGTTCTTTGATGGAATTATCATTAGGACTATATCTCATACTTGCCAACTTTTCCTCGTTGGCTTCAGGGAGATCCTAGGGGAGGTGGGCGTGCGGGGGCGGGGCTTGATGTATCACATCATTTTGGCCCCGTCCTCTGAACGATTGTCATAATTTTGGCCAATTACAGCAGGGGGCAGGGCTAAGATGACGAGATATTTGCGTCAATAAGCCCCCCCTCCCCGCCACTTATCTATTGCAGAGGCGAGAACCGGGAGGTTGCTCTGCTCTCCCAGGAGCCCCAGGCTCCCAGAAATGCGGGAGTCTCCCGGATATTTCGGTGGAGTAGACAACTATGCGTTAAAGAAAAGCAGCTAATGTATTTCTAGAGAATGAAGTGTCTTTTACATTTCTGTCTCCATTACTAAAGTGATTTTGTCTTACCTGTCAGTCTTTGATTAAATCTTGGTCTCCATGAAAATGGCCACCTCCATAAGCATCAATACATGGACATAGGACACAATTTCTGAACTGTGTCATCATACCACAGATGGTGAAGCCAACCACGTCTTGTACTGGCTCAGAATCAGGGAGAATGCCAGACTCTTCAGGGAGTGAGGGAGATCACTCCTATTTCAGGGAGTCTCCCTGGCATTCAGGGAGAGTTGGCAAGTATGCTATATCTTCCTTCACCCTTCATGCAACACACAAATTTGTTCACATTGCCCCTTCATTTCTCCACTCACCTCTAACATTCATGAACTTTTTTTCTCTCTTTATATTCAGTAACTGGTACAGCCTCATCCTGTCGCCATAAATTACAAGGCCACAGATCTCTCCCTCTCTTTCCTCTCTCTCTCTCTCTCCACCATTTCACCCACACTTGAAGGCAGACAAGGAGGCGGGTTTGGACTAATTTTCTCCCCACAGTGCACATTCACAATTTTACGTGTTACTGTGATCTGTCACCACACCAACAATTTCTTGAACATTTCTCTACATGACTTTTAACTTCCCACATCTCCACCATCATCATGGGTGATGTAAACATTCCTATTTCTAATCCATGTTCCAATGTGGCTTCCAAACTACTCTCTCTAACCTCCTCCCTCAGCCTCTCCCAGTGGGTTGAATCCTCTACTCATCAGGATGGCCACTACCTTGATCTTGTTTTCTCTACACTAAGCTCAGTTTCTGATTTCCTTAACACTCTTTTGCCCCTCTCATATCATCACCTTTATCAGCTATATGCTCACCCTTTAACCTCTCTGCTGTCAAACTCTACCAAGCACTTCTCATACCCGAAGAAATCTTAACTTTATATTAATTTTCAACAGTTATTCACCTCTCTCCCAACACCTTCTCTAACCAATATTTACATTCTCCCTGATATGGCAGTACCTCATTTTCACCAAACTCTAGCAACTGCCACTTCATCAAGTGGCTCCAGAGACTCTTCATACTCCACATCGACTTCAATGTCAGCTGTGGCACACTAAAGGAACACAAAATCTTCAAAAACATTCTCGAAAACCACAATGTCATTGGCGTAAATCTTACCTCTAATGATTTTGTCACATATACTGATATCTACCACCTCCATTAAAATGCTCTAGACACTAATAAACATACTTCCAATCTCCCATCTCTACTGAAGCTACTAACCCAAAAACCTCAGACTACCATCAGTGCCCAGGATCTTGCTTCCTGTCTTTTTTATCCTATTCCTTCACAAATTGGTAGATCTGTCTCCTGTGCTTATTCCACCTCTAACTAAAATTCACTCTCTCTTGCTTTTCCTCCCTACACTCTTCTTGTATATATTCTTTCTGCAAACAATCTATTGGATCCTCTTCAGTGAGGCTTTCGTTCGCAACACTCCACAGAGACTGCATTGACCAAGGTTGTCAATGATCTGATCACTGCTAAAACTAAAGGCCGTTACTCTCTTCTACTTCTCCTGGATCTCTGCTACACACTCTAAAATCCCTATGTCCTCAAGACATTGTCCTATCCTGGTTCTCATCCTACCTATCTATTCGCTCTTTCAGTGTTAATTTCTCTGGATCCACCTCTGCTCCACTTCCTTGTTTTCCATCTACACCACTTCTCTTGGACTAATAAGATCCTTTAGATTTCAGTAGCCTCTCTATGCGGATGATACACAAATTTATCTATCCTGATCTTTTGCCATCTGCGTTGTCCCATGTTACTGACTGCAATTTCATCTTGAATGTCCTCTTGCCAACTCAAAATCAATATTTCAAAAACAAAGTTGATAGTTAATAATATTCCCACTAACCAACAGAAGTTACCTACCTGGCATTTCTATTTCTGTTTAAAACATGACCATAATTCCCACCTGCAAGCTTGCTGCCTAGGTGTGATCCATGACTCACCGCTGTCCTTTGTTTCACACATCAACTCTCTACTTAAATCATGCCACATACATCTAAAAAACTTTTCCAGAATACACACACATCTTACACAAAACACTGCAAAAACTTTAATTTATGCACTCATCATTGCCCACATTGACTATTGCAATTACCTCCATATACTGGTCTTCCCCTATTCAGACTCTCACCCCTACGATCTATTTTTCAGTGCAGTGACTAGATTGATTTTCCCTGCAAATCGTTCTTCTGTTGAGCCACTAACAGGCAACCATTGCAGAGACTCATTTTTACTGAATCCAATATAATATACTTTTACAAACATACAAGTCAATAAACAAAATTGCACCAACTTACATCTCCTCACTTGTCTGAAAATATCTACCAACTCGACACCTCTGTTCTGCAGAAGATCTGCATTTCTCATCCACTCTCATTAGATGCTTCTTCCATTCCTTGTTCTAAAACTTTTTTTGTTGGGCTGCACCCACTTTGTAGAAATCCTTCCCTTGCACTGTAAGACTTTCCTCTTGTCTTTAAGTGTTCTCTGAAAACCCTCCTCTTCAGACAAGCTTATAATATTCCTCAACCACCCTCTTACCCTTCCTAGGTTATCCTATTACCACTCTTTACACAAGACTACAATCCTTTGATCCCCTGACCAACATTGCTGTATGACTGGATCATATGGCCCACTAGGCACTGTTGAACTCTGCATTCTGGCTGGACCAATAAGCGATGAGTGGAACCTGACCATGTATCAAACTCCCATTGTCCTATAGATGTAAGCTTGTGAGCAGGGCCCTCTTACCTCTCTGTCTGTATTACCCAGTATTGTTTTACAACCTTGTTTGTTTCCAAATGTATAGTGCTGCAGAATTTGCTGCCACTATATAAATAAATGATGATGATTACAATATATAAAAGGTATGAGACCAAGGCTTTTTTTTTTTAAGGCAAAAAGGCATCTGACTGGACATGGCTCTATTATCAAGTGCACTAACAAATGTTTTTGTAGAAGACATTCTGCCTTTTCTTAACATTTAGAACTAGTGAGTCCCAAATTGCGTGTCAGGACACATTTATCTGTCACAATAGTAGAGCCAAAGTTTGTCAAGAATATATAAGTAACCAGGGAAGCAAAGCTCTTGAAATAAGTGGAAGTGATGCAATGGTGTATATGTGACCAAATATTTTAATTGTAACTGGACATAGTTCACATTTTAAATATGCTCAAATTTACTTTTATGATTTTGTTTGTTTATTATAATATTTTAACATTTCAATGTCACATAAAAGTTAACAGTACCATTTATGGGCCACTGGTGCACATAGCTTTGCAAAACTGAGACTTTATTTTGCAGAGGGTACATAGACACAGCAGAAGAGTCTATTTTCCTGCAGCAAAAACATTTGAATTTTGCACCAGCTCTGAACAATTCTAGGTGCAATTACAAAAGAAAACAAAAACTTCAAGCACGTAAATATGTTCATCTAACAGTATTTTAGTAGAAAAGCAAAAATGGTTAATGAAAGGGGTGGTTTTAAAATGGTAGCAGCCTGAACTTTGGTGTCCCATTTACAATGTGTCTCTTCAGACACTTTCACCTCACTGTAACTGTAGGCAGACTTCTAGTTTGTAGTGGTGTCTGCAAAACTGGAAAGTTGGCATGCACCTTGCAATGGGCAAATCTTAACCTTGGTTTTATAACATTGTATACCTTGTCTGGAAATTAGTGAAATGGTTGAAAATGCATACACTTTGTGGATACTCCATGGAAGAGGTGAAGCATCTGTCCCTTCTATTTCAGCGAATGGAAATAATATGTTTCTTCTTGTATGGAGTCACCCTGAGATCTTTCTCCAGAGTACTCCAGGCCATTGTTATTTGGTGAAACAATGTAGATTCTGGAGCAATTTCTCATAGTCTAGGACGTGCTGGCATAGAGGATCTTCATGTACATTGTTGGGGCCCAAAATGTGTACTGCCTGAACCTCTCCCCTCCCCCTCCCTTGGAGATGTTCCTCCCACCAAATCACCATGGAGTTACATCCTGCATCTACAAGCCTCCCTTGTACTAGAGGATCCTTGATCAGAGGATAAAAAGCCAATAGGATTTGAAAAACTGTTCATAACTCTGACATTGGATAATGTGATTGCTATGTTCAGGTCCCATCTTCCATGGGCTTGATACCCCTAGATAATGAGCTCCCAAACTGAAGGCACTGGCATGTGACACAACTATGAACATGCTGTCTGGTTCAAAGGATCCGCTCCTCTTTAGATTGTTAACTTGTTCACCACAAGACTGGTCTTTCATATTTTGTGAAAATGGTTTCCCCTATTGAGAAAGTATATTTGCAATTTGAAATCCCATGCCCATATTGCTGTTGGAATCGTGGATGATAGAACTCCCAGGAACTTTAAGTACTGTTCCATCAACAGCCAATTTTGTCTCATGACTTAGATTGATATTGATCCAGAGTAGTCACTTTTTTCCAGAATGATTAAAGGCCAAACCGCTGAAGATCAGACAGTCAATGGTCAGTGTGTTCACAAACAGGTGGGGATGTTACCAAGATGTTTTTTGCATGATAGAATTGTAACATTTTGCAAATTTGAACCATTGCCTGCTGATGAAGGAGCTATCATCATTTTCGTTTATATAGCGCCACAAAACTCTGCAGCGCCAGACAGTCCTTATGTGACATTTTAAAAAGATGTCTATTTTTGTATCCATTTGCAAATAACTGAATGTATCCACATATCCTGAATTATTTCTGCCAGGCCTCTTTGAAGAATCTTAATAGTGTGGCTCCAACCAAACATCTCTAAATATGCAAATTCTCAAAATTACTTGTGTGCATTAAAAAATTGCTGAGGTTGTACCTTTTTGATTGAGTACCTTTCCAGGCTCTCCAGATATTCACAACCTGGGCTAAGTGTTCTCGCCCCCTTTGCTACTCTTTGGCATCTTGCTCAGTGTCTCATCTTTGATAACTTACTCAGTCCTAATTTTCCACCTGTATCTCTCTTATTGCAGCATCCAGTTTCTCCCCCAAATAACATGTAGTAATTGTAGAAGAGAAGGAAAAACTTGTGCTTACAAGATGTAACTGCCACCCATAGTTTTGAGGTCTTTTTTTTTATTATTAATCTGGAAGATATACGAACTGGATCGAAGTAAGATTCCCTGTATGAAGTTGGATTTTCATCCAATGCTGATATATTCTACTGTTTCTACACTCATGGAATGGCTTATTTAATATTGTCCTGCTGTACCTTGGGTGCCTTTGCCACCAAGGTAAATGCTACTACTGGTCTGCTTGCAGCTCCTGTAGAAACATATATCCTTTTTAGATCATTACCCATTACATCTTGTGGAAGGGTAAAATGATTATTAATGGCATTATTTCCCTCCACTTTTTAATAATTGCCTCCAAGATCTCCTCAATTTACAATATTCAAATGACACTATGGGGCATATTCAATTAGCTTTTAAAATCGCGGTAACGCGCCGGAACAGCCGCGAAACGTAATACACGTTACCACAATAACGTGGATTTTCGTTCGCAGCCCATAGGGTTGTGTACGAAAATCTGCGTTAATGCGGTACTGTAATACCGGCAAGAACGCGCACTTTTCGCGGTAACGCGCGTTACCGCGAATCCGAAAGCTAATTGAATATGCCCCTATAGCTTTAAGGAGCATATTCAATTAGATTTCGAATTCGCGTCAACGCGCGTTGCCGCGAAAAGTGCCCGTTCTTGCGGGTATTACGGTACCGCATTAACGCAGATTTTCGTTCGCAACCCTATGGGCTGCGAACGAAAATCCACGTTATTGCGGTACCATGTATTACGTTTCGCGGCTGTTCCGGCGCGTTACCGCGAAAGCTAATTGAATATGCCCCTTTGAATGGATATTGTTGGAATGTGCATGCTTTATATATTTGTAGGGATCTGTTTTATGAGGGTTTAAGGCAGAGACAACCAATTAATATTTGGCCATTGTGGTGATCTAATAACCCTTGGTCAAACAAAGGTCTAGCCCTCACAGCACAGGTAGTGAAGAGCAATTATGATTAAATAAATCAAAGTGTTGTGCCTCCCCCTTTAAAATAAGTAACCAGCATAAGTGCTATAGGGTGGGCTGTTTACCATTAAAGCAGTGGGACAATGAGCATGGTGTCCCTTTGCAAGAACAAGGATCAGAACTAGGCTTGGTTTATCACAATATAATATGGAGACCGACAGCATGGGGTCCACCTGTTGTTATGTGAAACCAGCCCCAGCCCAGTCAGCATGGGGTTGTAATAGGCTATGTTGGACTGCTTAAAAATGTACACACAAACACACCCCTGTTATCCCTCAGGACAACTAGACCCGTGCTGCATGGCACAGTGGGGTAAAGTGGACTTTTGCAGGCTGTGAATGTATTTACATTCATCTCTAAATCATGCTCTGAATCCACAAAAATAAACTCCAAAATGGAGTTTTATTTTAAAATTGTAATTTGATCCTGTTGCATCAGCCTAAGCATTCTCAGCTATTTAAGCATATATTTGGATGGTAGACACTATTCTGATGATCTTGTTTACATATGACAACTAGCTGCTTATATTTATGGTACCTCACCTAATTTAAATGTCTGGAAAATGTTAAAACTTGAAGCTTCCAACACATAGGGGCTTGTCATGTATCAAAAACATTGACCAATCACTATGTTTCTCAAGAGGCGCCCAGTAAATTTATTTTGTACCCAGGGGCAATTCTATTATTAGAGCCCATTCTCAGGTGGGGTAGGGCAAACTATTATGGCGGTATCAAATTGACCTGTGGTGGGGGCATGTGAGCGCTATAGCAGAGGCACATCAGTGCGGTTAGTATGAAAATGTGGGACTGTCTCTTTACACAGTGCTAGGCCATTCCATAACTCATTACTTTCCCTTTCTAATGCACTAGCAATGCTGCTTGAAGTAGGGGTTGTGTACACACAGCTCCCACTTCATGATCAGAGCAGCTTGAAGCAGGACATGTCTGTCAACTGTGCTTTCAGAACAAAGTCCTGACTATACTGCACAGTCCTCCAGAATCAGGATAATTGGCAGACAGTGCTGCTCTCTCCTACCTGTTCTTGTAACTTTAGTAATCTGTGTCTGTAGCTCAATTACTGCATATGTTGGAATCCTGGAATGTTGTAACCTTGTTTGGAAAACAGATATTATTCACCATCTGGAAAACCGAGGAATAAGTCAACTCTCTAGCATTCACATTTAGTAAATAGTAGAGATGTGCGCTGATGCTTGTATTACGGTTTTGAAACCGGTGTCTGTTCTAACCCAAATTTGTGTTCTGGCTTTGCAACCAGTTTAGTCGAAAAACGCAAAAGGTTTTGGATTTGGATTTAACTGAAAATTGTGAAAAATAGGTAAAATAATGTTATTTTGAGCTATTTCTGCTCCTATATTACTATTTTTCTAGCATTAACATTCATTTTCAGTCATTTCCAGTCTATTTTTTAATGATCCTTTCTCAACGGTCCTTTTCACCACTTTTGGCCAAAGTCTGCAGCGATCTCAATGGTTAAAATTAGTGACAGAGCAGTGGCACAAATATATGCCACAAATACATGTCAGTTTAATGAAAGATACAATCCCTAGACTAGGGGACACAATAGATGATCTGGCAGCCTTGCAAAAAAAGCACCTTCATAAGTACCTTCATTAAAAGGGGATTACTTTTATGATACTTCTTTGATCTTCTTTATTATCAAGAAAGAACGTAACAGAGAACCCATCATAGACACTTATGCTACAGAAACAGGCAGCGTTCATTGGATGGGCAGTGGTAGAATTAATACAGTTAATTAATACAATTAATACAAACGTTGGTAAAATTAAACAGATGAAGGTGATGCTTGGACATTCATCTATTTATATACAATGAACTTATCCTTTGGTAGAGTATTCCTTGGGAGCCAAGAGGAGAGCTTTCAAACACCTTGTTTTATTACTTTTACTAAAGTGCTTTTATTGTATGAGTAAGGAAGATCTGGCTTAAAAGCTCTTCCAAGCTAACTTTCCCCGCATTCTCTCCCAAATTAATTTGGACCTTGCTATGGTATTTTTGGAGTGTGGGATGAATCCAGAGGAAATCCACGCAAACATGGGAAGAACATACAAACTACACAGACAAGGCCATGGTTGGGAATCAAACTCATGATCTCAGTGCTGTGAGGTAGAAGTGCTAACCACTAAGCCACTGTGATGCCCTTGAGAATCAAACAAGGGGTCTCATCACTTGTATATATTTGTAAGTATATAAATATGTCTTGTTTAATATATGTCATGTATATCAATATGGAATGTATCATCATCATCCTCATTATCTGGTCAATGTGCAACACATTCATTTTCAAATCCACAATTATCCCCCTCATCCTCTTGCACATTTACAGCTTCCATAGTAGGCTCCTCAATTTCTATGGGTAAATCATTGTTAGCACAATACTGCTATTACCCATCCTCACATTTCCAAATGGTTGAGTACTTTTCGAAGGAGGCTGCTCTATTATTACAGCATCTGATTCTGAAACCTCACACTTGCATGTAGCACTCATGGATACCCTCAGTAGACTCTCCTCAGGATTCTGTGAGTGCCCAAGTTGTTCTTCAATTTCATTGTTATCCTCAGGCACTAATTTGTCTGTTTTGGAGGTGTCAGTAACAGACATACACTCTGAGCGACAAAGTGGTGCATGTGAAGTTGAGGAAGATGCACAACCGTGTTGGGCACTCTGTTTTGGAATGGCTATTCTAGTGCGTATACCAGTACCAGCAGTAGCAGGACCCCTACTAGCAAAAATTGGACATAGTCTGAGCCTTGTCTTACCACTGCAGGTGGTGTATGGAATGTTAGCTATTTTCCATTTTTTGGACAAATCGTCACATTTGTGAGAAAATTCCCTCTTAATCCTCCTCCTTACTTCAAGAGCTGAATGTTTCTTTGAGACTGAATTTGACAAATAGTGTTTGGATTTTAAGGACGCTTCCATTAACTTTATTCCCGCATTACCTTTTTTTATTAGTAGAGGTCGTAGTACTACTGCCAGTACTGGTACTTGTGCTGCTCCTGATCTGTACAGGGATCCATGGTTGCCAAGAGGAGTAATGCAACTTGATCAGATTGGAGCTACTTGTAGATGCCTGCCACCACACCAGGGGAACGCCCAATGAGATAGGGAAAGGAAGGAATGTAATTTTACAATTCTTATGACACTGCTCCACAATACTTCTAACAAACAAGATTTATATTTTATCGGGGTTGAGCTGCTCTGAGTCAAAGACAAGAACATCCTGTTTACTTTATTGGGTGTGTATCTGCTGCTGACCCTCACACACAAATAGCCTTTTTTAAATATGGATTTCACTGAATGACCCTTCCAAAATAGACAAGTATTGAAATATAGAAAAGATTAGAATATAATAATATATCATTTCGTGGGGGGTGTGCAACTGAAGCTCAAACACATAGTTTTTTTGAAAATGATTTCAGTTGTCACTGCCCCACACAAGATTGCTTTCACTGGAAAAAATTTCAACATTAAAAGAAAGAAATCTGTTTGTTTTTTGGATTCTGCTGCTAATAGTCTGACAGCAAGAGCACTGTTTTTCTCAAAGAATATACTAGTATATACCATCGAATACTATTATATATTCAATGCAATGCATTAACAACAACCAGTAGCCACTAGTCTGTGTAAAGTGTATTTAAGATTGAAATTAAAAGCAATTGATCAGCAAACTAGTTTAACTGACTATTCTCTACAGAACTGCTTTACAATAATGACAGGATTCTATTGTTTTCCTATTGCTTTCCTATGTCCCTAGTAAAATGGCATTTGAGAAAGCGAGGGTGGATCATATACAAAAGATGGCGATCGAAAACTCGTGAGAGTTTAGCAAGAAAAAAATCACGGAAATGGCGTTTCACCTCGTTTTGACATCTGAGTTTGGCGGGATAAACCTAGTCACGACTCTGTTTCACTAGGATCCCCAATGTTGGATTTTATCGGATTTCAAGTAATCCGATCTGCTCATCTCTAGTAAATAGGACTCCCAACTTCTTCCAACTGTCACAGTAGGTGGACCTAACATACAAGTAGACAAATCATTGCACTGGTAGGCGGACCAAACACAAGTAGGCAGAGTCAACACACTAGTGGGTGGAGTACACACATTGGTTGTATGCGTGAAGCAAGTATCTTCCAGGGTTGAAGTGATAGCAGTTGAGTCTGAAAAGTCCTTGCTGTTGTAAGTAGCCTGGCCTTGATAGCATAATTCTTATTGGGGTCATTTCTGCTGGTTTTAAATTCTCCCTATTGGTCTAACAGAAAAAGAAAATACATTGCCTCTACCTACATGTAGTCAAAAC
This sequence comes from Mixophyes fleayi, assembly GCF_038048845.1. Lineage (NCBI taxonomy): Eukaryota > Metazoa > Chordata > Amphibia > Anura > Limnodynastidae > Mixophyes > Mixophyes fleayi. Next base: position 134,991,584 of record NC_134403.1, read on the forward strand.
TTTATTGGGGGAATTAATTTCTCGGCATTGTGCCTCAAGTATGGCCTGTGAAGACACTCCACAACGAAAATCTGCAATGTTCCCGATACTATAGTACCCAGAAAAGAGGGCATCGGCAAATCGTGTATGGCTTACACCCCTATGTGTTGCAGCCATGCGCGGGAATGTTCTTATGCCCAAGAAGAGGTCCAACCTCCCAATGGCCTTTGTACCTCTTGTTGAAGGGTTAGCTTTCAAAGATAAAACAAATACCTTTAAATATAACAGTGATTAACACCTCAAAAGTAAAGTAAAATGTAGTATGTCAAACTTAGAAGACAGGAACTATATTAAGTGGGAGATGATTTCCTCTGCTCATTGTTATCCTCACACTTGAGTTCTGCCACTTGGTCACTATGGTGACCCTCTTACTAGGGTCCAACTTCTCCCTAGCAGTGAAAAACACTGATTACATTGCCGTCATAAAAATAAAATACAGAGAGCATCCTAGTGACTAGCATAAAATACAGAGATCATCCTAGTAACTAGCATACATTACAGAGAGCACCAAACATTTTAGTGTATCATGTATGATCACCAGATCAAAGTTATGTGGTGGCCGAGTATTGATGGGATTCCTTCCCCTACCTTGTCCTCCAGACACGAGTCAGGTTCTTTTTTTGGTCGGATATCCGGTGGTCAGGAGATAAATTCTTCAATGAAAGGGACAAGGATTGGACAAATAACTTGGGTTTATTAATAATGCGGTAAAGATAATTTTGGTAAGCCACCGCGCCACTGACCCCTTCAACTCAATGGTAATAACAAAATATTCATTTGATCAACATAGAGCACAATTACGATAAAATCTTCAATAACAATAAATCAATTTTAGGTAAATCACTTAACATTAACATTTAACTAATACATTTGGTGCACCAATGTTATCCCTAGTAACGTTACCATATTTTACACTCAGTCCTGGGCTGAACTGTGCACAGGAATTTAGTAGAAGTGCTGCACGTGGTTGGGGCCCATAAATTACTTTTTCACGCCAAATAAGCTGATGATCTTTTGTATTACACAGTCTCTTTTGTGTGTATTCACAGACCTCTCTATTTTCTCTCCTCTCACACTGTTCTCAGTACATAGCTCAGTCTGTTTAGTATGATGTCACAGATCTCTATACTGCTTATTTATTTTCAGTACTTTCCTTTTTACTCACACCTCTCTTTGGCTCACTTCTTATCTTCTTACACTTTCTTCACTTTTAATCTGCTTATATATCACTTTGTCCGATTTTCATTCTGTTCCTATTTTTCTCTCTCAGTCTATGCAGACACAGGGATCTCTCATCAGGAGAGTAATACCCTCAGTGAAAAATGGATCAGCAACCGGCAGGGCCCATAACCCTCCCATACTATTTCGGGGCCCCATGGCTCCCGAAGTACAGCGGGGATGACGACAAGCTACAGAAGACTTCATTCACAGAATTTGAGAACAAACTGGAATCCATGTTCCGACTATACCCGTTGAATGAACAGCAGAAAGTGGAGATCTTAATAGGGCAACTCACAGGGTCGGCGCTCAGAGAAGTAATCTCATGGCCGATGGACAACAAGAAAGAAGCGGCACAAGTTTTAAAAAAAATTGAGACAAGAACTCTTCCGGAGTTGATGAAACTATATGCTCGCAAGCAACAACCGAACGAGACACTGCGAGACTATGCCCTGAGCCTACAAGAGATGTTAAGAGCCATTCAGGCAGTGGGCAAAGAGGAAGTATGAAATGCGGACGAAGCCCTAACCGTACAGTTCGTAGAAGGAGTCGCCCAAGAAAGCGTTAAGATTCAGCTACGACTGATGAAAGCACAGATGCCAGGCAAAATCTTCAGAGAGTTTAAAGAGACCGCCATCGCCATTGTCGGTAACCAACGGGGAAGGGAGGAAGAATACCCAGAATTGGTAGGCTTCAGAGAAAGCGCAAGCTCGACGGGAGCCATAGCAAGCAGCACAGAAAAGTCAACACGGGCTCAAGAATCGGTAATACAGAGCGGTCAGTATCCCACCGGAGACCCAATGCAAACGCTCAAAGAGCAAATGGAGGAGCTGGCTGACGGAATGGCAGAAATCCAGCGAGAGATGCGCCAAATGGCGAGGCCACCGGCACCCACCTATGGGGAACCAGAGTGGAGGCCCGAAAGACAAAGACCAGTCCGAGGCAGGTGGGAACCACCTCGCGAGTATGTACGGCAATCGCCCAACCAATTCGATAATCAAGGGCGCCCGATATGCCGCCGGTGCCATGGGATAGGACACATAGAAAGAAACTGCGACACCCCGAGATTGAGGGCCGAATCTCGGGGCGAGCCCCGGGAATAGATACTGATCCAGAAAACTGGAGGCCCCAGTTCATCGGACAATGTCCCACGTTACCCGTTACAATTAATGGAGTGGAGACCCTGGCTATGCTTGATACGGGGTCGCAGATTACGACCATCCGGCTCCCTACATTTCACAAGTATTGGGGCAAAGAGCAGCTGTTATCACCACCCCCAACCTGGCTGCAGCTGACCGCCAGTAACGGCCTCGAGATTGCGTGTGAAGGGTATTGGGAAGCGGATATCCAGATCGGAGCGACCTTGTTGCCAAGACAAGGCTGTCTTGTCACCGCCCCCTGTAAAGGGAACATAGCCCCCATCATCCTGGGGATGAATGTGCTGCAAAGATGCCCGGATGAGCTAGTGGCGACTTTGGAGGGTATATTAACCCAAGTGGCTTCCCCCGGTCATCAGGCCTTTCAACATACTGTTCGGCTCCTACAAGGTTAACCCCTACATTACAAAAATCATTAAGAAATCCAGGGATGGGGATGATCTCTCCTATCCTGGCTGAAATTAACCTATTTCAAATGATATGGCCACTTAGCTGGTTGGTGATCACATGTGTTCACAGCCAATAATATCCTACAATGCAGAAGATAGTAAGGAGCCCGATATAAGGGAGGGGTTTTGGAATTCTCCAATAGACTAAGGTGACCCCTCATATGATATGCATGCTACATTCCATAAAGCACCAATAAATCCAGAGATTAGGGGTTTTCTAATGTTCAGATTTCCCGCACCCTGGCTTCAACAAACACAGGAGTACTCACACTTGATTTAGGATGTCTATTTTTAATCATGGTCTACCAATATTATTCATACATGCCAACTCTCCTGGAGACTCCCGGGCAAGCTGGCATTTCTTCCGCATCCCAATCTCACAGAGAATCGCTCACGCCATTTTGGAGGGCGGGACGAGGCCAATCGCGTCATTTTGGCCCCGCCCCCCGCGACGCGAATTACGATTTCACGGGGGGTGGGGCCAAAATGACGCGATTGGCCTTGTCCCGCCCCCTCCCGCCCTCCAGTCACGCCCCCTCTCCTGTAAACAAGTTTCCAGGAGTTGGTAAGTATGATATTATTCGTACACATTTATGTAACTAATTCAAGAGCGTGTAAAATAGAAAAAAGTAAATAAAAAATAATGCATTATCGATTTTAAGTCAGATTTTGTCCTACTTTTTGAGTTAAATTTTGAAAAAACAAATAAGCATATTTTGGCCATTTTGGGTTGATTTCTTTGGTATTTTCTGAAAATGCAAAGTCTTCTGAAAAAACAAAGGGGCACAGTTAAGGTAATTGGGAATGAAGAGTTGCAGGAAGGACCGAACCTTAGTGGTGTAGAGGTCCTGATGGACCAGCCTTGGCCTCTGATTGATGGAGCAAAGGCCAAAGTGGTAAAGAAGCCTAGATGGTGAAGAGGCCATTCGAAATGGAGGTGTAAGTAGGTCAAGGTAATAAAGGGCTTTGCTGTGGAGTGAATGCCTAAGTTTAACTGAGATACATTGATTACGGAAAGCCAGCAGTGTGTTAGACTTTGTGCTGTGGGCGAGCGAGAAGAGGGTGTTGTGGGAGGGAGCAGGCCAGGTTCCACATCGGGGGACTGTCCTCATCTGTTCTAAGATGATAATAGGTCCTGGAGTAGTGGCCAGAGATCCTTGAGGTGAGAGGCACCAGAGCCAGGAGAAATGGTGAGTCAATGGACCGATGAACGGTTAGTGGAGAAGAACCGTGTGCAGGTTCGGACTAGACTGCTAACACTGGAGAGGCGGTGCAGTGTGAGATTGAGGTTGGTTACATGTCGGGAGGGGTGGCCTTCCGCTTTCACAAGTCAGAAACGGCAGCAACTTGACAAGAAGTATTGTAAGCTGCACCTGTCATGCATTAGGTATATTTATTTGCTGGGTCTGTAAAGCTGTTCATGATAAAGTTAGTTTTTACAGTTTAAAGCTTTAATATTTTTAAATTAATTATGTATAAGTTTAGTTCTAAGGACAAAGGACACATTATGGTGATTTTCAAACACATGCATTTTATATGCTGTGAGGGTGGCTTACATATATTTAGTTTATGTTTTAATACATTTGCTTAAAAACACCTGAAAACAGTGAATAATTATATAAGTGAGCAATCAGGGATATGTCAACTATTAACTAAGAGGCAAGGTGAGTGGCTATAAGGTAAGAGTATAACAAAATAACTACATTTTAGTCAGTAATATAATTTTTTATAGTTGTTTATATTCTTTGTTTCCTGTAATCATGATCTGTATGTAGTGATTTGCAGAGCCCCATTAATGCAACATTGGTCCATGTTTGGAATAAAAACTTTCCATTTTGGTAATGGTACTGCATTGGGAAGGATGTGCTACCAAAAAAGAAAGAAAACCAATGTCATCAGTGGTAACAGCACACGGAAGTGCACATATGGGTATGGTACATTATGGCAATGGTGAATCTGTCGACAACAAAATGGTGACAGTCTGGCTGTCGACAGATTCCTTCTGTCAACATGTTTAAAATGGTACTAGTAAAATCGTGGGGACAAAAGCGTGTGGTCCCCCCGATTTTACTAGAACAAACACTGGGCTGTGCCAGCCGAGACTGGTGGCGCTGTAGCAGGGGAACCCGCAGCATGGGGTCCCCCTGTCTTCATGTCAGTATTATGCAGATTGGAACTGATGTTGAGTCAGGAGCTAATTTAGGCCAGATTTAATGTTGCATCTGTACAATCAATTTAGCGCTACAAGGTGTGCAAATTGTACATTTCTTAATCAAATATTGTATGCTTTTGTATGCTGCACAGAAATGCTGGAAACAAATATTTTAAACTTTTTGATTTACAGTTCGGTTAGGTAGAAACCCATTAAAAAAATCTAGATGCAAATTAAACACTTTCTTCCCTTCAGCACAACATGTTATGGTCAGGTACCAACTAAATTCTAAATCCTTCAAATTGTGTGATTCTTACAAAAGCTGTGCATTAGAGATAATGTAACCACACATTGGTAATTTTTCTAAAAATGTGTTTTCCTTTGTCTGTCTCTGATTACACTCTGGATTACTGCCTGATCTGCTCTTTCACTTGAATCTCACTATTCATTGAATTGCCATCTGCCCTGAATTTTAACTTGAACTTGACCATTTTCTAGATTGCCGCATGACCAGATCTTTTGCCTGGTTATTGACCATTGCTGGCTTGCTGGCAGCTAGACTTCTCCTGAGTACCTGTGAGTACTTCTTTTGTTTTTCATTCCTTTGCAGGGTCTTGTCTCCAAATTTTCCTAGTGCCAGCACCATTCTCTGAATAAGCCTTTACTACTGCATACACAATACCTGGGAACAACTGACTACTGTGTCAGAACAAGGTAGGTATACTTATCTTATATCTGGGCTGGTGGGAAAAAGAAGTAGTTTTCAGTCAGCGGAATGATAAGTTTACCGATCATATATTACTATGGTTACGGTACATAGATGACGTGATCATCTTGTGGGACAGTGATGATAGACTGTTCCATGAATTTACAGAACTTCTAAATAAGAATGATCTTAATTTAAGATTAACATCAGAGATACAGGATATATCAATTAATTTCCTAGATTTAACTATCTTTAAAACTGATGATGGGAGAATACATACTGATATGTATAGAAAAAAGACTGCCACAAATAGTGTACTACATGCTTCAAGTGCACATTATCCATCAGTCATTAGGGGAAGTCCGAAAGCAGAATTATTGAGGACTAAAAGAAATTGTTTAGATGAACAAATTTATAAACAAAGATCGGCTGAATTAATATGTAGACTTAAGAGAAGGGGCTATAATCATGATGTCATTCAAACAGCAGAACGAAATGTCTCCAAATTAAAGAGAGAAACTTTGGTACATCAAAGTCATAATAAGGGATTAATGAAAACAAAAGACTCCAAGCTAAGACTTGTAGGGACTTTCTGCTCAGAGTGGAAAACCATCATGCAGATCCTACAAAAACACTGGCACGTTTTACAACTGGATGATGACCTCAAACAAACATTAGAGGATAGAATTTCCATCACATGGAGACGATCCAGAAATCTGAGAGACCATCTAGTTCACAGTTTCTTAACCCCTTAGAAAAGGGTTTCTAACATCCACAAGGGTTTTTTTTAAGTGTGGGTCATGCAAGGCGTGTTCCAATATGTGTCAGATTAAGGAATATAATGACAAATTTGGAAAGATTTGGATGATTTCTAAATATTTAAATTGCAATTCAGCAAATGTCATTTATTGCCTTTCATGTCTGTGTAACCTAAAGTACGTGGGAATGACGAGTAGACCTTTGAAAAAGCGAGTTCTGGAGCACATAGGAAATATCAAAAGGGCTGCCAATGATAGGATCAACTTAAGACAAATAACTGTGGTGGCTAAACATTTTTTAAAATACCATCAAAGTGATCCCAGGGTTCTAACAGCTTTTGCTATGGAACAGGTCAATTTAGGCTTAAGGGGAGGTGATATTCAGAGTGAACTACTACGAATGGAAACCAAACATATCTTTCTATTGGGGAGTATGACCCCATATGGCCTAAATGACCATAGTAATTATTCTGTCTTTTTGAAATAAGGAGCCTTTAAATACCTTTTCTTTTATTGGAAACATTTTATCATCAAAGAGGATATTATATATCGATATAGGTAGTGTACTAATATGTCATTTATATTCACATTTACAACATCGGATATGATAAGCTCTATTTTTAGGAGTTTCTTTTCACTCTAGTTTTATTGAGTCACTATTATCGGTAGTTAAAGGACCGTCTTAGTATTTAGTTGTTTTATTCACAAGGTTATTCTATAAAATTTGACAAGTTATCAAGTTAGTTAGTGATATATTGGTAAGCTAACTCTTCAAATCACTTAGTGTAGTAGTGGTAAAGAATTTATATCACATTCACATATCACATATTACCTACTATATGTACAGTAATCTATGGTATTCACTTTTACACATAGGATGCATTTCCCAGTTAAGGGAGTGGATGGTAGCGGCATTTCACTTTTTCCCCAATTATAGTTAGGAGATTTCAATCTCAATTTGCACTTGCCCACCATCATTGGTATAAATTTTATGTAATTATGTACACTTACCGTAATCGATTTCTATCTGCTGAATAACACGTGTGGTTGTATTAGCCCCAAGTCTCTATATGCTTTAAACTAAGTAGGTACCATTTAAATTCACCGAAAAGGAAGTTCTGATTACTTCCCAATGTGTGTCATAATAAATTCTAAAATAAGAAATATCGGGTTACCATGGAGACAATGACGCTAAGGATGTGTATGTCATTTCCGGTTAATTAGAGGCGTCATATCCATGCAAGCTTATTGCTACAACTTTACTAGGGAAAACGTCATAGAAGGGGAGGGCTCTCCCTCTTTAAAAACCCATTCAGCCTTACACTCGGCTTGCCTAAGTCAAAGCTAATAGCGAAACGCGAGTCGGCGGACGCTGCGTTCGCTGCTCTGTTCTCACCTATCCCAGTCAATAAGCTCCACAAAGTTTTATATTATAGGAGCATAAAGAGTTGTGCCTACCTTGCCAGAAATAGTTAGAGGAGAAGCGCTGACAAGGATAGCGAGAAATAGGAGGTCACCAATCAGATCCCAATCAGCTTTCCTAGCGGGAGGGTCCCGCAGATAGAGATCATAAACCCTATATTATCAATAGGAAAGAATATTAATGGTTTAACTCTCCAAGCTATCAAAAGGGTCAATTATTATGGGACTTATGCCTTTGAAAGCATGAGATATACATAGTGGACACAATAGGAATGATAGAAGTCCTGTGAGTGGTGTGTGCATATACCCATATACTATTAAAGCGCTTATCCAGCTATTTGACTCAATCATTTTGCCTTTAATAATGAGATTTATTAGGAAGGTGGCAAGCTAAGATATGATAGCTCTCTAGAGGGATATATTATATATAAAATGTCATGTGACAGGATACATTGAGTTTGCTTATAATAAAAAATTAAAAAAGAGCAGCGTTGCGGCTAGACAAAGAGTATTTGTCTTTTTAACTGTTTACGTTAATCAGTGTGTTACTCAATTACAAGTTTTAATATTTCACTACTAGACATAGTTTTTGAAAATAAATAAAGATTTATTCAGGGAAAGTCCTGATCAGATAAAATATTATTTGTATTTATATCTCTACATCCATTAAGAGTGCCCCATGAGATCATTCTTTTTCTCTTCCTTTTGATAACTTGTATACCAACCCAACTGCTTCTGTCCAGGTGAACGGGTGTTCCTCACAATCCTTTCATATTCGAAACGGGACCCGACAGGGATGCCCCCTCTCCCCTCTCCTGTTCGCATTAATCATAGAGCCTCTAGCCATCAAAATCCTAATATCTCCGGCATACAACTATCTTCTAGCATTTATAAGATTGCATTTTATAAGGATGATATCCTCCTTACCATTATCAATCGCCTAACATCGCTACCCAACTTATTCCAAGAACTCCATAATTTCTCTATAGTATCAAATTTTAAGGTCAACGCAGCTAAGACAGATATCCTGGATCTCAATATCTCACCTAAGCTACAGCAGCTCCTGGAGCTAAACTTTCCTTTTCACTGGAATTCCGATTGTATTAAATACCTGGGTGTAACACTTACCAGAAAGATGGAAAATCTCTACCGAGCAAACTATCCTCAGCTTATAGCTTGTCTTA